>NC_136264.1:17370356-17630841 GCF_964187855.1 Myxine glutinosa
GCATGTGTGCTTGTTGTTGTTGTTGTTTCCGGGGCACGGCATGGTGTTTTTGCGTCCGGGTTGGACGTGACTCGGTGTGGGTTGTGTAATTGTGTATAATATGTATATAACAAATAATAATGTGTTATTGTGTGCATACAATACACAGCAAATTGTCACACACAATTTGTGTGCATATAGTAAACAGCACATGATGTTTATGCAAAACGTGTATAAACCATAATCGTGTATGTGTACGTGCAAATCATGACGTGTGTGTGTGTGTGTCTGTGTGTGACTGTGTGTGTGTGTGTGTGTGTGTGTGTGTGTGTGTGTGTGTGTGTGTGTGTGTGTGTGTGTGTGTGTGTGTGTGTGTGTGTGTGTGTGTGTGTGTGTGTGTGTGTGTGTGTGTGTGACTGTGTGTCACCGCTCCCAGTCCTCATCTCCACCTGTAAGTCCCCAAGACGAAACGGAGCCCTCCCCGGTCCTGAAGCTTCCATCCCCATCTCAGCGAGGCACCGCAACTCATGTCTCTTGTGTTTCCCCTCCGCCATCCTCGAAGTGGCCTCTTGGTATGCCGGAATACGGTCTCTTCCCTTACGGTCTCGTCCATCCTGATCCCATTCATCCTTTGAAGCCGCCCTATCTGTCACGGTACTGGAACTCATGAAGCTTGGTTCCGAAAGCAGCTGTACACTTACAAGCTGCCTCCATGAATGGCGTGGTACCAGGCACCCCTCAAGCACATCTTGGTATTGGAAAAACCCAATAAAGCTCGGGCCGGGCCTTCCCATCCTGGCCTACCACAGCCCAGGCCCTCCTCCCACTCAGGTTCACTACCAATCAGGTCCTCCCATTCGGCAGCGCAGGGCCCACAAGTCCCACTAAGCTTCAAGGCCAGGCCACGTTCCAAACGCATCTCGAACGGGACATTCCTCGATCTCACCTCAGTCTCCCACACACACGCGGACATACTGACGAGACAATCACTTAAAATATTTTTTTATAGTATCCGAATCTTCACCAACATCTAATCAATTCGTCTGTGTCACACATCCAACCTGCCCACCAAATTTCACCTGAATCCATCCTTAACGTTTTGAGGTAGCCTGCTCGCAGACAGACAGACGGGGGTGAAAACATAACCTCCATCCACCTTTGGTCGCAGAGGTAACGAGCAACACCAGATCCTGTTTCCCTTTGAAAATGTATATTCCTAACTGCCCCGAACCTATGTTATATTATCGAAATACACCTTTTCTTAATTGGTGATGACAAATTTGTAAATGGTAAAGCAATACAAGGGACTTCAATGAAATGGTAATCATTTTCTAACACCTTTTATATTCTCTCCTTGTCTATTCATTGACGTATCAGCTGCTTTGAGCAAAGCTAACCGAATGCCAAGACGTCTGCACATTCACCTTTCAGCTGTTTACCCTGGGTTTGATCCTGGACCCCAACTACCTGTTGTCACCCTGATGTGCCGCAAGCAGAGTGGGCGTTGCGTCCCCGAGTGCACCATCCGTTGGCGGAATGTTAAGCCGGGGACTCGTGTGCCGGCATAGATTGTTGGTGGATGTTAAAGATGTCACGTTCTCTTGTGAGGACGGAGGAGCAAGTTCTCGTCGCACCCTGTGAGCAAATTGCCATCGTAACCACCCTGGGGCGAATGTCGGGCCTGGACATCCTGTTCGCAAAATAATCTAGACGCACTGGGTAGCCAGGCCCTAACTTACAAAGAGAGATGGTGTATTGGTGTCGCATAAAAAACTCATATGAGGGCTGCCATTACCTACAAGGTCATGTTTATTTGTCGGAAAAGGTATCCTCTTATGTAATAGCAATTACAAAACAAAAACAAGGCCCACCTCCACATCCTTCACTCCTCCAGTCGCTCTTGTTCCTTCTGACACAAGAAATCCTTCCCTGATTTAAGAGCAAATACCCTTTGCTGAATCGTCGTTTGGTTTTGTTTCATTGCATTGTCGGTGTGGTGGGCCACCTCTGCAAAAGCAATGGGTGCCATGGCCTTGGCCACAGAGATCCTCGGATCCTGCAAAGTGCTCAACCAAGAGCATTCTGTGTTGGACCAATCTGGAAAGTTTAATTACACCAGTTTCCTCGTGGTGCTGAATGCTTCTTGCAGGTTGAGGGCCAACTCTTCTCCATTCCTCAGGGCACCGCGGTCACGGTCAGCGAGCCGATTGGTCCCCGTGGACAGGCCTTTCTCTCTCTCTCTCTCTCTCTCTCTCTCTCTCTCTCTCTCTCTCTCTCTGTCTCTGTCTCTGTCTCTGTCTCTGTCTCTGTCTCTCTCTGTCTCTCTCTGTCTCTCCAATTCTGTCGTGGCCATGACTTTGTGAAGGTGGGGGATCTCTTGGTCTCTCCTGGGAGATCAATGATTGGTTGTCTCTGTGCTGCGGGCTTGTTCGAGGGAATGGTCCGGGGCTATACAACAACAACAACCATCAATTTCTTAAAGGTAGCCACCACGTATTGCCCCTGTGGGAGTCCATGGGTCCTTTAGGCATTTATTTAATTTCTGGAGGATGTACTTTTCTGAAACGGGTTCTTGAAGCGCTGTGATTACATATTGGAAGGATATTGCATTGAGTGTGTGACAGACTACTCTGCTGTGTGACCATGATGAATGGCTGTGCTTGGAGTGAGTGTGGAGAACGGGAAAGCGGAGAGGGCAGGTGGGTGGGGAATTGTAAAGAGGAAGAGAAGAGCAGGAGAGGATGAGAAAATAATGCCTTCCTGATGGAGCATCAAAACATGAATGATAATTGGAATGTAGTTGCACAATTTGAGATTGAGGAATGCGTGATTTTTCGAGCCAGCAAAAAAAGAAAGAAAGAAAAAAAAGCAGGTATAAGAATTTGTAGCTTGAAGGAGCACAGGAGGGGTGAGTCACAAAACCCACCATGCCTTCACCAAGGAGGAAGCATTAATTAGGGTGATGATCTGTAATGAGAGGTGCTTGCGGAGCCGTGGGATGGGAAGTCACTCAGATGGTTGATGGAGAAAGGTGGTAACTTAATAAAGGTGCAAAGGAGGAACCGAAACGTTGCTACATTCAACCTTTTTAACAGTTATTCCTGTTCTTAAATTTATCAAAGGCTCATAGCGTCCGGAAACCTTCGACACGTCCAGTCTGGGGTTGGGTATTCCGCACGTAGGTAGTCGTCATTGTGTGTGCCATCCATCAGTTGGGCCTCGCACCGGGCATCTCGTTTGCTAGCGACAGTTGGTGGACGTTTAAGATCACCTGATGTCTGAACACAGCACGTGGCACTTCATCGATACCCTCCCGCTCATGGCATTTGGCGGTGGTGCCACCACCTAGGATCGATGAGGGGGTTGGTCTGTCGTCCACCAGAGAAGGGCAACAACATTGAACGGTCCTTTTTGTGAGGTTTGCTTCGGCCGTGGCTTTTGTTTCCACTTTTCCCCCCATAATAGCAAATCGTATTCGTGTTTTCATTTCGGTTCCAAGAGTTGACGATGATTAACATTCTAAAAGGTATCCGAGTCCAATACGTGCCCACCGTGAGACCAGGTGCACTCGTTTATAAAGCAATAAAGCATCCGTGCCAGGTGGGCTCATCTGATGCACAAAGACATCTTAATTGGACTTGAATAAGATGCTTTTATCAAGAAGCTGAACCGAGATTTGCTAATGAGACGCGAGATATTCAAAAGAATTCGTTATTTTGATATGTCGTACATTATGAACACCTTGTATTCGCTCGTCGCAAGCGACGCTCTGGCTTTTCAGGTAATTGTGACATGATTTTTTCCTTTTCTTGTGCGGTTCCGATGAAATCTTTTTGAAACAGGCGACGCTCTTTTGCATCCGCAGCACCGATGGATCCCGCATTGCAATGTCCATTTTTGAGTGTTCGTCTGTATTAGACGTCAGCTCTTCAAGGCCCTGACGTCACTTGTCACCTTGGATCGCCGTTCATTTCAAAAATAGAATAAGTATGATTAGCTCTGCGGTTTCTGTCGATGCAAGTCTGTGATCATCTCGTTTGATGTCCCAACAGGCTTGACACGTGACGTGAGGTTCGTGACGGATCGTGCGGTCGTGACGTGTTCAGATCCCATTGCATCGGTTATTCGTCCAACGATTGACCCCGAGACAAACTAATTTATTCTTTGCGTGTTCCTTTTCTTTTATAGACATCTGCTGCCAAACTGCGTTGGTCACCATGATGTATGGAGACCTGCCGAGTGAGGTCAGCATCCAGCTTCCCAATCCCAGACCCGAGTGACTCCAACAGATCTTCAGCAATATTGCGTCGTCGTCGTCTACCTCGCTCCTTGTGCACGTCTTGCATACCGGTACCAACCCCACTGGTTTCTTCTTTTTCTGCCGTGCTTGGTCAATGATGGAAGCTGATTAAAGTGAACGAAGCTTAAATTACTCAGAATAGAAGAAAAAACGTTTGAAGTGATTGTCGACGAGCTCGAGGCCTGCCATCGGGCGTGACGCCATCTTGAATTTTACCGTGCGCTGCTGGCGAGTCGCTAGGCCGCAGCTACCAGACTTTTCCGATCATGGCTACTTCACCGCCAGGCAAATTCCAACCCAGGGCCTCGGCCAGAAATTCGAAACGTGAGGAAGACTTTGGTGTGGACCTCCTGGACCTTCGGTCGTTGATGGAGCTGCGCGGAGCGGAGGCGATACACAAGGTCACCGAATGCTACGGCGACGTGCACGGCCTCTGTCGCCAGCTTCAAACCTCCCCTGTGGATGGTAAGAGCATTGTTTGATTGAATATGGTGGGCACAAACTGTAATAACATTTGGAAGTACCACACAAAGGACATTAATGGAATTATACGATGCAAACGAACAAAGTGGATATCTGACTGAATCTGCACAAGCAGAAACTTTGGGGGTCGATGGGGGGGTTGAGCCAGACAAAATGTAATGTTCCCTTCCTCCAGGTCAGGCTAATGCCTTTCACCATGACAAAGGGCTACTTTTGTTGGGTACCATTGACATACAAATTGGGATGATGTACAATTTCCTGGCACTGGTTGACTTTTCATTGTCTATTTAATTTGTCTGGCCTGTTTGTAGATAACATTTCCATTACTTCGAGTTGACGATTCTTCTTCTTTTTTTCTTCATTATTATTACTTGCATCACTACAATGAGGATTGCATCATTTTTGTTTCTCAGAGTTGGGACGTTGTGGCAATCGTCAGCCGGGGTTTTGCAATTTTGATTTTGCAATTGTCTGTCTGTCCAGGCCATAACTTCTTTTTTTACCATTTGATTCTTTGTTATCAAATTTTTAACAAACCCTTTTAAGAATATGGAGAACGCCAATTGATACAGTTTTCCTTATATATTTTTAAGCTGTTGCTATTACCCTGCACTCACGAAGCAAAAAGCAGGGTTAGGCGATCGGTGACGTGCGTATATGTAGCATGTGTGTCTACATCTTACTATAATTCACCAAATGTCTGTCCGTCTCTGTCTGTCTGTCTGTCCGTCTCTGTCTGTCTGTCTGTCCGTCCCTTCCCAGGTACCGCAAAAATGGCTGAACCGATCGCAACGAAATTTTGGGTGGGTAATCCTGGGACCCCCTGGAGTAAAATAGGCTGTATTGTTTTTCCAATTTCAGCTTTTTTTCAGCTCCAGCATTTTCAGGTTTGGACTCCTGCCTACGTTATTGTCCCGGGTACCGCAAAAACGGCTGCACCAATCACAACGATACACCTCCAAGCCCGTGGGTTTCCCACCGGTGACCCCACTAGTTTTGAAAATTCATTTTCTCTGCAACCATCGGTCCGATGGATGCAATTTTACAATGGGAGTGCCTCCGCCTGTAGAATTTTTTTTTCTTCATAATTATGATGTCATAGGTCACATGCTACAGACGCCATCTTGGAAAAAAGTTACACCTCTATATCGACAAAACCGCTCGATGGAAAAAATTGAAACATGGCTCATTGTAAAGAACTCCGCATGGGGAATAAGTGTTGTTAATGATGGTCATTGGTGCCGCAATTATGACGTCATAATTCGACAGGGACAATGCTTAGTTTGATGATTTTGAAATTCATTGA
Organism: Myxine glutinosa; assembly: GCF_964187855.1. Lineage (NCBI taxonomy): Eukaryota > Metazoa > Chordata > Myxini > Myxiniformes > Myxinidae > Myxine > Myxine glutinosa. Next base: position 17,376,425 of record NC_136264.1, read on the forward strand.
GCGTGGTGTACGCAACAATTATATTAGAGAATATAAATTTATGATGTCATCGCTCACGTGGTCTGGCAGCCATATTGGATCAAAGAAAAAAAAACTTCAAAAACAGAAGAGTTGGCTCGCAACAAGTTTACTGTGCAGGGTAAGTATTCTATGAATACCATCGAGTCGTTAAGTTTAGTTTTTTAGTACAAAGCGGATGTAGACAGGTTTACACTTTGGGGATGCTTCATCGTATTGGTTTTGTGTTGTACCCTTTGTTACTTTTGAGTTTGTTTTTCTATTAAAAATAAAATAATGCTATGCATTCTGTATCTTTGTAGCCCCCTCCCTCCCCCACTCCCCCCTCTGCCCCCACACCCGCACCCCAAAGAAAAATTAATTGTTGACGCATTAACTTTATATTTGAAAAAACGGCCGATGAAAAAGCTATGCAACTGAGATCTCCTGTATCATGGCTTGTTGGACAGGCCTACCTGGCACTGAAGCCGACTTGGCACGACGACGTGCCATCTTCGGCTGGAACGTGATCCCTCCCAAAAAGGCCAAGACTTTTGCGCAGCTCATTTGGGAGGCCCTGCAGGATGTGACGCTGATTATCTTGGAGGTGGCTGCAATTATCTCCCTCGGTCTGTCCTTCTACCAACCGCTAGGACATGAACATCACGGTAAATGGTGCCCGGCTTGATTTTAATCGAATGATGCCATTTCAGTCACGTGATTGCGGTTTTGTTTGCCTCTGTTTTTCTTTTTGACCTTTTATTATTTTTATTTTTACTCTCCCATGTATTTCTGCCATTTTGTCTTTGCACTCCCTCTCGATACCTTTCTCTTCAAATGGTTTGTGTGATACACATTCACCTGCTCCTGCAACCTATGCCCAATACTATTGGGCAGACAATACCAAATGCAGCGTAAAGTGGTGATTTTGAATGTAATGTTGAGTGTAAAGAAATATTCTGTGGATTGCAATGTTGTCTGCCTCAGCTCCTGACCTTGGGCTTTTGATGAAAGTCACCGTGTGCCATTTGGCAGCAAACGCTGTGATGCAACTTCCCCCTCATCTCCCACCACCTCCCCTTTCTCTCACCGTACCCCCTCCCAACCCCCATCTGCACTGCGTAGGATTGAGAATTTCCATCATTAACCCTTTAACACATCACACACATTGGGTGATTGGTGGAGTGAGACATCACAAACTATTAGATCAATTCACACTTGTCATGCGTCGTTAGATGAATCGTGTGTGTGTCTGTGTGTATGTATGTATGTACAGTCACGTGAAAAAGTAAGTACACCCCATGTAAAGTATTGACTTTTCAACATATTTCAACATACAGCTATTTGATCTTCATTTCAACAATATTGATAGATAAAGGTGATATAATATAACAAATATCATGAAACATTTACATTTTGTAGTCCATTGTATAATTTAAATAAACATAAATGCAAATTTTGCATGTGGAAAAAGTAAGTACACCCCGACATTTATCACGACTTCAAATACCTAAAATTAGAAACAGGTGCACCAGCTCAGGTGCAAATGATTAGAACATCGTTAGAGAGGATCTTGGAGGAATCTGTCTTATTTAAACCTCAGACATTTCGTTTGGTTTGCTCTTTGTTGTTGAAGTGTGTGGAAGTCTCTAAGAACCCCAGAATGTCATCACAGGACCTACAGGTAGCTCTTGCCACTGTTGATGTCAAAGTGCACGAGTCTACCATTAGAAAGATGCTGCATAAGTTTGATCTACATGGGAGGTGTGCCAGGAGGAAATCTTTGCTGTCCAGAAAGAACATCAGGGCAAGACTAAAGTTTGCCAATGCACACCGAGGCAAAGACCAGCACTTCTGGAACAATGTGCTCTGGACAGATGAGTCAAAGATAGAGGTATTTGGTCACAGTACCAGAAGACATGTTTGGGGAAAACCAAAGACAGCATTTGACCACAAACACCTGATACCAACTGTAAAGCATGGTGGTGGAAATATTATGGTTTGGGGCAGCTTTGCTGCATCGGGGCCAGGGCAGCTCACCATCATAGAATCCACGATGAATTCTTCATTGTACCAGAGGGTGCTTGAGGATAATGTGAGGCCATCTGTTGGAAAGTTGAAGCTCAACCGAAGGTGGACCTTGCAACATGACAATGACCGTAAGAATACCAGTAAATCCACCAAAGAATGGCTGAAAAGAAAGAATTGGAGGGTTCTGGAATGGCCAAGTCAAAGCCCGGATCTAAATCCCATCGAGATGTTGTGGGGGGATTTGAAACGAGCTGTGCATACAAGAAACCCCTCAAACATCGCACAGCTGAAAGAATTCTGCATGGAGGAGTGGGCAAAAATTTCTCCCAGTCGATGTCAGAGACTGGTAGACAGTTATAAGAAACGCCTACTTGAGGTTGTTTCTGCCAAAGGGGGCAATACCAACTATTAGAGCCAAGGGTGTACTTACTTTTTCCACATGTGAAATTTGCATTTATGTTTATTTAAATTATACAATGGACTACAAAATGTAAATGTTTCATGATATTTGATATATTATAGCACCTTTATCTATCAATATTGTTGAAATGAAGATCAAATAGCTGTATGTTGAAATATGTTGAAAAAGTCAAAACTTTACATGGGGTGCACTTACTTTTTCACGTGTGTGTGTGTGTGTGTGTGTGTGTGTGTGTGTGTGTGTGTGTGTGTGTGTGTGTGTGTGTGTGTGTGTGTGTGTGTGTGTGTGTGTGTGTGTGTGTGTGTGTGTGTGTGTGTGTGTGTGTATATGCATATATATATATACACGTGTGTGTGTGTGTATGCATGTATATCTATCTATATCTATCTATATATATATCTATATATATATCTATATATATATATATATATATATATATATATATATATATATATATATATATATATACAGTGGAACCTTGACTTACGAGTTTAATTCGTTCCGTGACCGAGCTCGTAACTCAAATTGCTCGTATCTCAAATCAAATTTCCCCATTGAAATGCATTGAAATGCTATTAATCCGTTCCAGCCCGCCAAAAACCACACCAATTTTTTTTTAAATATACAGTATATATAAAAATATCTTGCGCTTTATATTTCACCTGTATGCAGCATACAAGTTGGCAGGATGGCCTGGACTGGAGGTACGCACACTTGACTCTAAAGTCTAAACTGTCCAGCCTGGGTTTGAATCCCGACCCAGCTATAACCTGTCATGGGTGAATCACAGGCAGGGTGATTCATCAATGTGTGTACCGCTAAACTGGGCGCCCCGTTTGCGTCCCATTAGTTGTTGGATGTTAAGGATCTCACCGTGTTTTCCACAAAGAGAAGGCGAGCTATCGCCGGCATTCTGAACAAGTTGTGGCCTGGCATGCTCTTCTCCTCTGCCGTTATATACGTCCTCCTCGACACCTCGCTCATGTTTTTCGACGATTGCGTGTTTTATATCCAAGCACATCATCCTCTTCTTCTTCTCAGCACTGCACTTGCCACTCACTTTCTTAGGCCCCATGGTTAAAACTAAGAAATTTTCCGAAATAACCAAAATGCGAAAAAAAAAATGCAGCGCTGTACGACAGAGATACGTACTGTACGTGCACGGCAAGATAACCACGTGACCAGAACCCACCTGGCGGCGTGAACTCGAAATAACCAAAATGCGAAAAAAAAATGCAGCGCTATACGACAGAGATACGTACTGTACGTGCACGGCAAGATAACCACGTGACCAGAACCCACCTGGCGGCGTGAACTCGAAATAACCAAAATGCGAAAAAAAAAATGCAGCGCTATACGACAGAGATACGTACTGTATGTGCACGGCAAGATAACCACGTGACCGGGTGGCGAAAGCTCGTAACTCGGATCTCGGCTCGCATCTCAAAGCAATAAACCGCCCGAGCGACGGCTCGTATCTCGAAAAACTCGTAAGTTGGGGCACTCGTAAGTCAAGGTTCCACTGTATGTATATATATATATATATATATATATATATATATATATATATATATATATATATATATATATATATATATATATTATATACGTATATTATATATCCATATATATATATATATATATATATATATATATATATATATATATATATATATATATATATATATATATAACTGTGAGAAATCGTAGCAACTCCACAGTACGAGCAGGGCGTCTCATTTGCATTAAATAAATAATCGGGAGATTAAATCGGACGCGGACGTAGCTTCAGGACGTCGATCTTTAATTCGAAAAGCTTTCGACCAACAAAGATCTTCTTCTTAGTCGTTAGACTTCCGTTGAACTTGGGGACGACTAAGAAGAAGAACTTTGTTGGTCGAAAGCTTGTCGAAAATTAATTCTATATTAATTCTTTCTCTCCTCCCGGACACGTCCTTGTTCGCACTCCTCCTCGTCTCGACTTGTGCCCCGCCCCCGATATCTCGTTTTCTTCCACCTCTGCTCCTGCTTTCTCAAATCCACGTTCTCACTTAGAGACTTTTCCCAGATTGTTTTTCATGGTTTTGTTTAAATATTATTTAAATATGTTTAAACCGCAGCCATGATGCTGACGCCGCCCCCCCCCCCCCCCCCCAGAATTTCCCTGTTTTAAACGTTTCCCAGTGTGTACCCTGGATTAGAATAGGTACACCATATCCCTGCGTGTCGTAATAGACGACTAAGAGGGTTGGCGTCAGGAAGGGCATCCGGCCATAAAAACATTGCCTCAAAAAGAGAACCATGACAATTACAACGACATATGGGCAGGGTACAGCCCGAAGTGGAGATCGGTTTCTGAGGTTTGGGACATGGAATGTAGGGACAATGACAGGGAGATCAGGAGAAGTGGTGGAAGTATTGGTCAGAAGAAGAGTGGACATATGTTGTGTGCAAGAGACGAGATGGAAGGGAAGTGGTGTGAGAATGGTGAAGTGTAAGCAGGGACAGAAATGCAAGTTTATGTGGCAAGGGTGCCTGGAGGGCGTGAATGGTGTTGGTGTCCTGTTTTCTGAGGAGTTTGTAGACAGTGTGGTGAGTGTGACTAGAGTGAGTGATAGGTTGATGATGGTGAAAATGATGATTGGAAAGCTCTTGGTGAACGTCATCTCGGGATATGCTCCGCAGGTTGGTCGAAGCGATGAAGAGAAGGACAAGTTCTGGTGTGCGATAGAGAAGCTAATGGAAAACGTGGAAGATGAAGAAGTTGTTGTGGTAGGAGGAGACCTAAATGGACATATGGGAAGGAGTATGGATGGTTTTGACGGAGTTCATGGGGGTTACGGATATGGTGTGAGAAATGGAGAAGGTGAATAGATTTTGGAGTTTGCTGATGGAGCTGATTTGTTGATTTGTAATACTCAGTTCCAGAAAGAGGATAATAAGCTTGTTACATACACGACAGGTGGGTCGACGACAACCGTTGACTACCTGATGGTGCGTAGGCGAGATAGGGGGCACCTCCGGGACACCTCCGGGACACAAAGGTGATCCCGGGGGAGGAGGCTGTTTCACACCACCACTTGGTTGTCTGCGACATAAGGGTGAAAGGTGTGAGGAGAGCTCGGCGGGTGAAGTACCAACCGAGAATGAAGGTGTGGAGGTTGAAAGAGGTGACAGTAAGGGAGACATTAAAAGAGAGGCTGAGTATGGTCGAGGATGATGTGGTTGAGCTTGATAGTGGTTGGATGTCAATGAAAGCTAGTCTGTTGGGAGCCGTTGGTGAGGTATGTGGATGGACAAAAGGACCACCGAGGCACTCGGAAACATGGTGGTGGGATGATGAAGTTGGAAAGAGGATTGACGAGAAGAGGAAGAAGTTCAAGGAGTGGCAGAAGGCGAAGGGTACGGGAGCAGAAACAGCAGAGCATGAAAGTTAGAAGGCAGCCAGGAAGGCTGCAAAGAAACAGGTAGCAAAGGCGCAGGAGGCATGTAGGAAAATGTTCGGGGAACGCTTGGATTCGGAAGAGGGTCAGAAAGAAGTATTCAGGATTGCAAAGCAGATAGCGAAAGAGAGGTGTGATGTGATGGGGGTGAGTTGCTTGAAGGATGAAGTGGGACAAATCGTTGTCGACCCAGATGGAATTAAAGGAAGATGGAAAAGATATATGGAAATGCTGTTAAATACAGAGAATGAATGGGATGGCAACATAGAGAGTAACACAGTTTTAGGATCGGCAGAGAAGATAACTGAGAAGGAAGTTGAGGAAGCGATAAAAGCAATGAAGGGTAGAAAAGCGGGAGGGCCGACGGGAGTTGTGGGAGATATGTTGAAGGCAGCAGGAATTTGGGGTGTGAAGAGAATGACAGAGATCTGTAATCTGGTAGTGAAGAAGGCCGCATTCCAGTGGATTGGGAACTGCATACCCTCATCCCTCTATACAAGGGGAAAGGTGACCCTCTGGAGTGTGGCTCGTACCGAGCGATAAAGTTATTGGAGCATGGAATGAAGGTATTGGAAAGGGTGTTGGAGAGGAGGATAAGGAAGAAAGTGAAGATCGACGAAATGCAGTTTGGATTTATGCCAGGAAGAGGAATGACAGATGCGCTTTTCATTGTGAGGCAGTTGCAGGAGAAGTACATGGAGAAGAGGAAGAAGTTGTTTCTTGGGTTTGTTGATCTGGAGAAAGCATTCAATAGGGTTCCACGCAAAGTATTGACATGGGCATTGAGGAAGTTAGGAGTGAGGAATGGTTGATCAGAGTAGTGATGGCAATGTACAAAAGAGCGCGCACAGCTGTAAGGACGAAGGACGGGAACAGTGGTGAGTTTGAGGTGAAGGTGGGAGTGCATCAGGGGTCGGTACTAAGTCCACTACTATTTGTAGCTGTGATGGAGGTGCTGGCTCAGAACGTAAAGGAGGGTTTACCGTGGGAGTTGTTGTATGCAGATGATCTGGTGTTGATTGCGGAAAGTATGGATGGACTGAAGGAAAAGCTGAACAAGTGGAAGGAATGTATGGAGACAAAAGGTCTGAAGGTGAATATCGGAAAGACGAAGGTAATGGAAAGTGGTAAAGCATGTGGTGAGGTGGGAAGAACTGGGAAGTGGCCCTGTGCTGTGTGTAGGAAGGGTGTCGGAGTGAACTCCATTCAATGTACAATGTGCGCTGAGTGGGTTCATCAAAAATGTAGTGGTCTGAGAGGGTCATTAACCAGTGTGGCAGCTACATTCAAATGTAAGGTGTGCACAGAGGGAGCTGCAGATGGAGGAAATGTTGAGTTGGATCTTGGAGACGGCGTGAAGCTGGAAGGTGTGAAAACATTTTGCTTCCTCGGAGACATGCTGAATGGAGAAGGTGGATCAGACTCGGCAACGGTTGCTCGAGTGAGATGTGCATAGAAGAAGTTTCGGGAACTGAGTGGCGAGCTGATGATGAGGGGAGTGTCGTTGGAGCTGAAGGGAAAGGTGTATGCTGCATGTGTGAGAAGTGTTATGATTTATGGGAGCGAGACATGGGTAATGAACGTAGAGCAGCAACGAAGTTTGGAAAGGGTGGAAATGCGAATGGTTCGACGGATGTGCGGAGTATCGTTGAGAGAGAGGAAGACAAATGATGAATTGCGAAAGATGATGGGAATAGAGCCTGTGATTGATGCTGTGAAGAGGAACAGGTTGAGATGGTTTGGTCATGTGTTGAGGAAGGATGAAAGTGACTGGTTGAGAAGAGTGATGGAAATGAATGTAGAAGGAAGTAGAGGACGGGGAAGACCGAGAAAGACTTGGCTAAAGATGGTGGAAGAAGAAATGTGGGCAATGGGGTTAACAAGGAGAGATGCAGAAAATAGGGCAAAATGGAGAAGATTGTCACGGGGACCGCAAGGCTAACCCCCGCTCTTGTCGGGAAAATGGCCTTTAAAATGCATGTTGTACTCAGGAACGACGCTGGGTGAGGCGAGCGCAGCGAGCGTATATATATATATATATATATATATATATATATATATATATATATATATATATATATATAATATATATATATGTATATATACATATACAGTATATATATACATATATATATATATATATATATATATATATATATATATATATATGTATATATACATGTATATATACAATATATATATATATATATATACATATACATATATATTGTCTGTCTGCGTACATGATGTCTGTGGTGTGTGTGTATGTGTATATATATATATATATATATATATATATATATATATATGACTAGCTTGGCTCAGCTCGCTGCGCTCGCCTCACCAAGCGTCGATACTGAGGAGCGGGCTTATTTTAGCTGAGGCTAATGACTGTACCTGAGTTGCTGTGTTGTCATGATTTTCACCAATCATAATACAAACAATTATTTGGCACAAATGTATTTGTTGTGTTTGTGATATTACATTTTTATAGGCAATTTAGGTTGAAGATTTAGGTTGAATGTTTTTTTTTTTCAAGAAAGAACCCCTCAGCACATACATCGGGTAGGGGTCGGTGCAGACTGGAAGTTTCGGACGATTACACCTCACCACCACATAATTGAAAACACCGCACCACAACGAAATTAAAAACACCTCACCACCACGAAATTAAAAACACCTCACCACCACGAAATTGAAAACACCTCACAGCCATCAAGCACGTAATAAAAACACCTCACAGCCATAAAACACGTAATAAAAACACCTCACAGCCATAAAACACATAATAAAAACACCTCACCACCACGAAAATAAAAACACCTCACAGCCATAAAACATGTAATAAAAACACCTCACCACCACGAAAATAAAAACACCTCACAGCCATAAAACATGTAATAAAAACACCTCACCACCACGAAATTAAAAACACCTCACAGCCATAAAACACGTAATAAAAACACCTCACAGCCATAAAACACGTAATAAAAACACCTCACCACCACGAAATTAAAAACACCTCACAGCCATAAAACACGTAATAAAAACACCTCACAGCCATAAAACACGTAATAAAAACACCTCACCACCACGAAATTAAAAACACCTCACAGCCATAAAACACGTAATAAAAACACCTCACAGCCATAAAACACGTAATAAAAACACCTCACCACCACAAAATTAAAAACACCTCACAGCCATAAAACACGTAATAAAAACACCTCACAGCCATAAAACACGTCATAAAAACACCTAACAGCCACGAAATTAAAAACACCTCACCACCACGTCATTTAAAAACACCTCACCACCAAGTAATTCAAAACACCTCACCACCACATAATTCAAAACACCTCATCACCAACTAATTCAAAACACCTCACCACCACCTAATTGAAAACACCTCACCACCACCTAATTGAAAACACCTCACCACCACCTAATTGAAAACACTTCACCACCACGTAATTATAAATACCTCACCACCACATAATTCAAAACCACCACAATGTTATTAAAAACACTTCACAACCACGGAAACAAAAGTTTGAGGGAGTCGTTAAGTGACAACACAGACACTGCCCAGATGTGTAGACTGTAGATATATAGATAAATGACTGTACCCGAGTTGCCGTTTTGTCATGGTTTAAACCAATCATAATTCAAACAATTATTTTGCACAAATGTATTTGTAATATACGTGATATCACATTTTATAAATAATTGAAGTTGGAAAAAAAAAAGTTTCCCCAAAAAATTCCCCCAAAAAAAAGAAAATGGAAATTTTTTCAAAAGAAATACCCTTAGGACATACCGACGGGAGAGATATGTGCATTCCAGAAATTTGGAACGATTTCACAAAAGTTTGAGAAAGTAGTTCAGTGACAACACAGGACAACACAACACAGGACAGATGCTGCACAGATATATATATGCAGAGGGGGGAGTGTCGCAGAGGCAGAGGGGGCAGCACACAACTCACCGGGGGCTCACGTACGCTACCCGTCCCGCTAGGCGCTACCCCGGTCTGTGTCGATGCTTGAGCCGCATCCTCCCACCTCGCGACCCACTCCACACTCGCACACCCAGGCGCACACGCGCCCCCACACACACTCCGTTCACGCGCCCCTCACACACTCCGTTCACGCACACCACCCAGACGCACTCGCACCTTTCACACACTCCGGTGTCGCACACTCCAGTGCACGCTCTCTCTCCACACACTCGGGTACGCACTCTCTCTCACACTCCGTACCACTACATTACACATACATACATACATGCACATATACGTACACATACATACACGACATGGCCAAACGTATGTGGATACCCAAACATCACACCCGTGTGTGCTTGTCGAACATCTCATTCCAAAATCATCAGCATTAATATTGCATTGGTCCGCACCCCCCCCCCCCCCCCCCATGCCATCCTCCACCCTGCTGGGAAGGCTTTCCACTAGATGTTGGAACATTGCTGTGGGGATTTGCATCCATTCAGCCACAAGAGCATTGGTGAGGTCAGGCACTGATGTTGGGCGATTAGGCCTGGCTCGCAGTCGGTGTTCCAATTAATCTCAAAGGTATTCAGTTGGGTTAAGGGCAGGGCTCTGTGCAGGCCAGTCAAGTTCTTCCACACCAATCTTGACAAACCATTTCTGTATGGACTTCGCTTTGTGCATGGGGGCATTGTCATGCTGAAACAGGAAAGGGCCTTCCCCAAACTGTTGCCACAAAGTTCGAAGCACACAATCGTCTAGGATGTCATTGTATGCTGTAGCATTAAGATTTCCCTTCACTGGAACTAAGGGGCCGAGCCCGAACCATGATAAACAGCCCCAGACCATTGTTCCTCCTCCACCAAACTTTACAGTTGGCACTATGCATTATTGCGGGTTGCGTTCTCCTGGCATCTTCCAAACCCAGATTCATCCGTCGGACTGCCAGATGGTGAAGCGTGATTCATGACTCCAGAGAACGTGTTTTCACTGCTCCAGAGTCCAATGGTGGCGAGCTTTACACCACTCCAGCCGACGCTTGGCATTGCGCATGGTGATCTTAGGCTTGTGTGCGGCTGCTCGGCCATGGAAACCCATTTCATGAAGCTCCCGATGAACAGTTGTTGTGCTGACGTTGCTTCCAGAGGCAGTTTGGAACTCGGTAGTAAGTGTTGCAACCGACAACGAACGATTTTTATGCACTACGCGCTTCAGCACTCGGCGGTCCCGTTCTGTGAGCTTGTGTGGCCTACCACTTTGCGGCTGAGCTGTTGTTGCTCCTGGACGTTTCTTTTCACAATAACAGCACTTACAGTTTACCCGGGCCACTCTAGCAGGGCACAAATTTGACGAACTGACTTGTTGGAAAGGTGACATCCTATGATGGTGCCACGTTGAAAGTCACTGAGCTCTTCAGTACAGCCCATTCTACTGCCAGTGTTTGTCTATGTGGATTGCATGGCTGTGTGCTTGATTATATATACCTGTCAGCAATGGGTGTGGCTGAAACAGCCGAATCCACTAATTAGAAGGGGTGTCCGCATACTTTTGGCCATGTAGTGTATATACAGACACATACATATATACGTACACAACACATACATACATATATACATACACATACATATATGCATCCACATACATACACATACATATGTACATACACATAAATATATACATACACATTACACATACATATATACATACATACATACACATCCATACATACATACACATACATACATACATACATACATACATACATACACATACATATATACATACATATATATATATATATATATATATATATATATATATATATATATATATATATATATATATATATATATATATATATATTGTTGCGAATCTCCCGAAGCCCGTCCACGTTACAAAGGGGGGATTAAACCCCTTTTTCCCCTTGGGTCTTCATGTCCATGAGGCCGAATCGCCACTTGCACAGCGAGCGTGAAAAAGGGTATCGGGTCGACGCCGCACGTACCTTTGACCCACGCTGCCACGAAAACGGGGACCGGACCTCGCACAAGCCACACTAATCGAGTAGGCCCGAGCGGTGTGCGTATCACGTGACTCGTGCCGTTGCTTTTATGGAACCCGATTCGAGCGGTTTTATTCGTACAATGCTAGACCAATGGATGGAAGGGACGGGAACGGTCAAATAAGAGGAAGAACACGATTTATTATCTATGTTCAGTATTCGAAGAGACACAGAGCAGCAGGCACTTAAACAATGTTAACTAATACCCAGACAAAGGGCCCTCTCACTCACGCGGGGAAAAGAAGGAAGGAAGGAAGTTCACGCGCCAAACGCGCCTTGCCCTCTGTCGCTCCGGGACAGCTCGCCCGGCGTGGCCCTCTGGCGGTCACGGCATGTATGCAGGAAAATGCAGGCAGGAGGAGATCGCGCATCTGTAGCCCAGAGCAGGTCATCTCCACAAGCGCGATTAATACAGGTAGCAGAGCGCAGGGCACAGGGCACGGGGAAAGTTCGTGTACAACGACGATAACAGGCAATTCAATTCAAGCACTTCGACTTGTGCAGGGGCTGGGCGATTCTCTCTCCTTGTCTCACAGCAAACTCTCACCTCTCTCTCGTTCTGACTCGTCTGCTCTCTCATCTGCTGCGGGGGGCTCGAGGCAGGGTTTTATATAGCCCCTCCCTGGCCTCACCCGAATGTTCAATGCTCCTCTCCCATTGCCGTGGTTAGCCACTCCCCTCGAGCTCTGATTGGCGGCTCGTTGCTTACTGGCCACTCTCTCCTGCAGCTCCTCCCTTCGGCCCTGCCAGACTTGTTCAGGCTGAGCACATGGCATGCTCGCCCAATTGAGGCCTACTCATTGGCCTACTCAACGCAAAACTAACACAGGAAAGGAGACTACCTTACATTTACGAAGAAATAACTATACTACAGCGAGGCTACATGTTGTAGTGCGTCTACCTATGAGGGGGGTTATCCTTTATTCTCATAACCGCAACACTACACCCCTCTCTCACCAGACACGTCCCGAGTCGACCCCAACAGTGGAACGACCGGTAGAGCCTGGCATGCAAAATTACCATTACTTTTAAATGCGACACATAGGTGTGATTCCCCCTAGCATTTACTCTGACCCATGTGTGCAACATTTTTAGCACTAGATATGTCCCTCCTATTGCGTTGAGCAGCTATCTAACAGTTTCACACCCACAACTACCCGAGTATTTCCAGAATTTCAAACCACACACATAGCCGGTGGGCACATTCTTATATTTACAAGCACGTATATTTACAAGCACGTATATTTACAATTCTATGACCCAGGACCTGTACTTTCGGAAGAGAAGATTGGAGGGAAGACAAACACAACACATTCAAAAATGGCACTTGCTGCTTGCATCTTGCATCTCGCATCTTGCTTCTTGCTCCTTCCGTGTGGGTCTAACAAACCGGCTGGCCCTGACCGGCATACAGGCCATTTGAAGCATCAGGGCCATCTAAACTTGCACATCTTCTTTATCCCTAGCACACAATAGTAAATGAAAATGCTTTTATTTGGCCACTGCCAAGCAGGGCTACTCCCACGTGGTCCAACTGTGTGGCATCAGTGCCACTCAAACAAGTGGTCCGAAGATGCAAGATGATTTTGCAGCAAGATGCTGCACAGCAGAGGTGCAAGGCCACAAGGGTTGTGGTCCTTAAGTGTGACAAGGTGCAGCAAGAGGTGTTGGGCAGCAAAGTGATGCAAAGGTGCAGCAAAAGGGCTGGCAGCAAGGTGCTGCACAGTACGACCGCACAGGTGGAACAAAGGTGCAGCAAAAGGACATGGCAGCAAGGTGTGCTGCACAGTTTGGCTGCACAGGTGGAAGGGTGCAGAATGGCTGCTGCTCAGGTCGGCCTCCAAAATGGTCCTGGGGCGGGGAGGAGAGACAAACAACAACAAGCAAGCGGAAAAGACGCAGTGGCACATAGAAAAACAAGGTGACCAGGCACCACCATGCCTGGTGCGGTGCGAGGGACGCGGAAGAGCGAGCAGAGCAGACTCGTCCCTAGCCGTCCGTACCCCCCACCGTTGGCTACACTACCCTAGCCCCCCCCCCCTTGTATTTACAATCCGTCCCTATGTCTTGTCTCCCATATCCCCCTCTAATTCCAAATTCGTCTCCCAATCCCTCCCAGGAAGGAAGGGATGGAACACACACAATGTCAACCTTACGTCGTGATGCATCTCACTTCTCAAACGGTCTGCAGAGCCTCGGTGTGGAACTCGTCCTCCTTGGTGACTGGCTGTGGATGGTGCGAAGGGATTTCTTACATCCTAACTACTCTAATAACATTACTCATTTAAACTACCCGGGGTCGTACCCTGCCAATCGGCCTCTTTAAACTATGTGGTTCTAAGAACCTGAATTCCCATTGCCCACATTGTGGTGCCCTCCGAAATTTGGGTCTCACCCCCAACGGATTTTCAATCTGTGCCCTCGCACAATTTTGGGGCTGGGTCGTGTGGCCCTACCAGCAGGTCTACCTTCCTGCGCACCTCCGCCACTCAAGCCGCCAGCCGAGCTTACCTGCTCCTCGCGACTACCTAATCGGGGAAGGCCCTCCCTGGCTCTTACCCCCTCCATGCCCACCTTGGCATCGGGCAACCCAGGTCCTCTCCTGGGATCCTCGGGCCCCACTCAACTCACAACAACTACCCTAACCGGCCCCCAGAGCCTACCTATGGCCTCACCTGGCCGACAAACTACCAGTGGCGGAGTGCCTCAATAACCATACACACTAAGTAAGCTACACGCCCAGCCATTCCACAGACTACTGCACCCAACAAAACACTACTTTCCCACCAACAGCACCACAGGTGTCAATATCCATACAATTTACCTATGCCCTCTACCTGGCTTTACACTACCACCCCGGGCTTTCGTGAATGGGTTCCACTCCCCCCATTTACTCCTTCGCACCATGCATTCCACACCTTTCATTCCACACCGTTTATCCTGCACACCAAATATCTTGCACCACTACACAATTCCATTTATTCTCACACTACCACACAATTCCTCAAACACACAGCATCATCTATCGAACTACTTCCCCTACAACTCATGCTTCCCCGTCGTCCCTTTAAACTATGCACACCCTGTTCTTTATCATCCACCTAAACTCTCTGCGTCCCCTCTATAGCTCAGGTGTCACTACTTAAATCTTGTCCCTAAGGTCTTCTAGATCCCTAACATTATCCTAGCCCTCCCTCGGCTAGCATTGGTGCCCCATAGAGGCAACCATTGCTGGCCCCTCCATGTGCCTAACATTGCCATCCCCCTAAACGAATGCTGATGGGCCTCCCATGTGAGGAATGGTGGCACTACCATTCCCCCACGTGGGGTACACTACTTCCAGTCCTCTAAACTACGAGCCTCTCCGTGTGGAAGTACATCATCGTCACGGCTCGACCTCGAAGGGCCGAGCAATCCATGCGGGTGGTTGGTCGCCTGTATCGGGTGTCTGTCCGGCATTTTCGATCCAAGGGGGGAGGAATGTATGGGCCCAGGTGCCGGGCTCCATCCCTGCGTGGGGCCTCGCGGTCCCACGCACGATGACCCAGCCGGCCATGGTCAGAGCACCGCACCCGATAAGGTGCGTGGCTCTGATAACCCGAACCTCCCCTTGCACCCGGCCGATCAGCCTTGCCGCCATACGGCACCAACCATACAGTGCGGGGGCTGGAAGCACGAATTGTGCACGCCGGTCCTCGTGAAACCGACGCGGCACCGATCCCCTCCGGTCCCTGCAGCACACAACTCACCGGGGGCTCACGTACGCTACCCGTCCCGCTAGGCGCTACCCCGGTCTGTGTCGATGCTTGAGCCGCATCCTCCCACCTCGTGACCCACTCCACACTCGCACACCCAGGCGCACACGTGCCCCTCACACACTCCGTTCACGCACACCACCCAGACGCACTCGCACCTTTCACACACTCCGGTGTCGCACACTCCAGTGCACGCTCTCTCTCCACACACTCGGGTACGCACTCTCTCTCACACTCCGTACCACTCGTACACCACACAATGGGCCCATTGCGAATGCCTGGGTCTCGCCTTTCTCCCAAGCGCGCCGAACACCTGTTCGCGCCAAACACATTCGCGCCATTTTCACTCACCTCGGGGACCTCCTTCCCCGGCTTCTTCGCCAGCACCTGCAAACTGTTAATTTCGTGAGTAAGCACGGCATCACGTTGTGAATACAGACTTTGTGCGGATTCCATTACCTTCTCCCGTGATTTGCTCCCTGTCTCTCCCGTCTCTTCGGCCCCAATTATTTCTCTTTCTATCACGACGATCGTCGGCACCCCTAAAATTTCTTTTTCCAACTCGACGATCGTCGGCTCCTCTACACCCCATGTCGCGATTCCCATAGCCCCGGTCAACTTGGCTGTCCTCTGCTCGAGCTCACTCCCCATGCGCTCTCCACACCGTGTCACCTTGTCGCGTACCACCGCGACCTTCCCGCTCAACCTACGCCCAATGTCCTCCCCCATCTTTTTATATCCCTCTTTGACGCTGCCCTCATCATTTCCATTTCGCACCTGGACTCCTCCCTCAATTTTTCCATGTGACCACCCATTTTGTTTTCCAACCCTTCCATTTCCCAAGTGGATTTGTCCCCCTGGGTATCCATTTTGTTTTCCAACCCATTCTTTGTTACACCTTGCTTCGTCCCTCAGTCCTTTCATGTCTTCACCTGTCTTGACCATAAAGGCCCTCATTTGTGCCATAAATAGGCCCCAGTCCACTGGCACCACGGGCTCGGCTCCCGCCACCACGTGCGAGGCGCCGCCATTTCCTTCGCCAGCTGCCGCACCCTCATCAATTTCCTCCTCTACCAACTGTCCCTGTTCGTCCTGGGCCATTAATTCTTCTTCTTATACCCCCACCGGCATTTGACCGCCTTGGCCAGCCATGGTACGAATATTAATTTGGTTTGTTAAACACTAAATTTCGTCCACTCGTAATTTTTGAGTGCGTGAAGCGCACTCTAGGTCCAATTATCCCACTCCTAGGCACCAATTTGTTGCGGATCTCCCGAAGCCCATCCACATTACAAAGGGGGGATTAAACCCCTTTTTCCCCTTGGGTCTTTGTTTCCACGAGGCCGAATCGCCACTTCCGCAGCGAGCGTGAAAAAGGGTATCGGGTCGACGCCGCACGTACCTTTGACCCATGTTGCCACGAAAATGGGGACCGGACCTCGCACAAGCAACGCTAATCGAGTACGCCCAGGCGGTGTGCCTATCACGTGACTCGTGCCGTTACTTTTATGGAACCCGATTCGAGCGGTTTTATTCGTACAATGCTAGGCCAATGGATGGAAGGGACGGGAACGGTCAAATAAGAGGAAGAACACGATTTATTATCTATGTACGGGATTCGAAGAGACATAGAGCAGGCACTTAAACAACGTTAACTAATAACCAGACAAAGGGCCCTCTCACTCACGCGGGGAAAAGAAGGAAGGAAGTTCGCGCGACAAACGCGAACTGTCCTCAATTGTCCTCAATGCCAAACAGGAAATTAGAGCAGTCTCCCTTGACATATCACGTGCCTTCGATACGGTCTGGCACCCCGCTCTGTTCACCAAACTCTCCTCTTTTGGTATCCATGGAAATCTCCACGCATGGCTGGCGGACTTCCTCTCTAGTAGTAGTCAACGTGTGGCCCTGAATGGGTTTCTCTCATCTCCTCTGCCTGTTCAGGCTGGAGTTCCACAAGGCAGTGTTCTGGGCCCTGTGCTTTTTCTGGTCTTCATCAATGATCTCTCTGACTCTCTTGAAAATCCTCTGTATCTCTTTGCTGATGACTCTACTCTCTGTCGCTCCATTCTTCATCCCTCAGATCGGCAGTCTGCAGCCTCCTCACTCTCTGCAGACCTGGACAAAATCACAGACTGGGCAAACAAGTGGAACATGTCTTTCAATCCTGACAAATCTCACACTCTTACGATGTCTCTCCGAAAAGACCGACTGGACAACCCTCCCATCCACTTTCTGAATAATCCTCTCCAAGAAGTTCTGTCACTCAAGCTTTTGGGTCTCACTATCTGCCATGATCTTTCCTGGGAAAACCACATTTCAAATCTGGCCTCCAAAGCCAGTCGCCGACTGGGCATCCTCCATCGTGCGAAGTCCTTCCATGGCACACCTGAGCTCCTCACCACATACAAGGCTTTCATCCGCAGCTCAATGGAATACTGCTCTCCCCTCTGGGCTGGTGCTCCTGCCTCACACCTAGCTCGTCTTCACGCTGTTGAAACCAAAGCATTCAGAATCATTGGAATCTCCCGCGATGAAGCTAAATCCAAGGGCCTCTCACTCACTCACCGCAGGCAGGTTGGTGGTCTTTCCATCTTCTACCGACTCCTCTCTGGCCTTGCCCCCCCAGCTCTCTCTGGGCTCTGTCCCGCAAATATTCCTACAGGTCGCACAACATCTGTGCAACCCTCTTATGGTCAAACTGCCAAAATCAAGACTCTCTGCTCACCTTCACTCCTTCATTCCTCTTTTCTCCCGCCTCTGGAACAAACTCCCTCACTCTCTTCAATCCCACTCCAGCCCCCAGGTCTTTAAAACAGCTGTTCACCACCATCTCTTATCTTCCCCCATCCAAAACCTTTATCTTTTCTACCCCCGCTAATTTCACCCCAATTCCACTTTTTTGAAATACCAACTTCTGTCCTGGTAGTCCTTGGTGTCCTTGTGTTTTATACTTCTCCCACCCCCCCCCCCTCCCACTTCCCACGCCTCCTCCCCCCAAGCCCTCTCTCCCTTCCACACATCTCCCTGCTCTCAAATGTTGTGTTTGTGTGCTTCCCCTTTTCTCCCCATCTTGTCTTCCGCTCCCTCTTTTGATATATTTTGTTTGTCTGGTTGATTTGTTTGTGAAGTAAATGTTAGCTCTTTCACAAGCCTAAATTCAGTATACAAACAAAAAAACAAACAAAAAAAAAACGCGCCTTGCTGCTGGTCGCTCCGGGACAGCTCGCCCGGCGTGGCCCTCTGGCGGTCACGGCACGTATGCAGGAAAACGCAGGCAGGAGGAGATCGCGCGTCTCTAGCCCAGAACGGGTCGTCTCCACAAGCGCGATTAATACAGGTAGCAGAACGCAGAACGCAGGGCACAGGGCACGGGGAAAGTTAGTGTTCAACGACGATAACAGGCAATTTAATTCAAGCACTTCGACTTGTTCAGGGGCTGGGCGATTCTCTCTCCTTGTCTCACAGCGAACTCTCACCTCTCTCTCGTTCTGACTCGTCTGCTCTCTCTCGTCTGATGCGGGGGGCTCGAGGCAGGGTTTTATATAGACCCTCCCCAGCCTCACCCGAATGTTCCATGCTCCGCCTCCCGTTGCCGTGGTTAGCCACTCCCCTCGAGCTCTGATTGGCGGCTCGTTGCTTACCGGCCACTCCCTCCTGCAGCTCCTCCCTTCGGCCTTGCCAGACTTGTTCAGGCCGAGCACATGGCATGCTAGCCCAATTGAGGCCTACTCACTGGCCTACTCAACGCAAAACTAACAGGAAAGGAGACTACCTTACATTTACTAAGAAATAACTATACTACAGCAAGGCTACATGTTGTGGTGCGTCTACCTATGAAGGGGGTTATCCTTTATTCTCATAACCGCAACAATATATATATATATGTATATATATATATATATATATATATATATACACACACACACACATACACACACACATACACACACACATACACACACACATACATACATACATACACTTGGCATTTAATATGGAATATTTTTTTTGTGGGGGTGAACTTACTTTTCAAGATGACTTAGAACCAAAAGTTCATTGGAATTATGTTGAAATTATTCTAGATTTTGTTAATGTGACCTTTAAAAGAAACAAAAACCACATTTGACATTTCGAAGCAAATAAATTGATCCTTGAAAGTGATGTAAACTGATATCGAACTCAATTCACGGACAGTACTGTGTTAAACTTCTGTACGTTTTCCAGAAGTATCTCTTTATTTTGCACATTAGCAAAAAAAAATTTCGACAAAAACAAAAGCTAAATTATGACTGGGATTACGGACAGTAAAATTACAGTTCAGTACTTCGTGTAACCCCCACGAGCATTCACGAGAGCACATACACGTCGAGGCATGCTGTTCACGAGATTTGCCAAGGTTTGGACAGGAATCGCTTCCCATGCAGTGACAATAGTCTGCTGCAATTCACGCACAGAGGTCGGCTGGTGGTCCAAGTTGTCGATTTGACGGGTTAATTCTGCCCACAAGTTCTCTATCGGATTCATATCCGGGGACATGGCAGGCCACTCCATATGCTCTACACCACGGTCAGCAAGAAAGTGTTGGATCATGCGAGCACGATGAGGCCGTGCATTGTCGTCTTGGAAGACAAAGTTTCCTCGAAAGGCTGCACGAGCAAATGGAAGCAATGTTTCTTCCAGAATGACCCTGTACTTGAACTGGTTCAGGTTTCCATTCAGAACAACCAGGTCAGTTTTGCCCCCTGCATGAAAAGCAGCCCAAACGGTCACCCCACCACCTCCAGCTTGGACTCTTGGCACTATACAATCTTCATTGTGGGCTTCATGCACTTGTCTGCGCACTCTGACGAGGCCATCTTGACGATAGACCAGAAATCTAGACTCGTCACTGAAGGGCACGTGATTCCAGTGTCCTGGCTGCCATTGGCGGTGCTCTCTGGCCCACTGCAATCGGCGCTGGCTGTGTTGTCTGGTCAGGCGTGGCTTTCTCAGGGGACGCCTGGCACGATAGCCTGCTTGAACCAGTCGTTGGTTGACTAGCCTTCTGGATACAGGCACATTTTTCATTTGCTGCCACTCAGCCCTAAGCCGATTAGCTGACTTGGTACGGCCATTGCAGACTAACCGGTGCAGCTGGCGATCATCTCTCCTTGTGGTTCTGTGTGGACGTCCTGGCCTCTGTATTGGAGTAGGGACACCTCTCTGAGCATTTCGTTTCAGGATCTTTGACACCTGACCTTGAGTGATGCCATACTGCCGAGCAATAGCACGCTGTTTCATGCCAGAATTTCGTAAAGCCACCACTCCATGACAAACAGCATTGTCAAGTTGACAGACCATCTCCAGAGGAAGCGGCAATAACTTTTGTAGATGTGCAGCAGTTGTTTTCCACTAATACAGAACGCAACAACCCATATATACCCGATTGTGAAGCCAATCGTCAAATGTACCTGTCCTTACATTTTGTCATGCCACCTGTGATATAATCCTGTTATTGACTTCTTGCTGCGAAAGACAATCAGTGACATGGTTCTTTCAACAAAGACATCACCGAAGGGTAAAAGAAACTCACCAGATTGATACACTGAGTCAAGAAAGTAAACCCAAGTCAAGAAAAAAAAAAAATTCCATATTAAATGCCAAGTCTGTATATTGTTACGGTTCTCTACGCCGGCCTTCTTCCGCTTATCAAGGGGGGGATTAATCCCCTTGTCTTTACTGGACCTGGCGGAACCGAGACCTATTACGTCCCTCCCGGACACACGCAGAGTAGGGTTTCGGGACTACTGCTTGCTCGTACCGAATTCCCTGCGCTGCCCTGGGAGCGAGGAAACAAGCCTCGCACGAACCACGTGTGGTTTTGAGTACGCCGAGCGGATTGCGTACACGTGGTCCGCGCAGTCTTACTTAGTGGAACCCGATTGGAGCGATCTTATTTGTGCCACGCTTAGCCAAATGAGGAAACCACAGAAACGGTCGAATCATGAAGAAAGGAAGAACAGATGGGTTTAATTATTCCCACATGTATATACAGGTTCAAGGACGAAGAGACACAGAGCAATCCTTAAGCAGTCTTAACTTATCCCTTGGACAACGGACCCGTCTCACACTCACACAGGGAATTACAGATGGGCAGGTGTTCCCCAACGCGTCGAGAGATGGTCCCCGTCTGGCTCTCCACGGCCCCGGCACGTCCTGCGAAGATGGTGGCAGGTGAAGGCAGGGACTCGTAGCGCGTTTCTCGTACAAACAGATGATGGGGTGGAACGGTAGAGGGCGGACTTTAGCGCGGCTGGCGGTTACTCAGCCTTGCTCACTCGCGCGTCTGAAATGCGCTGTATTCGTTCTAAGCGCATCTGGCTGCGCCCGCGTATATGTAGCGGACAACTCCTCCTCTTCTTCTATACACTCCGAGCTGGTTACCGCGTGCGTTCTCATGCAAGTTCGTCAAGTTCATCAGCTTTCACCGCTTATCAAGTTCTTTCGCCAATCCTTTTGCTGCAAGTCCTGTGTTCCTCTGTGAATCCGGGCGTGCAAGTCCTTCTCATTAGGTGTTCCCGCACTAATCCTGTCGAGGGCTTTCACGCAGCGGTTTTATAGCTACGCCCCCCCGAACCTTCTGGAACTCACCCGAACCTTCTCACCACGCCCTCTGACGCCACGCCACCGTCACCACCCTCGAGCTGTGATTGGCGGCTCGTGCTTACCGTCATCGCTTCTGCCGCTCCGCCCCGACCTTCCTAGGCCTGCCTCGTGTTAACTCGCCCAATGGTCAACCAATGCTTAGCAAACTGGATTGAGGCTAGGGTGGCTGAAAAATCGGTGGCAAGTAGGGCCTATTCTCCTGGCTCCTACTCAACGCAGAACTAACAAAGGAAAAGGACTAAGCTTACAAATACTAAGACATAACTATACTACCGCGAGGCTACATGTTGCTTATGTGACTAACTATGGGGGACAGACTTTAACCTTTATTAAACTCACTTGACAGACTCAAAACCGCAACAATATATGTATGTATATATATATATTGGCTCACTCACACTTATTTCAAATAACTCAAACTTTTCTCTAAAAATCAGTTGAAATTGACAAAAGTATTTGGTCTCCACAATTCTTTATTTCACTGTTAATATTAGAACGTTTTTTTTTCTTTTTCTTTTTTCTGTATACAGAGTCGAGGCTCGTGAAAGAGCTAGCATTTATCAAACAAACAAATCAAACAAACAAGCAAACAAAGTATATAAAAAGGGGAGCGGTCGACAAGATGGGGAGAGAAGGGGAGGAAGCACACAAACACAACATTTGAGAGCAGGGACATCAGGAGATGTGTGGGAGGGAGAGGGCCTGTGGGGAGGCAGGATAGGTATAAAACGCAAGGACACCAAGGACTTTCAGGAAAGAAGTCGGCACCTCAAAAAAGTGGATTTGGGGTGAAATTAGCAGGGGTAGAAAAGATCAAGGTTTTGGATTGGGGAAGATAAGAGATTTTTTTTTTTTTTTTTTTTTTTTTTTTTTTGTATACAAGATCGAGGCTCGTGAAAGAGCTAACAATAATCACAAAAAAGACAAACCGACACATAAAACACAAAAAACAAGGGGAGCGGCAGACAAGATGGGGAGTGAGGGGGAAGGACACAAACACAACATTTGAGAGCAGGGACATCGGGAGGACTTGGGGGGAAGTGGGAGAGGAATAAAACATATGAACGCTGCAAGGACTCTGGGGTGAATTACCGGGGGTAGAAAAGATCAAGGTTTTCGATGGGGGAAGATAAGAGATGGTGGTGAACAGCTGTTTTAAAGACCTGGAGGGAGGAGTGGGATTGAATGGAGTGGGGGAGTTTGTTCCAGAGGCGGGAGAAAAGGGGAATGAAAGAGTGAAGGTGAGCAGAGAGCCTAGACTTTGGCAGTTTAACCATAAGAGGGTTGCAGGCAGATCTTGTGCGACCTGAAGGAATATTTGGGGGACAGAGCACAGAGAGAGCTGGGGGAGCAAGGCCAGAGAGGAGTCGGTAGAAGACAGAAAGACCACCAACCTGCCTGCGGTGAGTGAGTGAAAGGCCCTCGGAGTTGACTACATCGCAGGAGATTCCAATGATTCTGAAAGCTTTGGCCTCAACAGCGTGAAGCCGAGCAAGGTGTGAGGCAGGAGCACCAGCCCAGAGGGGGGAACAGTATTCCATTGAGCTGCGGATGAAAGCCTTGTATGTGGTGAGGAGCTCAGGTGTGCCAAGGAAGGACTTCGCACGACAGAGGATGCCCAGTCGGCGACTGGCTTTGGAGGCCAGCTTGGAAATGTGGTTTTCCCAAGAAAGATCATGGCAGATAGTGAGACCCAAAAGCTTGAGCGACAGAACTTCTTGGAGAGGATTGTTGAGAAAGTAGATGGGAGGGTTGTCCAGTCGGTCCTTTCGGAGAGACATTGTAAGAGTGTGAGATTTGTCAGGATTGAAAGACATGTTCCACTTGTTTGACCAGTCTGTGATTTTGTCCAGGTCTGCAGAGAGTGAGGAGGCTGCAGACTGCCGATCTGAGGGATGAGGAATGGAGCGGCAGATAGTGGAGTCATCAGCAAAGAGATAGAGAGGATTTTCCAGAGAGTCGGAGAGGTCATTGATGAAGACCAGAAATAGCACAGGGCCCAGAACACTGCCTTGGGGAACTCCAGCCAGAACAGGAAGGGAAGATGAGAGAAATCCATTCAGGGCCACACGTTGCCTACGACCAGAGAGGAAATCCGCAAGCCATGAGTGGAGATTTCCCTGAATACCATAGGAGGTGAGTTTGGTGAGCAGAGCTGGGTGCCAGACTGTATCGAAGGCACGTGATATGTCAAGTGAGACAGCTCTGATTTCCTGTTTGGCATTGAGGACCTCCATCCATTGTTGAGACAGCAGAAGCAACATGTCCAGAGTAGAATGACCTGGTCTGAATCCAAATTGATGATCAGAGATCAAGCCATTGGAGAAGAGGAAGGATTTGATATCTGAAGCAATGATGGATTCCATGACTTTGCTGATAATTGGGAGCAGGCTGATTGGTCTGTAGTTGCAAGGATCTGTTTTTGCACCTTTTTTGTGTAAAGCGGTAATGTTTGCTGATTTCCAAGATGCTGGCAGATGACCTTGAGCAAAAGAGAGGGTGAAAATAACAGAGAGAGGGTGAGATAGAGCGGCAGAGCAGGATTTTAGGACCCGTGGGCTGATGCCATCTGGGCCAGTTGCAGAATCAGAGTCGAGGTTTGATAAAAACTTCTCCACCTTGTCAGGAGAGAAGGACACAGAGTCCAGGAGCAGTTGGGTTCGACTGGGAAAGGTGGGAACAGAGAGAGATGGGTTTGGGACACAAGATTTTGAGGCAAACACAGAGTTGAGGCATTCGGCTTTGTCACGTGCGGTGTCAACTGTGTAGCCATTTGAGGTAAGGGAGGGGATGGAGGGGGAACAAACACCAGAAACGGATTTGACCAGACGCCACCAGGATTTGGAGGAAGGAGACAGGTTTGAGAGTTCAAACTTGAGTGTGGAGAGATAGTGCTTCCTGGCACTCCTGAGGGTAGAAACACACTTGTTTCGAGCTTGGTGGAAGGAACTGAGATTGCCTTCAGTTGGATTTGCCTTCCAAGAGGCAAAGGCAAGTTGTTTCAGGGCAACTGCCTCACCACAAGATTCAGTGTACCATGGACGGGAGGAAGGGTAAGACAACTGAAGACGAGATGGGATAAATCTGTGCATGAGAGAGAGCAGTTTGCTTTGGAAGAATTCCCAGGAAGAATTGATGTCAGAGGCATTAGAGATGGGAGACCAGTCCAGTTGATTGATGGCTGCTTGCAGACCGTGCCAGTCGGCCTGAGTGAAATGCCAGACTCGTCGGCGCTGAGGAGGCTCTCTGAGAATGGCCAGTGAGATGTCCACTTTAACAAGCACATGATCAGAAGAACCGATTGGAGCAGAAGAAGAGCAGCAGACATTTGCAGGGAAGTTAGTCATAACCAAGTCCAGAAGAGAAGATACTCCATTGACTGAGATCCGGGTTGGGAAATTGACAGATTGTGTCAGTCCCAATGAGTCGCAGAAGTCCTTTGCTGAGGTGCCATGGCTGGTGAGAGATGAACCCACACCCAGCCAGCTGGCATGATGACAGTTGAAGTCACCACATATGAGGAAGAGAGAGTTTGGATGAGTTGATAGAAGTTGGTCCATGTTGTCCGACAGAGAAATGTAAATGGAGTCATCACTGTTTGGAGGATGGTACAGAACACATATGAACAAAAGGTGGGAGCGGAGAGGAAGCCGTAGCCAGAGGTACTCCTGTGGGTGGGGTGGAGAGAGGGCAGTGCAGGGAGAGTGAGGAAGAGAGTTTTTGATAAAGATTGCCACCCCACCACCAGGACGAGGATCAGGTCTATCGTACCGGAGGAGGGAGTAACCAGGAAGAGATATTAAGGAATCAGAGACATCTTGAAGGAGGAAAGTTTCTGTTAAGCAGATCAAGTCTGGATTTTCAGAAGCAACCTGAATGGAGAGATCAATCAGGTTTGAGCGAAGGCCCCGGATGTTTGAGGTCCATACCGTTAGTGAGGAGAGATGGGGAGCATCGGGTGCAGGACAGGGGAGGGGAGGGGTAGGGTCAGATGAAGGGTGAGAGGGGGATGTAGGAAGAGCAGTTGATAGTGTGTCAGAGATTACAGAGGAGTTACAAGAAAGGGAAGGATGAGGAGGACGAAAGGTTTGATGGTGATGGAATGAGGCACAGTGAGAGTTTGTTTGAGGGGGGGCAGAGGAAAGTAGAAGGTTGGGGGAGGTGGGGGTATGACATAGGAGGGAGAGGAAGTGGGGAGGAGGCAGCTTTGAGAAGGAGGTGGGAGGAGGGAGAATTTGGGAGGGATGGTTGGGGGGGAGATTTGAAGGGGAGGGGCAAGGTGGGAGTTTAGAAAGTGGATGATTAATGAAAGATGCACATATATAACAAATTGGGTTTGTTGTGATTTTCAAGTTAGCGATTCATTTAAGAACGATGGAGGAGGGATGGAATGAATGAGAATTTAGAGCATGGAGTGATTTGGAATCATAAGAGATTGAATATTTTTTTGAAATGGAATGAGATGAAGAGGAAATTGAAAGGAGCCTTTTAAATAAGAAGAAAAACAGCGTGTTGTAATAAACCACTGAATAAAACAATGAAGGGGATAGTTGAAACATATTTAAACAGAACTGTGAAGAACAATCGTATATTCACAAAAATACCAATGGGGAGAGGAAGCCTAGCGCGACGACCACGAGTCACTTGAACAGGGCAAAAGGTGGAAGGCAAGGGGAAAATGGGGGCGGGGCGAGACAGCGCACGTGGGCAGAGGCAAAAGCACACGAGGAGAAAGGGAAATAAAAGTTTTTTTGGTTGTTTTTTTTTGTTTGTTTTTTTTTGGGGGGGGGGTGTGGGGGTTACAACGTTAGACAAATAGTAGATGTTTGGTGAAGCTTGGTGGAGAAGGGGAAATCAAAAAAGCGAGCAAAACAGCGAAGGAATGAACAACCTTCGACGGGGGAAGCCTGAGGCTGCAAGGCCTTGCTCGCGACGCGGCAAACAAGCGATTAATATATGAAAGATAAACACCGAGAAACTTCCAAGGGGGACACTATAAGTTCACACACCGAACGATAAATACAGTTTCGACAAAATACAATTGTGAACAGACTTAACTTTGAAAAACGTGGAGACCGTGTGGACCGTCGAAAACCCCTGACCACCGTCTCCAAGATCTCGCGAGATCTCCCAGAGGGGAGATGGTGGTGAACAGCCGTTTTAAAGACCTGGAGGGAGGAGTGGGATTGAAGAGAGTGAGGGAGTTTGTTCCAGAGGCGGGAGAAAAGAGGAATGAAGGAGTGAAGGTGAGCAGAGAGTCTTGATTTTGGCAGTTTAACCATAAGAGGGTTGCAGGCAGATCTTGTGCGACCTGCAGGAATATTTGGGGGACAGAGCCCAGAGAGAGCTGGGGGCGCAAGGCCGGAGAGGAGTCGGTAGAAGACGGAAAGACCACCAACCTGCCTGCGGTGAGTAAGTGAAAGGCCCTCGGAGATAGCGTCATCGCGGGAGATTCCAATGATTCTGAACGCTTTGGTTTCAACAGCGTGAAGACGAGCTAGGTGTGAGGCAGGAGCACCAGCACAGAGGGGAGAGCAGTACTCCATTCAGCTGCGGATGAAAGCCTTGTATGTGGTGAGGAGCTCAGGTGTGCAAAGGAAGGACTTCGCACGACGGAGGATGCCCAGTCGGCGACTGGCTTTGGAGGCCAGCTTGGAAATGTGGTTTTCCCAGGAAAGATCATGGCAGATAGTGAGACCCAAAAGCTTGAGTGACAGAACTTCTTGGAGAGGATTATTCAGAAAGTAGATGGGAGGGTTGTCCAGTCGGTCTTTTCGGAGAGACATCGTAAGAGTGTGAGAGTCTCCCAGATTTGAAGGGTGAAGGGTGCTCCAGTTCTCCCAGATTTGAAGGGTGCCTTCTCCTAACTGCTGTTTTCAGATCTCCCTACAGGTGTTCAATGGGATTTAGATCTGGACTCATTGCTGGCCTCTTCAGAACAGTACAGCGTTTTGTCTTGAACCATTCCTGGTGCTTTTTGTGTTTGGGGTCATTGTCCTGCTGCGACCCATGACCTTCGACAGAGACCCAGCTTTCTGACACTGGGTTGAACATTGCGCTCCAAAATGCCTTGGTAATCTCCTGATTTCATGATTCCATGCACACATTCAAGGCACCCAGTGCCAGAGGCAGCACAGCAAACCCAAAGGATCACTGAAGCTCCTCCATGTTTGACTGTAGGGAAGGTGTTGTTTTCTTTAAAGGCTTCATTCTGTTTTCTGTAAACATAGATATGATGTGCTTTACATTAAAGCTCTAATTTGGTCTCATCTGTCCACAGGACATTCCCCCTGAATGATCTTGGCTTGTTCAGGTGTGTTTTCGAAAACTCCAGTCGTGCTTTCTTTTTTCTCTCTCTCAGCAGTGGGGTCCTATCAAGGAACCCCCTCAAATTGAGTTGGTTACGGATGGTGCGAGTTGAAACTGTCGTATCTTGTGTCTGAAGGTCAGCTTGAATTTGTTTGGCAGGTGATCGAGGTGCTTTCTCCACCATTCAAACAATCCTTCGCTGCAATCTTCGATCAAGTTTTCTCTTGCGGCCATGTCCAGGGAGGTTGCCTACTGTGTCATGGGCCTTAAACTTCCTGATAACATTGCGTACGGTGAACACAGGAACATCAAGGTCTCTGGAGATGGACTTGTAGCCTTGAGATTGTCCATGCTTGGCTACAATCTTGTGTCTGACCTCCTCAGACAATTCTCTGGTTTTCTTTCTTTTCTCCATGCTCATTGCGGTACACATAGTGACACAAAACAGCAGAATGACTCCTTTTCTCTATTCAAACTGGTTGAATGAGTGATTTTTACATTGCAGGCACCTGCAACTCACCACAGGAGAGTTCAATTCCAAAGTAAAGGAGAATCACTTCTAAAGGTGCCAATAATATTGTCCGGGCCATTTTAGGATTTCTGTGTGGAATAAACTAAGATTTAGTAATTTTTTCAGCTTTTTTTGTTTTGTTCCTCTGCAAACCAAAGAAATACAAATGTGGATACCAAAATATTGTTTAATTTCAACAATTTTCTGGAAGAAATGGTGCGTTATTTGAAAAAAGTGCAAGGGTGCCAATATTGTTGGCCACGACTGTACATACACATACACAAATATCCATACATATATACATATACAGACGCACATAAAAATGTACACACACACACACATACAGACACACACACATACAGACACACACACATACAGACACACACATGGCCATATTTTATTATTATTATATATTTATTTATTTTAGGTCAGGTTTTTGACAAACAAAACTGGGAAATTGTCAATTTGCATATTTTAAATGGTAACAGTGTTCAATGAGAAATACAAAATGTTATTTTTCTGATAAATAATTCTCAAACATAAGTGACTGTCATGATTCCTGGGGGGGGGGGGGTGGGAAGAAAGGAGGTCACAATAACCCCAAAGTCCAGGTCACCTTCTCACTGGCCAAAGGACCTTTCACTGAGTCGAACGATTAAGGACCCCATTAGTTTCCCTTTCCCCATGGAGTCACCATGACCAATGTCGCTTTGCATCATTCAATCCTTCAAAGTATGGACCATGAAAGAGCTCAACAATGGCGATTACAGTTCTCCAGTCGAAGTATTTCCAGGATTTTATAATAAACGTACTAACTACAAAATACACACACACATCTGAAAACATTCTCAACATGGAGGTTAAATGATTCACATGTGCAAGCAACTGATTCCATAAAGAACAGAATTCCGGAGTCGTGGTGCGGTGAAGAAAATGTCGATTTGGATCGGCGGACAGGTGTAACGATGGATGAAATCGATAGCATGTGGATCAGGTATGCTCACTGCGGTGGAAAGCCAGGAGTACACCACACCTTGGAGGTTTGGTTTCTGCATTCTTTTGGAAGAAGAAGAAGATAACAATGTTTTTGGTGTGTACTCCTTTTCCACCAACAAAGGGTTAATGCCTGAAATGTCAGCTTCTCGTTGCTTCGCATGGCGGTTAGCATCACAGGGAATGTTTCCTTTTTATTGAATACAAAATGGAAACTTTTGGAAGAAGAGATGACTATGGGTGACAGTGTGTCACAGTGCTGTCACAGCTGGATATCATAAGCATGGCAAGGAGCCAATGACAGAAGAGGAGAGAGTGAAGTGGAGGAAACACTCACCAGCAAGTGGGAGGGTTAAGTGCGCTAGGGTTAATGGGATTAGAAAGGAATTGCTCCTTTGGGCCTTTGTCTTTGTGTCTGTGCTGACGACTTTGTTAACCTCGCCAGAGGAGAGGATGTTGCATGCGACCTTTTCTGGTCTGTCTGTATAGAATGTAAGCATGCCTGCAGTTACGTACCATTGAAATGAGTATGTCTATTAATTACGTACCATTCAATGTATGTCTACAAATTACGTACTATAGAAATGTGAGTACATCTGGTAATTATGTACTATTGAATGTGAGTATGTCTATTAATTACATACTATTGAATGTGAGTATGTCTATTAATTACGTACTATTGAATGTGAGTATGTCTAATTACGTATTATTGAATGTGAGTATGTCTAATTACGTACTATTGAATGTGAGTATGTCTAATTACGTACTATTCAATGTGAGTATGTCTATTAATTACGTACGATTGAAATTTGAGTACATCTGCTAATTAAGTACTATTGAATATGAGTACATCTAATAATTACGTACGATTGAAATGTGAGTGTCTATTAATTACGTACTATTGAAATGTGAGTACATCTGCGAATTAAATACTATTGAATATGAGTACATCTATTAATTACGTACCATTGAATGTGAGTATGTCTATTAATATTACGTACTATTGAATGTGAGTATGTCGATTAATTACATACTATTGAATGTGAGTATGTCTATTAATTACGTACTGTTGAATGTGAGTATGTCTAATTACGTATTATTGAATTATATTGAATGTGAGTATGTCTAATTACGTACTATTGAATGTGAGTATGTCTAATTACGTACTATTGAATGTGAGTATGTCTAATTACGTACTATTCAATGTGAGTATGTCTATTAATTACGTACTATTGAAATTTGAGTACATCTGCTAATTAAGTACTATTGAATATGAGTACATCTAATAATTACGTACGATTGAAATGTGTGTCTATTAATTACGTACTATTGAAATGTGAGTACATCTGCGAATTAAATACTATTGAATATGAGTACATCTATTAATTACGTACCATTGAATGTGAGTATGTCTATTAATATTACGTACTATTGAATGTGAGTATGTCGATTAATTACGAACTATTGAAATGTGAGTACATCTGCTAATGACGTGCTATTGAATGTGAGTATGTCTATTAATTACATACTATTGAAAAATGAATACATCTAATAATTACGTACTATTGAATGTGAGTTTGTCTATTAATTCCGTACCATTGAATGTGAGTATGTCTATTAATTACGTGCTATTGAATGTGAGGTTGTCGATTAATTACGAACTATTGAAATGTGAGTACATCTGCTAATGACGTACGATTGAATGTGAGTATATCTATTAATTACATACTATTGAAAAATGAGTCAATCTAATAATTACGTACTATTGAATGTGAGTTTGTCTCAATTACGTGCCATTGCATGTGAGTATGTCTATTAATTACATACTATTGAATGTGAGTATGTCGATTAATTACGAACTATTGAAATGTGAGTACATCTGCTAATGACGTACTATTGAATGTGAGTATGTCTATTAATTACATACTCTTGAAATATGAGTACATCTAATAATTACGTACTATTGAATGTGAGTATGTCTAATTACGTATTATTGAATGTGAGTATGTCTAATTACGTACCATTGAATGTGAGTATGTCTAATTACGTACCATTGAATGTGAGTATGTCTATTAATTACGTATTATTGAAATGAGTACATCTGCTAATTACCTACAATTGAAATGTGTCTATTAATTACATACTATTGAATGTAAGTTTGTCTATTAATTACATACTATTGAATGTGAGTATGTCTATTAGTTCCGTACAATTGCATGTGAGTATATCTAATAATTACGTGCTATTGAATGTGAGTATGGCTTTATTACGTACTATTGAATGTGAGTATGTCTATCAATTACGTGCCATTGAAATGTGAGTACATCTGCTAATTCCGTACGATGGAATGTGAGTATGTCTATTAATTAAGTGCAATTGAATGTGTCTGTCTATTAATTATGTACTAATGAATGTGTGTCTATTTATTACGTACTTTTGAAATTTGAGTACATCTGATAATCATGTACCATTGAAATGTGAGTATGTCTATTAATTATGTCCTATTGAATGTGAGTATGTCTATCAATTACGTAATCTTGAATGTGAGTATGTCTATTAATTATGCACGATTGAAATGTGAGTGTCTATTAATTACGTAATATTGAATGTGATTATGTCTATTTATTACGTACTATTGAATGTGAGTGTGTCTATTAATTACGTACTATTGAAATGTGAGTCTTTTAATTACGTGCTATTGAAATGTGAGTAAATCTGGTAATTACGTACGATTGAATGCGAGTGTGTATTAATTACGCACTATTGAAATGTATGTCTATTAATTACGTATTATTGAATGTGATTATGTCTATTAATTAGGTACAATTGAATGTAAGTATGTCTATTAATTAGGTACAATTGAATGTAAGTATGTCTATTAATTACGTGCTATTGAAATATGAGTACATCTGATAATTATGTACTATTGAACCGAGTATGTATATTAATTGCGTACTTTTGAATGTGAGTATGTCTATTAATTACGTACTATTGAATGTGAGTTTGTCTGTTAATTACGTTCTTTTGAATGTTAGTATGTCTATTAATTAGGCACTATTGAAATGTGAGTGTCTATTAATTATATACTCTTGAAATGTGAGTGTCTATTAATTACATTTTGTTGAAATGTAAGTGTCTATTAATTACGTAACCTTGAAATGTGAGTATGTCTATTAATTATGTCCAATTGAATGTGAGTATGTCTATTAATTACGTAATCTTTAATGTGAGTATGTCTATTAATTACGCACTATTGAAATGTGAGTGTCTTAATTACGTAATATTGAATGTGATTAAGTCTATTAATTACGTACTATTGAATGTGAGTATGTCTATTAATTACGTACCATTGAAATGTGAGTATGTCTTTTTATTACGTGCTATTGAAATGTGAGTACATCTGGTAATTACGTACTATTGAATGCGAGTGTGTATTAATTACGCACTATTGAAATGTGAGTATGTCTATTAATTATGTACT
Source organism: Myxine glutinosa (assembly GCF_964187855.1). NCBI lineage: Eukaryota > Metazoa > Chordata > Myxini > Myxiniformes > Myxinidae > Myxine > Myxine glutinosa. The sequence goes on from NC_136264.1 coordinate 17,410,082, forward strand.
ATTGAATGTGAGTATGTCTATTAATTACGTACTGTTGAATGTGAGTATGTCGATTAATTATGTACTATTGAATGTGAGTACATCTGATAATTATGTACTATTGAAATGTGAGTATGTCTATTAATTATGTCCTATTGAATGTGATTTTGTCTGTTCATTACGTTTTTTATTTTTTTGTTTGTTTTTTTTGTATACTGATTCTAGGCTCGTGAAAGAGCTGAGAATGTTAGTATGTCTAATAATTACATACTCTTGAAATGTCAGTGTCTATTAATGACATACTGTTGAAATGTGAGTGTCCATTAATTACGTAACCTTGAAATGTGAGTATTTCTATTAATTATGTCCTATTGAATGTGAGTATGTCTTTCAATTACTTACAATTGAATGTGAGTATGTCAATTAATTACGTAATCTTGAATGTGAGTATGTCTATTAATGACGCACTATTGAAATGTAAGTGTCTATTAATTACGTAATATTGAAATGTGAGTATGTCTTTCAATTACGTGCGATTGAAATGTGAGTACATCTGGTAATTACGTACTATTGAATGCGAGTGTGTATTAATTACGTATTATTGAATGTGAGTATGTTTATTAATTGCATATTATTGAATGTGAGTATGTCTATTAATTACGTACTGTTGAATGTGAGTATGTCTATTAATTACGTACGATTGAAATGTGAGTACATCTGCTAATTACGTACTATTGAATGTGAGGATGTATTAATAACGCACTATTGAAATATGAGTGCATCTGATAATTACGTACTATTGAAATGTGAGTATGTCTTAATTACGTACAATTGAATGTGAGTATGTCTATGAATTACGTAATCTTGAATGTGATTATGTCTATTAATTATGTTCAATTGAATGTGAGTATGTCTATTAATTACGTACTATTTAAATGTGAGTTTGTCTTTCAATTACGTGCTATTGAAATGTGAGTACATCTGGTAATTACGTACTATTGAATGCGAGTGTGTATTAATTACGCATGATTGAAATGTGAGTATGGCTATTAATTATGTATTATTGAATGTGATTGTCTATTAATTACGAACGATTGAATGTGAGTATGTCTATTAATTACGTACTATTGAAATGTGAGTACGTCTGCTTTTTTTTTTTTTTTTTTTTTTGTATACAGAATCGAGGCTCGTGAAAGAGCTAACATTTATCACACAAACAAAAAGTGGTTTGGGGTGAAATTAGCGGGGGTAGAAAAGATCAAGGTTTTGGATAGGGGAAGATAAGAGATGGTGGTGAACAGCTGTTTTAAAGACCTGCAGGGAGGAGTGGGATTGAAAAGAGTGAGGGAGTTTGTTCCAGAGGTGGGAGAAAAGAGGAATGAAGGAGTGAAGGTGAGCAGAGAGTCTTGATTTTGGCAGTTTAACCATAAGAGGGTTGCAGGCAGATCTTGTGCGACCTGTAGGAATATTTGGGGGACAGAGCCCAGAGAGAGCTGGGGGGGCAAGGCCGGAGAGGAGTCAGTAGAAGACGGAAAGACCACCAACCTGCCTGCAGTGAGTGAGTGAAAGGCCCTCGGGTTTAGCTTCATCGCGGGAGATTCCAATGATTTTGAACACTTTGGTTTCAACAGCGTGAAGACGAGCTAGGTGTGAGGCAGGAGCACCAGCCCAGAGGGGAGAGCAGTATTCCATTGAGCTGCGGATGAAAGCCTTGTATGTGGTGAGGAGCTCAGGTGTGCCAAGGAAGGACTTCGCACGACGGAGGATGCCCAGTCGGCGACTGGCTTTGGAGGCCAGATTTGAAATGTGGTTTTCCCAGGAAAGATCATGGCAGAGAGTGAGACCCAAAAGCTTGAGTGACAGAACTTTTTGGAGAGGATTATTCAGAAAGTGGATGGGAGGGTTGTCCAGTCGGTCTTTTCGGAGAGACATCGTAAGAGTGTGAGATTTGTCAGAATTGAAAGACATGTTCCACTTGTTTGCCCAGTCTGTGATTTTGTCCAGGTCTGCAGAGAGTGAGGAGGCTGCAGACTGCCCGATCTGAGGGATGAGGAATGGAGCGGCAGAGAGTAGAGTCATCAGCAAAGAGATAGAGAGGATTTTCACGAGAGTCAGTGAGATCATTGATGGAGACCAGAAAAATCACAGTGCCCAGAACACTGCCTTGGGGAACTCCAGCCTGAACAGGAAGAGGAGATGAGAGAAACCCATTCAGGGCCACACGTTGACGACTAGAGAGGAAGTCCGCCAGCCATGCGTGGAGATTTCCATGGATACCAAAGGAGGAGAGTTTGGTGAGCAGAGCGGGGTGCCAGACCGTATCGAAGGCACGTGATACGCCAAGGGAGACGGCTCTAATTTCCTGTTTGGCAATTTCCTGTTTGTTCCTGCTAATTACGTACAAGTGAAATATGAGTGCATCTGATAATTACGTACTATTAAACTGTGGGTGTCTATTAATTATGTACTTTTGAATGTGAGTTTGTCTGTTAATTACGTTCTTTTGAATGTTAGTATGTCTTAATTACGCACTAATGAAATGTGAGTATGTCTATTAATTACGCACTCTTGAAATGTGAGTGTCTATTAATTACATACTGTTGAAATGTGATTGTCTATTAATTACGTAACCTTGAAATGTGAGTATGTCTATTAATTACGTACTCTTGAAATGTGAGTGTCTTAATTACGTACTATTGAAATGTGAGTACATCTGTTTATTACGTACGATTGAATGAGTCTGTCTATTAATTACGTACTATTGAATCTGGGTATGTCTATTAATTACATACTGTTGAAATGTGTGTGTCGATTAATTACGTATCCTTGAAATGTGAGTATGTCTATTAATTATGTCCTATTGAATTTGAGTATGTCTATCAATTACCTACGATTGAATGCGAGTATGTCTATTAATTACGTAATTTTGAATGTGAGTATGTCTATTAATTATGCACTATTGAAATGTGAGTGCCTATTAATTACGTAATATTGAATGTGATTATGTCTATTAATTACGTGCTATTGAAATGTGAGTACCTCTGCTAATTACGTACTATTGAATGTGAGTATGTCTATTAATTACGTACTATTGAAATATGAGTACATCTGATAATTACGTACTGTTGAACTGTGAGAATGTCTATTAATTGCGTACTTTTGAATGTGAGTATGTATTAATTACGTACTCTTGAAATGTGAGTGTCTATTAATTACATACTGTTGAAATGTGAGTGTCTATTAATTACGTGACCTTGAAATGTGAGTATGTCTATTAATTACGTGCTCTTGAAATGTGAGTGTCTATTAATGACATACTATTGAAAAGTGAGTACATCTGCTTATTACGTACGATTGAATGAGTCTGTCTATTAATTACGTACTATTGAATATGGGTATGTCTTTTAATTATGTACTATTGAAATGGGAGTACATCTGCTAATATTATGTGCTATTGAATGTGAGTATGTGTATTAGTTACGTACTATTGAATGCGAGTATGTCTATTAATTACGTACTATTGAAATATGAGTACATCTGAAATTACGTACTATTGAAATGTGAGTTTGTCTATTAATTACGTACAATTGAATGTTAGTATGTCTATTAATTACGTACTATTGAAATGTGAGTGTCTATTAATTATGTACTATTGCATGTTAGTATGTCTATTAATTACGTACTGTTGAATGTGAGTATGTCTATTAATTACGCACTATTGAAATGTGAGTATGTATATTAATTACATACTCTTGAAATGTGAGTGTCTATTAATTACGTAATATTGAAATGAGTGTCTATTAATTACGTACTATTGAACATGGGTATGTCTTTTAATTACGTACTTTTGACATGTGAGTACATCTGCTAATTATGTACTATTGAAATGTGAGTACATCTGCCAATTACGTACTTTTTTTTTGTTTTGTTTTTTTTGTTTTTTTGTATACTGAATCGAGGCTCTGGAAAGAGCTAACATTTATTTCACAAACAAATCAACCAGACAAACAAAATATACAAAAAGAGGGAGCGGAAGACAAGATGGGGAGAGAAGGGGAAGCACACAACCACAACATTTGAGAGCAGGGAGAAGTGTGGGAGGGAGAGGGCTTGGGGGGAGGAGGCGTGGGAAGGGGGTGGAGAGGTATAAAACACAAGGGGACCGAAATTAGCGGGGGTAGAAAAGATCAAGGTTCTAATGTATGTCTATTAATTATGTACTACTGAAATGGGAGTATGTCTATTTATTGTGTACTATTGAAAGGTGAGTGTCTATTTATTACGTACTAGTGAAATGTGAGTACATCTGCTAATTACGTACTCTTGAATGTGAGTATGTCTATTAATTAAGTACTATTGAATGTGAGTATGTCTATTAATTACATATTATTGAAATATGAGTACATCTGATAATTACGTCCTCTTGAAATGTGAGTGCATCAGGCCAACTGGCACGGTCTTCAAGCAGCCATCAATCATCTGGACTGGTCTCCCATCTCTACCGCCTCTGACATCAACTCATCCTGGGAATTCTTTCAAAGTAAATTGCTCTCTCTCATGCACAGATTTATACCATCTCGTCTTCAGTTGTCATACCCTTCCTCCCGTCCATGGTACACGGAATCTTGTGGTGAGGCTGTTGCCCTGAAACAACTTGCTTTCGTCTCCTGGAAAGCAAATCCAACGGAAGGAAATCTCATTTCCTTTCACAAAGCCCGAAACAAGTGTGTGTCCACCCTCAGGAGAGCCAGGAAACAATATCTCACCATTCTCAAGACCGAACTCTCTTATCTGTCTCCCTCTTCCAAATCCTGGTGGCGTCTGGTCAAATCTGTTTCTGGTGTATGTTCCCCCTCCATCCCCTCCCTCACCTCAAACGGCTTAACGGCTGACTCCGCACGTGAAAAAGCTGAATGCCTCAACTCTGTGTTTGCCTCTAAATCTTGTGTCTCAAACCCATCCCTCTCTGTACCCACCGTACCCAGTCGTACCCAGCTGCTCCTGGACTCTGTGTCCTTTCCTCCTGACAAGGTGGAAAAGTTTCTGTCAACCCTCGACTCTGATTCTGCAACTGGTCCTGACGGCATCAGCCCACGGGTCCTAAAATCATGTTCTTCTGCTCTTTCATTCCCTCTTTCTGTTCTCTTCACCCTCTCTTTTGCTCAAGGTCATCTGCCATCTGCTTGGAAATCAGCCAACATCACCGGTTTGCACAAAAAAGGTGCAAAAACAGATCCCAGCAACTACAGACCAATCAGCCTTCTCCCAATTATCAGCAAAGTCATGGAATCCATCATTGCTTCAGATATTAAATCTTTCCTCTTCTCCAATGGCTTGATCTCTGATCATCAATTTGGTTTCAGACCTGGTCACTCTACTCTGGACATGCTGCTTCTGCTTTCTCAACAATGGATGGAGGTCCTCAACGCCAAACAGGAAATTAGAGCTGTCTCCCTTGACATTTCATGTGCCTTCGATACGGTCTGGCACCCTGCTCTGCTCACCAAACTCTCCTCCTTTGGTATCCATGGAAATCTCTACGCATGGCTGGCGGACTTCCTCTCTGGTCGTAGTCAACGTGTGGCCCTGAATGGGTTTCTCTCATCTCCTCTTCCTGTTCAGGCTGGAGTTCCCCAAGGTAGTGTTCTGGGCCCTGTGCTTTTTCTGGTCTTCATCAATGATCTCTCTGACTCTCTTGAAAATCCTCTCTATCTCTTTGCTGACGACTCTACTCTCTGTCGCTCCATTCCTCATCCCTCAGATCGGCAGTCTGCAGCCTCCTCACTCTCTGCAGACCTGGACAAAATCACAGACTGGTCAAACAAGTGGAACATGTCTTTCAATCCTGACAAATCTCACACTCTTACAATGTCTCTCCGAAAGGACCGAAAGGACCGACTGGACAACCCTCCCATCTACTTTCTCAACAATCCTCTCCAAGAAGTTCTGTCGCTCAAGCTTTTGGGTCTCACTATCTGCCATGATCTTTCTTGGGAAAACCACATTTCCAAGCTGGCCTCCAAAGCCAGTCGCCGACTGGGCATCCTCCGTCGTGCGAAGTCCTTCCTTGGCACACCTGAGCTCCTCACCACATACAAGGCTTTCATCCGCAGCTCAATGGAATACTGTTCCCCCCTCTGGGCTGGTGCTCCTGCCTCACACCTTGCTCGGCTTCACGCTGTCGAGGCCAAAGCTTTCAGAATCATTGGAATCTCCTGCGATGTAGTCAACACCGAGGGCCTTTCACTCACTCACCGCAGGCAGGTTGGTGGTCTTTCTGTCTTCTACCGACTCCTCTCCGGCCTTGCTCCCCCAGCTCTCTCTGTGCTCTGTCCCCCCAATATTCCTTCAGGTCGCACAAGATCTGCCTGCAACCCTCTTATGGTTAAACTGCCAAAGTCTAGGCTCTCTGCTCACCTTCACTCTTTCATTCCCCTTTTCTCCCGCCTCTGGAACAAACTCCCCCACTCCCTTCAATCCCACTCCTCCCTCCAGGTCTTTAAAACAGCTGTTCACCACCATCTCTTATCTTCCCCCATCGAAAACCTTGATCTTTTCTACCCCCGGTAATTCACCCCAGAGTCCTTGCAGTGTTCATATGTTTTATTCCTCTCCCACCTCCCCCCAAGTCCTCCCGATGTCCCTGCTCTCAAATGTTGTGTTTGTGTCCTTCCCCCTCTTCCCCCTCTCTTTTGTGTCCTTCCCCCTCTCTCCCCATCTTGTCTGCCGCTCCCCTTGTTTTTTGTGTTTTGTGTGTCGGTTTGTCTTTTTGTGTGATTAATGTTAGCTCTTTCACGAGCCTCGATCTTGTATACAAAAAAACAAAAAAACAAAAACAAAAATCTGCTAATTAATTGCTCTTGAAATCTGAGTACATCTATTAACCCTTTGAGTACGGATGACGTCCAGTGCCGCAACCCTTGAAAAGGTTTTGTGTATGGATGACGTTACTACACATCATCGACTATACCTATAAATAGATTGTCAGTGCGTGGTTGCATTCCTGTAATGCCAAATTAATCCCGTACCGGGGGTATTTTTATCAAAATAAAAATCCCGTACTCAAACGGTTAATGACGTACTATTGAATTGGAGTATGTCTGTTCATTACATATCTGGAGTCCTCGCTTAACGCTCAGGATGCATTCCCACAAAGTCAAGTGTTGTGTGAAAAAGTGTAATTTGAAAACGTGGCATAATAGCATAAATTGGCATAATGTTAAAAACTGGGGATGTGTTCCTGGTCAGTAATTTTCGGTCATCCTTGGCAAACTCAAGACATACGAACTGAATGAATTCATACAGAACATACATATATTTATGAATATATTAATACGAATGACAGTAACTAAATAAATAAATGGAGAACATAGATAAATGTTTATTTTAATATTCCCATACACCCACTCCTTGTGGGAGCGGCAGGAAGGATCATGGTATTATCCTCTCTGGGGTATATAGATTAACGTAGATCTGGGCTCGTGCCTCAAGAACATCGGGAGTGTGTTCAGTTACCAAGTTTTTTTTGGTAGAGCACTCGCCAAGCGATTTGAGCACTCAAGCAAGCACTCCATTGGAAACTGTAAAGGAACGGCTGGCTTGGCAAGTTTATTACTGGGGAGAAGTAGAAAAAAAAAATTCGCCCCCATGAAAAATATTCTTAAAAGGTGTTGTTAATGTGAAAAAGCGATTGTCGAGTGAGCGTATCAAGAGGACTTCCTGTGCTATTGAAATGTGAGTATGTCTATTAATTAGGTACTATTGGAATGTAATTTTCTATTAAATACGTACTATTGGAACATTAATATTTCTATTAATTACGTACCATGTGACTGAGTTTGTCTGATAATTGCATACTGTTCAAATGCGAGTGTCTACTAATTACGTACTATTGGAACGTGAGTGCAGTGTATCTATCAAGTATATACCAATGAAATATGAGTTTGTCTAATTACGTAATATTTGTAATATGAGTACGTACTAATTATGTATTGGAACCTATTAATTACGTCTTTGAATAGGTCATCTCATCTCGATTCTCGTAGAGATTAACTTATAAAATGGGTCGTGATGTCCGGATGTCTGTCCGTCCGTCCGTTAACTTTTTGATATTTTTGCTATTCCTGCCTTATCCACCCGGCTGATTGTTCTGAAACTTGACACGTGCACACAAGAAAGTAGCGCACAATATGCCAGGGTTCGATTTTTCGATTTTGAATTATGGGAGCTCCGTGGGGTGGGGATGGGGGGGGGGGGGATTGGGTGGGGGGATGGGGTTGGGGTTATCCCCCAACCTTCGGATCCCTACTCGTCACTTATTTACCAAATGATTGCTCTGAAACCCGATACAGCCCTTTTACTTGGTGGTCTGCAGGATCACTCGGTCTTAGATTTTTCGATTTCGGATCTGGAAACTCCCAGAGGGTTTTCCCCCAAATCAGCAAAGGTCTGAACTGCTGTACAACCTCGAGAGATGTCCATTAGCCCACTCGGGGGGGGGGGGGGGGGGGGCGGGGCGTTTTTTTATTAATGGGTCTGCAATCTGTAATTGCTCTTTCGTGTAAAAATTGTTGTACACCGCTCTTTTCATATTCCATCTCCAAGCGCTGGATGATGTCATTGCCGGGAACTGAAGGGGGTCCGGAGATGACACGCACTGAAAGGGAGTACTAAGTTTTCATTCCGGTTTCTTTCTTGTTTGTTTGCCCGGGCGATATCTCAGCCATCCTTTGAGCTTGGAAAGCTGAAATTTCGGCACAAGAGTGAGGAAGTACTTTGTCAAAAATGGTATTTTTTGTTTTTTGATTAATCAATTAATTGATGAGTTACTTCATTATTATCGATTATTTAACTACTTATATATTTCCTTTCTCATCTGGGCATTATCTCAGGCACATTATGAGCCAGGAAGCTGATATTTCGACACGACAGTGACCAAGTGATTTGGCTATAAAGGATATTTTGATTTATTGATTAATCGATTAATTATTTTATTATTTTATTCATGACTTATAAAAAATAAATAATTAATTACAGATTCGGATGAAATTGTGGTTGTTTAGGTATTCTGTTAGCCCTTTGGTTAATAATTTAATTATTTTGTGATTATTATTTATTTATTTTCGTTATGAATCACTTATTTATTTCCTTTCTCATCTGGGCAATATCTCAGGCACCTTTTGAGCTAGGAAGCTGATATTTGGACACAACGGTGACCAAGTGATGTGGCTATAAAGGATATTTTGATTTATTGATTAATCAATTAATCGATTTAATTATTTATGGATTAATCAGTTAATCATTTAATTTTTTTGATAAATGACAGTTTAAAAAAAGTTGCAGCTTCTGATGAAACTGGTGGTTGAGGTATGCTATTAGCCAATTGATTAAGAAATTATTTTATGATTATTATTTATTTAATTACGCAATTAATCAATCAATTATTGTACACCTCTCCCTCCCAATACAGTCTCTATGCGCTGCATGGTGGTATCACCGGGCGCCATGGGTGCCCCGGCAATGCTGCGCAGGAGGATGTTATTTATTTATTTGGCATGGGGGCGTTGTACTTTTAATGTATCTGTTTCTGGTGCTCTTTTTGTTGTTTTATGGCTCGTCAGTCTTTGGTTGATGCAATTGTCATTTAATGGGATGGGACAATCTCGGTCTCAGTCAAAAAACATCCAGGGTGCATAAAGGAGCAGGTCCAATAGCACAGCGAGACCTGAACTTGGCCTATGCAATTCAACACGCACCCAACTCATTTGTACAGATCCTCGTGTAATCACAGTACTTTAGTGTGGTGCACCCTAAGTTCTGGGGTTCTCAGGAATACTATCTTTCCTTCCTGGCTTCACCCACTTCACGAAGGCCCCTTACGTTGTGCCGAACAGTTGTGCAAGATTTGAGATGTAATAATTTGCAAATCTATGTGATCATCGCATACTCTATCTTTAGAATGGTAATCCAATATCGATTGTGCAAATATCCGTTCATCCTCTCCTCCAATGTATCACTTTTTCTCCATTCGGCCTCTCATCCAATGTATCACTTTTTCTCCATTCGTCCTCTCCAATGTATTACATTTTCTCCTTTCAGTCTCTCCTCCAATGTATCACTTTTTCTCCATTCGTCATCTCCTCCAATGTATCACATTTTCTCCTTTCGGCCTCTCCTCCAATGTATCACTTTTTCTCCATTCGTCCTCTCCTCCAATGTATCACATTTTCTCCTTTCAGCCTCTCCTCCAATGTATCACATTTTCTCCTTTCAGCCTCTCCTCCAATGTATCACTTCTCTCCATTCGTCCTCTCCAATGTATCACATTTTCTCCTTTCGGCCTCTCCTCCAATGTGTCACTTTTTCTCCGTTCGTCCTCTCCTCCAATGTATCACTTTTTCTCCGTTCGTCCTCTCCTCCAATGTATCACTTTTTCTCCGTTCATCCTCTCCTCGAATGTATCACTTTTTCTCTGTTCGGCCTCTTCCAATGTATCACTTTTTCTCCATTCGTCCTCTCTTCCAATGTGTCTCTTCCAATGTTCTGCAACTGGACCTGACGGCATCAGCCCACGGGTCCTAAAATCCTGTTCTTCCACTCTTTCACTCCCTCCCTCTATTCTCTTCACCCTCTCTTTTGCTCAAGCTCATCTGCCATCTGCTTGGAAATCAGCCAACATCACCGCTTTGCACAAAAAAGGTGCAAAAACAGATCCTAGCAACTACAGACCAATCAGCCTTCTCCCAATTATCAGCAAAGTCATGGAATCCATCATTGCTTCGGATATGAAATCTTTCCTCTTCTCCAATGGCTTGATCTCTGATCATCAATTTGGTTTCAGAACAGGTCGCTCTACTCTGGACATGCTGCTTCTGCTGTCTCAACAATGGATGGAGGTCCTCAATGCCAAACAGGAAATTAGAGCTGTCTCCCTCGACATATCACGTGCCTTCGATACGGTCTGGCACCCCGCTTTGCTCACCAAACTCTCCTCCTTTGGTATCCATGGAAATCTCGACGCATGGCTGGCGGACTTCCTCTCTCGTCGTAGTCAACGTGTGGCCCTGAATGGGTTTCTCTCATCTCCTCTTCCTGTTCAGGCTGGAGTTCCCCAAGGCAGTGTTCTGGGCCCTGTGCTTTTTCTGGTCTTCATCAATGATCTCTCTGACTCTCTTGAAAATCCTCTCTATCTCTTTGCTGATGACTCCACTCTCTGCCGCTCCATTCCTCATCCCTCAGATCGGCAGTCTGCAGCCTCCTCACTCTCTGCAGACCTGGACAAAATCACAGACTGGGCAAACAAGTGGAACATGTCTTTCAATCCTGACAAATCTCACACTCTTACGATGTCTCTCCGAAAAGACCGACTGGACAACCCTCCCATCTACTTTCTGAATAATCCTCTCCAAGAAGTTCTGTCACTCAAGCATTTGGGTCTCACTATCTGCCATGATCTTTCCTGGGAAAACCACATTTCCAAGCTGGCCTCCAAAGCCAGTCGCCGACTGGGCATCCTCCGTCGTGCGAAGTCCTTCCTTGGCACACCTGAGCTCCTCACCACATACAAGGCTTTCATCCGCAGCTCGATGGAATACTACTCTCCCCTCTGGGCCGGTGCTCCTGCCTCACACCTAGCTCGTCTTCACGCTGTTGAAACCAAAGCGTTCAGAATCATTGGAATCTCCCACGATGACGCTATCTCCGAGGGCCTTTCACTTACTCACCGCAGGCAGGTTGGTGGTCTTTCCGTCTTCTACCGACTCCTCTCCAGCCTTGCTCCCCCAGCTCTCTCTGGGCTCTGTCCCCCAAATATTCCTGCAGGTTGCACAAGATCTGCCTGCAACCCTCTTATGGTTAAACTGCCAAAATCAAGACTCTCTGCTCACCTTCACTCCTTCATTCCTCTTTTCTCCCGCCTCTGGAACAAACTCCCTCACTCTCTTCAATCCCACTCCTCCCTCCAGGTCTTTAAAACGGCTGTTCACCACCATCTCTTATCTTCCCCAATCCAAAACCTTGATCTTTTCTACCCCCGCTAATTTCACCCCAAATCCACTTTTTTGAGGTGCCGACTTCTTTCCTGGAAGTCCTTGGTGTCCTTGCGTTTTATACCTATCCTGCCTCCCCCCAGGCCCTCTCCCTCCTAAACATCTCTGGATGTCCCTGCTCTCAAATGTTGTGTTTGTGTGCTTCCTCCCCTTCTCTCCCCATCTTGTCGACTGCTCCCCTTTTTATATACTTTGTTTGCTTGTTTGTTTGATTTGTTTGTTTGATAAATGTTAGCTCTTTCACGAGCCTCGAATCTGTATACAAAAAAAAAAATTCAAAAAAATGTATCACTTTTTCTCTCTTCGGCCTCTTCCAATGTATCACTTTTTCTCTGTTCGGCCTCTCTTCCAATGTATCACTTTTTCTCCATTCAGCCTCTCCTCCAATGTATCACTTTTTCTCCATTCGTTCTCTCTTCCAATGTATCACTTTTTCTCCATTCGTCCTCTCTTCCAATGTATCACTTTTTCTCCATTCAGCCTCTCCTCCAATGTATCACTTTTTCTCCGTTCGGCCTCTCTTCCAATGTATCACTTTTTCTCTGTTCGGCCTCTCTTCCAATGTGTCACTTTTTCTCCGTTCTGCCTCTCTTCCAATGTATCACTTTTTCTCTCTTCGGCCTCTTCCAATGTATCACTTTTTCTCCGTTCGGCCTCTCTTCCAATGTATCACCTTTTCTCCATTCGTCCTCTCTTCCAATGTATCACTTTTTCTCTCTTCGGCCTCTTCCAATGTATCACTTTTTCTCCGTTCTGCCTGTCTTCCGATGTATCACTTTTTCTCCATTCGTCCTCTCTTCCAATGTATCACTTTTTCTCTCTTCGGCCTCTTCCGATGTATCACTTTTTCTCCATTCGTCCTCTCTTCCAATGTATCACTTTTTCTCCATTCTGCCTCTCTTCCAATGTATCACTTTTTCTCTGTTCAGCCTCTCTTCCAATGTGTCACTTTTTCTCTGTACGGCCTCTCTTCCAATGTGTCACTTTTTCTCATCACTTTTTTCCGTTGTTCTCTCCTCCTATGTATCACTTTTTCTCTGTTTGTCCTCTCCTCCTATGTATCACTTTTTCTCCGTTTGTCCTCTCCTCCTATGTATCACTTTTTCTCCGTTTGTCCTCTCCTCCTATGTATCACTTTTTCTCCGTTTGTCCTCTCCTCCTATGTATCACTTTTTCTCCGTTTGTTCTCTCCTCCTATGTATCACTCTTTCTCCGTTTGTTCTCTCCTCGTATGTATCACTTTTTCTCCGTTTGTCCTCTCCTCCTATGTATCACTCTTTCTCCGTTTGTTCTCTCCTCGTATGTATCACTCTTTCTCCGTTTGTTCTCTCCTCGTATGTATCACTTTTTCTCCGTTCGTCCTCTCCTCCTATGTATCACTCTTTCTCCGTTTGTTCTCTCCTATGTATCACTTTTTCTCTGTTTGTCCTCTCCTCCTATGTATCACTCTTTCTCCGTTTGTTCTCTCCTCCTATGTATCACTCTTTCTCCGTTTGTTCTCTCCTCGTATGTATCACTTTTTCTCCGTTCGTCCTCTCCTCCTATGTATCACTCTTTCTCCGTTCGGCCTCTCTTCCAATGTGTCACTTTTTCTCCATTCTGCCTCTCTTCCAATGTATCACTTTTTCTCTGTTCGGCCTCTCTTCCAATGTGTCACTTTTTCTCTGTTCGGCCTCTCTTCCAATGTGTCACTTTTTCTCTGTTCGGCCTCTCTTCCATTGTATGACTTTTTCTCCGTTCGTCCTCTCCTCCTATGTAGCACTTTTTTTCCATTCGTCCTCTCTTCCAATGTGTCACTTTTTCTCTGTTTGGCCTCTCTTCCAATGTGTCACTTTTTCTCTGTTCGGCCTCTCTTCCAATGTGTCACTTTTTCTCCGTTCGTCCTCTCTTCCAATGTGTCACTTTTTCTCTGTTCGGCCTCTCTTCCAATGTGTCACTTTTTCTCTCTTCGGCCTCTCTTCCATTGGATCACTTTTTCTCCGTTCGTCCTGTCCTCCTATGTAGCACTTTTTCTCCGTTTGACCTCTCCTATGTATCACTTTTTGTCTGTTCGGCCTCTCTTCCAATGTATCACTTTTTCTCCGTTCGTCCTCTCCTATGTATCACTTTTTCTCCGTTTGACCTCTCCTATGTATCACTTTTTCTCCGTTTGACCTCTCCTCCTATGTATCACTTTTTCTCCGTTTGACCTCTCCTCCTATGTATCACTTTTTCTCCGTTTGACCTCTCCTATGTATCACTTTTTGTCTGTTCGGCCTCTCTTCCAATGTATCACTTTTTCTCCGTTCGTCCTCTCCTCCTATGTATCACTTTTTCTCATCACTTTTTTCCGTTTGTTCTCTCCTCCCATGTATCCACTTTTTCTCTGTTTGACCTCTCCTCCTGTGTATCACTTTTTCTCCGTTTGACCTCTCCTCCTATGTATCACTTTTTCTCCGTTTGACCTCTCCTCCTGTGTATCACTTTTTCTCCGTTCGTCCTCTCCTCCTATGTATCACTTTCTCCGTTTTTCCGTTCGTCCTCTCCTCCTATGTATCACTTTTTCTCATCACTTTTTTCCGTTTGTTCTCTCCTCCTATGTATCACTTTTTCTCCGTTTGACCTCTCCTATGTATCACTTTTTCTCCGTTTGACCTCTCCTCCCATGTATCACTTTTTCTCCGTTTGACCTCTCCTCCTGTGTATCACTTTTTCTCCGTTCGTCCTCTCCTCCTATGTATCACTTTCTCCGTTTTTCCGTTCATCCTCTCCTCCTATGTATCACTTTTTCTCATCACTTTTTTCCGTTGTTCTCTCCTCCTATGTATCACTTTTTCTCTGTTTGTCCTCTCCTCCTATGTATCACTTTTTCTCTGTTTGTCCTCTCCTCCTATGTATCACTCTTTCTCCGTTTGTTCTCTCCTCCTATGTATCACTCTTTCTCCGTTTGTTCTCTCCTCCTATGTATCACTTTTTCTCCGTTTGTCCTCTCCTCCTATGTATCACTCTTTTTCCGTTTGTTCTCTCCTCCTATGTATCACTCTTTCTCCGTTTGTCCTCTCCTCCTATGTATCACTTTTTCTCCGTTTGTCCTCTCCTCCTATGTATCACTTTTTCTCCATTCTGCCTCTCTTCCAATGTATCACTTTTTCTCTGTTCGGCCTCTCTTCCAATGTGTCACTTTTTCTCTGTTCGGCCTCTCTTCCAACGTGTCACTTTTTCTCTGTTCGGCCTCTCTTCCAATGTGTCACTTTTTCTCATCACTTTTTTCCGTTGTTCTCTCCTCCTATGTATCACTTTTTCTCTGTTTGTCCTCTCCTCCTATGTATCACTCTTTCTCCGTTTGTTTTCTCCTCCTATGTATCACTCTTTCTCCGTTTGTTCTCTCCTCCTATGTATCACTTTTTCTCCGTTTGTCCTCTCCTCCTATGTATCACTCTTTCTCCGTTTGTTCTCTCCTCGTATGTATCACTTTTTCTCTACCGATATTTCCATCAACTGTCTTTAATATCTTGCATTATTTCAACCCTCCATGAAATGCAGAATTTGCTCTTAAGATGTTAAGCGAGGATGTAATGTTAACATTGACATATTTTATCAAAGCCCCAAAATATGTACCACAACCTCCATGCTGAGGTCAGGATGAAACCAGAAGGAAGTCTTTCCATGAAAACCTTTCTCATTTGACACAACATGGTGAATATTCTCCGACGGTGGGTGGACAGTGATGGCCTGAAATATCACAGCACCAAATGTCAGCTCGTTGGGAAGGAAGACATCAGAACGTACGACTTGAGCGTGGCCTATTTTAAATTCAACTTTGCAAGCAGATTATCACGACTGATTGTTTTAACTTTGCCCTTTATCGCTATCAAGGAGTCATTGTATTTTGCATTTTAATCTTCAGACTCCATTATTTTTCTGTACCCCGCGTCCTCTCTCTCTCCTGATGGCGATGATCCGACTGAAAGGTGCGCTATTTTTCAGGTGCACTTGAAATATGGTATCCTTGCTTCCAAACAAACACTCGAGGGGTTGCCTTGGGAGTTGGCGTGCCAGTTTGGCATTTGATTATCGTGACAGGAAGCCATGAATGCCACCAGATATTGAGCTTTTCACTTGTTTTTTGTTTTTTTTAGGGTTGTGGTAAATATATTTAGCTGTTGATAAAATTTTATATACTTTACTTAGTGTCCCATTATATTTGGTACAAAAAGGATGTTTATAAGTTTATCGTTTTTGGAACACTTTTTATGCTTTAGAATTGTAAATTTGTCACATTCGATAAAAGGCCATCCTCGATTGTGACCACTTAGTCTACTTGCCAAGCCTATAGAGCCCTCTTGTGAACCCGGAAATGTTGAGTACCCCAACGTTTTATGTTAGAAATGTACAGTATGGGTCCCCAGCACTTAGAAACTGCCGGATGCTAACTTGCATATGTTGGGCAATTAGCAAAATTAGCATTAATAGCATTAACCCTATCAAACATAGGCCTGGGACACTGAAATTTCTGTTTCGCTCTATTGCTCCGTTTGAATGCTTCGTGTGAGCAAACTATTTGAAGGATCTGTATGAAATTTGGACATAATACACTTAGACAGATATGCTTTCCGTGAGTGTTCTTATAAAAATTTCCTGCGATCCAAATTTCATGTGAAAAAAGGGATGTAAAAGCCGTGGATTTTTTTTCACCCAACATTTTTTTGCACGGTTAGTCCCCTACTCTCATGTTGAGCTACAGTTTCAATGTTGTACTTTAGTTGTACTTAGGGTTGTACTTAGGGTTGAAGGGTGCGATACTATTGTTGGCTTTAGACAGTGCGTTGGTAAGTCACTCAAACTAGTAAAACAAGCTGAAACCTCTAGTGCTGATGATGATGTCACCAAGCTTGTCAGGAGAGTGCGAGCAGAGGTCCGGAATATTCCCTTGCCCCGTCAATATGACCTTGGCAGCTTCCGACATGACAAGGTCGTTCAAGCCACAAGTCCAACCCTTCTGAAGCTTGTCTCCAGTCTCGTGTCCAAGGAAGGAAAAGTGACTAAACCATCACTTACACTCGCTCAATGCATCCAGCAGCACATCAGTAGGAGCTGGAATCAGACAACTCTGGGGCTTGCTGTCAAACTCCACCACAAGAATGGCAGCTCAGAACTGGTTCAGAACCTACATGAGCATGGCATTGTCACTACCTACGATGAAGTCCTACGGTTCCGGAAGTCAGCTGCCATATATACTTCTGAGGACCCAGATAAGTTCCTGCGCGCAGTCGGCCTGGAGAGGCACATCGGCCCTATCCACAGTTGGGGTGATAATTTTGATCTTGTGGTCTTCACACCCAATGGTCGCCGCATGACTCATGCCATGGCCACTCAGTTTGTGCAGAATCCAGCAGGTCTCCTGTTCCCCGGAGGAGCCACACCTGGTGGTAAGGTCATGTCGCTGAAACTACCCTGTCTGACGAAGCTTGAAGCTGGGAAACTTAGTATAGCTCATAAGAGCAGTTTTGTCATTGAACATTACACAGGCCCCAAGAAGATGACTCCACCAGCTCTGAAAGAAGTCCCAAGAACTGATGCTTTCCAAGATGCCATCAAACAGAGTGTTTCAACAGCACAGAAGAAGGATGCTGCTTGGCTCTCGCAGCTCCACTCTTCCCCTCTTCCCCTGGACTGGGCAGCCTACAATGTTGTGCAAGATCGCAATGGTGATGACAGTGCTCCAAAGCTGAAGACGATAAGTGTCTTTGGACCACTGCTTGACTCGCCCCCTGCCCACCCTGATACAGTGCTCAGTACCATTGCCTACTTAGACACATCACTGAGGCAGCTTGGCATGAGCCACAGTCATATCACGTTTGACATGCAGCTGTACGTGATCGCTTGCCTGATCAAGTGGAGTGATCTGCAGCGATGGTCATCAGTGGTTCTCAGACCTGGGATGATGCGCACACTCATGTCATTCATCGACTCAATCGGACAACTGATGAATTCAACAGGTGTGGAGGAGCTAGTCGGTGCATCATTTGGAGACCTGAAATCCATCTTCAACGGGAAGGCCTGGCCCAAGGCTATGCGAGCCTTCCGTATGGTTGTGTCTGCTCTTCTTCATGACTTCTTAGAGGAGGGAGAGAAGACTCACGAGCAGATAACGGCATTCCTGGAGAAAGCCAGAGAGCACCCCACAGGCTGGCTATGGATGGATTGTTTCATCACCCCTACCGTAATAGCTCACAGGTTCTGGCGAGCAGAAAGAGAGGGTGATTGGATGCTGCAACAACACTGCCTTGAAGAGATGCTGCCCTATTTCTTTGCTGCCGGTCATCACCACTACGCAAGATGGATCACATGGCATCTGCACGACATGCAGTACCTTCCTGCTACTGCCAAGGATGACCTTTATGCTGGAAGCCATGTGTGCCGCCACTCTGATGGTGCAGCTGCAGTGAGTGGAGACATGTTTGGGGAGCAGACATGCATCAAGCAAGGGAAGGGAGTAAGAGGCATGAAGGGCATCTCCACCAACCCTGAGCAGGTCGCCGTGTGGATCCAATCTTTCGGCATCTGCTCCTATCTCTCCAAGTCATTGGATGAGATTTACGACGATGCTGAAGCACCGGATAAGACAATGAAGCCCAACAGACACAAAGAAGAGGGTAAAGGACGGCGGGAATTGGACGCGGAGGATCGGGCTAAAATCCTGAGAGTGCTACAGGAAAACTCCCATCCACTCACCATAGAGACCGCGACCCTCCACCATATCATAAATGGCCAGGTGGCAGATGAAAAGGTGAATGTGCAAGATGCATTGAAGATCGGACAGGACATGAGCACACTGTTCTCTTCATCACTTCCTGAGAGATTTCATGCGCCCATCTCAAATAAGGTGGTGACAATGACATTCACCAAAAAAAGAGTGAAGGTCAATGCGAAGATCATATGTGACCTTGAGGCGTTGTTTGCTCGGCTGCTGGTGGTGGGGAGCAAGAGAAGAATGGAGCTCTCTGCCCTCTTTGACTACGAGCTCAGCCCGGTCCCTGCATCCATCATCGATGAGTATGGATGCCTCAGGAAGGGTAACAAGTCTGTGATCGTCCAGCGTCTTGGAATCCTTGCCCCTAATCCCCACTCACCACATGTTGTACTCGTTGATGCATCGCAGCTCATCTACCACGTGGTGTGGCCATCGTCAGGCACTGTGGCTGACCTCGCAGCCAGCATGGGGCGCCGGCTTAATCGCTACATCACCGAAACATTTGTCATCTTTGACCGGTATGAGCAAGTCTCTGCCAAAGACCATGAGAGGCAGAGAAGAGCTGGGGAGAGCTCAACAGAGTACCGACTCTTACTGACAACCCCTCTACCTAGCCGCGACAAAGTGATGAAGAACAAGACAAACAAACGGAGACTGGGTGAGCTCCTGTGCACACACAGCATAGGAGATCACATCAAGATGGTCATCAAAGCAGACAGTATTGTCACTCATGACGAGGCTGACGTCTCCCTCATCTCATACATGTTGGATGCAGCCAGTCGCGGAGCTGAAACTGTCCGCATTCTCAGCGACGACACTGATGTTTTCGTACTCATGGTCTATTGGTGCTGGAAGGTGGGTATCACATGTAACCTGCAGATGGAGAGATGGGATGGCACTATTCTCAACATCAATTCGACAGTAGAGAATCTCGGTGAGCAGTGTCGCTCCATCCTGTCTATGCATGCTCTCTCCGGATGTGACACCACCTCCTATCCCGCGGGGAAAGGGAAGGTGTCCGCACTCAAGGCCATGAGAGTAGTACCTGGTGACTTGCTTCACTTCATCGGAGAGGAGGGAGCTACTGATTTACAGATGACAGAGGCAGTGAGTGGTTTTTTCCTGGCTCTGTACAACGAGGGGGAGTTGGCATCTCTGAACGTCGCCAGATATGACATCTACCGAAAGCGCAAAACCCCCCCAGCACTGAAGACACTGCCTCCTACAGAGCGCAACGCTCTCCTCCATGGACGGTGTGCCCATCTACAGGTGCTGCTTTGGAAAGCAGCAGACTGCCCTGACCCACCAGCTGTGGACATAACAGAGTTTGGATGGAATAAGAAGGAAGGCGAGAAGGGAGAGGAAGTCATCATGCCCATCCTGGATGCAAGCCCCGTTGCTCCTCCTGCCGTGTTGGAAATGATCAGCTGTAGCTGCAAAGCTGGGTTAAAGCCCTGTTTAACAGCAAAGTGCAGCTGCGTAGCTGCAGGCCTGGCCTGTACCAGCTACTGCTTCTGCAAAGGCTCTGATAGTACATGTTGCAACACACACACAGCAAGAAGAGCAATATGACAAGAATGTAGACTCAGGAGAAGAAGATGAAGACGATGAGGATGAGGATATGCTTTATAACAGTGCAGAGTAGTAGAAGTGCAAGACGTTCTTTCTTGATGGAAGTTTTATGTTGTGTAACTAGTGCACATATTTTTCAGCTCTGATAATTTTGGGTATACTTGTGTTTTAATTTTGAGGATATTATTTACCCATAGTCATATTATTCTAGTTTGGTATGGTACTTGCCTTTGTTACCTCTAATACCTGTGAATAAAAGTGGAGCAATAGTGCGAAACAGAAATTTCAGTGTCCCAGGCCTATGTTTGACAGGGTTAATGCTATTAATGCTAATTTTGCTAATTGCCCAACATATGCAAGTTAGCATCCGGCAGTTTCTAAGTGCTGGGGACCCATACTGTACATTTCTAACTTAAAACTTTGGGGTACTCAACATTTCCGGGTTCACATTGCTGGCAAGTAGACTAACTTGATGTACTTGTCGCTCGAAGTCGTCGATAGCATTTCTCTGCTGCTCCCGTGGAATGGCCTACGTACTGTGTATATCATCCACCGCGGAGGAGCATCGATGCAGACAGACTTTTCATGGCACAGATGTTCACCCGGTCAGTTCTGGAGAACGAGGCCGTCATGGCGTCATACGATTGGCTTCCAAACATCAAGACAGAACGGAGGAGATGGAGTGGTGCTGGTGTGCTGAAAGAGTACCTCCTGTGCAGGCCTCTGACTGATCACAGCCCTGGAAGGAGGATGTTTTAAAGCATTTTTAGGAACTTGCTTTTTTCTCCAGCCACTGCGGGTTCGATAAATAAGAATGGCCTAATGTTGTGGCCTCTGCGGCAGAATGCCAACGCATTGATTTTAGAGGAATCTCGCACATCCTCTCTTGCTTCACAGGGATGCTACCGACCGCAAATTTTTAACTTCCACCAAGACAGAATACAGCATCATTACGAAGCCTGCCATCTTGTTTTAAACTTTCAAGCAGTGTGTGTGTTGGTCTGCTTTGGTGGAAAAATAAGGATAATTAATTTTTCTCTCCCAAATGTTAATATCGAGGTACGCTAACTACCGTGGAAAAAGGTAAAGTGACATTTTGGATGCGAGACATTCCCCAAACCAAAAGAGTTAAGAAAAGCAAGATTACATTATATATCCATATATGATTCAATTATTTTTCTTTTCTTTAATTATTTATTTCTGGCATTTGGGGCTGTTAAATAATAATAATAATTATTATTATTATTATTAATATTATTTGTAAATTATAGACACAGGTTGAGGCCATTTGGTCCATCATGCATGTGCTTTATCCACAGCCCAGCATTCCCACCTCCAGTTACTTCTTGTGTGCATCGATGAACTATCCACAAGCGGGGAAATTGACCAGAACACCGGCACACATAGGCCTACTTAAAAATTTTTAAAAAACTGTGCGATCTTGAATCTCCACAACCTAAATGTAGATGGTTTTATGCCCTTCATCCAATCGACGGGATGCTCTGCCCTCTGCTGGCACCGCACCAGAATGGCAGTTTTTAGCAAGTCTGACCCAATCAAGGATGGAACCTACATTATGAGTGCATCGGCTTCTGAGCATCCTGTGGCACTGAGAAATTAACATATTTGGCCACATTGGAGTGAATCGAGATAAGAAGAATGTAAAATGTTGATTCAGTTTTTGATGTTTTATTATGTGGAAAATCAATTTTTGCACTAATTGGTGAACAGAAGATATTGACATAAATTTTTTGATGTCCGGTGGTCGTCACCACCACAAGTGCATGTTTTAACTCTCATGCATGCCGAGATCCAGCAACATGGAGACCTCACTCTCTATCCTATATGTTTGACGTCCCGATAATTTCCACTTTGGATCGATGATTCTGGGGAAAATATCGTCCCCTTTTTTTTTTCTTTTTTTTTGTATGCAAGATCGAGGCTCGTGTAAGAGCTAACATTAATCACAAAAATATTTTTTTTGTATGCAAGATCGAGGCTCATGTAAGAGCTCACATTAATCACAAAAATACTTCTTTTTTTTGTATGCAAGATCGAGGCTCGTGTCAGAGCAAACATTAATCACAAAAATACTTATTTTTTGTATACAAGATCGAGGCTCGTGTAAGAGTTAACATTAATCACAAACATACTTTTTTTTTTGTATGCAAGATCGAGGCTCGTGTCAGAGCAAACATTAATCACAAAAATACTTATTTTTTGTATACAAGATCGAGGCTCGTGTAAGAGCTAACATTAATCACAAAAATACTTATTTTTTGTATACAAGATCGAGGCTCGTGTCAGAGCAAACATTAATCACAAAAATACTTTTTTTTTGTATACAAGATCGAGGCTCGTGTAAGAGCTCACATTAATCACAAAAATACTTATTTTTTGTATACAAGATCGAGGCTCGTGTAAGAGCTAACATTAATCACAAAAATACTTATTTTTTGTATACAAGATCGAGGCTCGTGTAAGAGTTAACATTAATCACAAAAATACTTATTTTTTGTATACAAGATCGAGGCTCGTGTAAGAGCTAACATTAATCACAAAAATACTTATTTTTTGTATACAAGATCGAGGCTCGTGTAAGAGTTAACATTAATCACAAAAATACTTTTTTTTTGTATACAAGATCGAGGCTCATGTAAGAGCTAACATTAATCACAAAAACACTTTTTTTGTATACAAGATCGAGGCTCGTGTAAGAGCTAACATTAATCACAAAAAGACTTTTTTTGTATACAAGATCGAGGCTCGTGTAAGAGCTAATATTAATCACAAAATACTTTTTTTTTGTATACAAGAGCAGGCTCGTGTAAGAGCTCACATTAATCACAAAATACTTTTTTTGTATACAAGATCGAGGCTCGTGTAAGAGCTAATATTAATCACAAAATTACTTTTTTTTTGTATACAAGATCGGGGCTCGTGTAAGAGCTAACATTAATCACAAAATACTTTTTTTGTATACAAGATCGAGGCTCGTGTAAGAGCTCACATTAATCACAAAAATACTTTTTTTTTGTATACAAGATCGAGGCTCGTGTAAGAGCTCACATTAATCACAAAAATACTTTTTTTTTGTATACAAGATCGAGGCTCGTGTAAGAGCTCACATTAATCACAAAAATACTTTTTTTTGTATACAAGATCGAGGCTCGTGTAAGAGCTAACATTAATCACAAAATACTTTTTTTTTGTATACAAGATCGGGGCTCGTGTAAGAGCTAACATTAATCACAAAATACTTTTTTTGTATACAAGATCGAGGCTCGTGTAAGAGCTAATATTAATCACAAAATTACTTTTTTTTGGTATACAAGATCGAGGCTCGTGTAAGCTAACATTAATCACAAAAATACTTTTTTTTTGTATACAAGATCGAGGCTCGTGTAAGAGCTCACATTAATCACAAAAATACTTTTTTTTTGTATACAAGATCGAGGCTCGTGTAAGAGCTCACATTAATCACAAAAATACTTTTTTTTTGTATACAAGATCGAGGCTCGTGTAAGAGCTCACATTAATCACAAAAATACTTTTTTTTTGTATACAAGATCGAGGCTCGTGTAAGAGCTCACATTAATCACAAAAATACTTTTTTTTTGTATACAAGATCGAGGCTCGTGTAAGAGCTCACATTAATCACAAAAATACTTTTTTTTGTATACAAGCTCGAGGCTCGTGTGAGCTCACATTAATCACAAAAATACTTTTTTTTTGTATACAAGATCGAGACTCATGTAAGAGCTAACATTAATCACAAACATACTTTTTTTTTGTATACAAGATCGAGGCTCGTGTAAGAGCTAACATTAATCACAAACATACTTTTTTGTTTATATACAAGATCGAGGCTCGTGTAAGAGTTAACATTAATCACAAACATACTTTTTTGTTTGTATACAAGATCGAGGCTCATGTAAGAGTTAACATTAATCACAAAAATACTTTTTTTTTGTATACAAGATCGAGGCTCGTGTAAGAGCTAACATTAATCACAAAAACACTTTTTTTGTATACAAGATCGAGGCTCGTGTAAGAGCTAACATTAATCACAAAAACACTTTTTTTGTATACAAGATCGAGGCTCGTGTAAGAGCTAATATTAATCACAAAATACTTTTTTTTTGTATACAAGAGCAGGCTCTTGTAAGAGCTAACATTAATCACAAAATACTTTTTTTTTGTATACAAGATCGGGGCTCGTGTAAGAGCTAACATTAATCACAAAATACTTTTTTTGTATACAAGATCGAGGCTCGTGTAAGAGCTAATATTAATCACAAAATTACTTTTTTTTGGTATACAAGATCGAGGCTCGTGTAAGCTAACATTAATCACAAAATACTTTTTTTGTATACAAGATCGAGGCTCGTGTAAGAGCTAACATTAATCACAAAAATACTTTTTTGTATACAAGATCGAGGCTCGTGTAAGAGCTCACATTAATCACAAAAATACTTTTTTTTTGTATACAAGATCGAGGCTCGTGTAAGAGCTCACATTAATCACAAAAATACTTTTTTTTTGTATACAAGATCGAGGCTCGTGTAAGAGCTCACATTAATCACAAAAATACTTTTTTTTTGTATACAAGATCGAGGCTCGTGTAAGAGCTCACATTAATCACAAAAATACTCTTTTTTTGTATACAAGATCGAGACTCATGTAAGAGCTAACATTAATCACAAACATACTTTTTTTTTGTATACAAGATCGAGGCTCGTGTAAGAGCTAACATTAATCACAAACATACTTTTTTGTTTGTATACAAGATCGAGGCTCGTGTAAGAGCTAACATTAATCACAAAATACTTTTTTTTTGTATACAAGATCGGGGCTCGTGTAAGAGCTAACATTAATCACAAAATACTTTTTTTGTATACAAGATCGAGGCTCGTGTAAGAGCTAATATTAATCACAAAATTACTTTTTTTTGGTATACAAGATCGAGGCTCGTGTAAGCTAACATTAATCACAAAAATACTTTTTTTTTGTATACAAGATCGAGGCTCGTGTAAGAGCTCACATTAATCACAAAAATACTTTTTTTTTGTATACAAGATCGAGGCTCGTGTAAGAGCTCACATTAATCACAAAAATACTTTTTTTTTGTATACAAGATCGAGGCTCGTGTAAGAGCTCACATTAATCACAAAAATACTTTTTTTTGTATACAAGCTCGAGGCTTGTGTGAGCTCACATTAATCACAAAAATACTTTTTTTTTGTATACAAGATCGAGACTCATGTAAGAGCTAACATTAATCACAAACATACTTTTTTTTTGTATACAAGATCGAGGCTCGTGTAAGAGCTAACATTAATCACAAAAATACTTTTTTTTTGTATACAAGATCGAGGCTCGTGTAAGAGCTGACATTAATCACAAACATACTTTTTTTTTTGTACACAAGATCGAGGCTCGTGTAAGAGCTAACATTAATCACAAACATACTTTTTTTTTGTATACAAGATCGAGGCTCGTGTAAGAGCTAACATTAATCACAAAAATACTTTTTTTTTGTATACAAGATCGAGGCTCGTGTAAGAGCTAACATTAATCACAAACATACTTTTTTTTTTGTACACAAGATCGAGGCTCGTGTAAGAGCTAACATTAATCACAAACATACTTTTTTTTTTGTATACAAGATCGAGGCTCGTGTAAGAGCTAACATTAATCACAAACATACTTTTTTTTTTGTACACAAGATCGAGGCTCGTGTAAGAGCTAACATTAATCACAAACATACTTTTTTTTTGTATACAAGATCGAGGCTCATGTAAGAGCTAACATTAATCACAAACATACTTTTTTTTTGTATACAATATCGAGGCTCGTGTAAGAGCTAACATTAATCACAAAAATACTCTTTTTTTGTATACAAGATCGAGGCTCGTGTAAGAGCTAACAATCACAAAAATACTTTTTTTTTTGGTATACAACATCGAGGCTCGTGTGAGAGCTAACATTAATCATAAAAATACTCTTTTTTGGTATACAAGATCGAGGCTCGTGTAAGAGCTAACATTAATCACAAAAATACTTTTTTTGTATACAAGATGGAGGCTCGTGTAAGAGCTAACATTAATCACAAAAATACTTTTTTTGTATACAAGATCGAGGCTCGTGTAAGAGCTGACATTAATCACAAAAATACTTTTTTTGTATACAAGATGGAGGCTAGTGTAAGAGCTGACATTAATCACAAAAATACTTTTTTTTGTATACAAGATGGAGGCTCGTGTAAGAGCTCACATTAATCACAAAAATACTTTTTTGTATACAAGATGGAGGCTAGTGTAAGAGCTGACATTAATCACAAAAATACTTTTTTTTGTATACAAGATCGAGGCTCGTGTAAGAGCTCACATTAATCACAAAAATACTTTTTTTGTATACAAGATGGAGGCTAGTGTAAGAGCTGACATTAATCACAAAAATACTTTTTTTTGTATACAAGATCGAGGCTCGTGTAAGAGCTCACATTAATCACAAAAATACTTTTTTGTATACAAGATGGAGGCTAGTGTAAGAGCTGACATTAATCACAAAAATACTTTTTTTTGTATACAAGATGGAGGCTAGTGTAAGAGCTGACATTAATCACAAAAATACTTTTTTTGTATACAAGATCGAGGCTCGTGTAAGAGCTGACATTAATCACAAAAATACTTTTTTTTGTATACAAGATGGAGGCTAGTGTAAGAGCTGACATTAATCACAAAAATACTTTTTTTTGTATACAAGATCGAGGCTCGTGTAAGAGCTGACATTAATCACAAAAATACTTTTTTTTGTATACAAGATCGAGGCTCGTGTAAGAGCTGACATTAATCACAAAAATACTTTTTTTGTATACAAGATGGAGGCTAGTGTAAGAGCTGACATTAATCACAAAAATACTTTTTTGTATACAAGATCGAGGCTCGTGTAAGAGCTGACATTAATCACAAAAATACTTTTTTTGTATACAAGATGGAGGCTAGTGTAAGAGCTGACATTAATCACAAAAATACTTTTTTGTATACAAGATCGAGGCTCGTGTAAGAGCTGACATTAATCACAAAAATACTTTTTTTGTATACAAGATGGAGGCTAGTGTAAGAGCTGACATTAATCACAAAAATACTTTTTTTGTATACAAGATCGAGGCTCGTGTAAGAGCTGACATTAATCACAAAAATACTTTTTTTGTATACAAGATGGAGGCTAGTGTAAGAGCTGACATTAATCACAAAAATACTTTTTTTGTATACAAGAGCAGGCTCGTGTAAGAGCTCACATTAATCACAAAAATACTTTTTTGTATACAAGAGCAGGCTCGTGTAAGAGCTCACATTAATCACAAAAATACTTTTTTGTGTGTGTGTACAAGATCGAGTCTCGTGTGAGAGCTAACATTAATCACAAAAAGACAAATTGACACATAAAACATAAGATAAAGGGAGCGGGAGACAAGATGGGGAGAGAGAGGGAAGCACACAAGTACAACAGCAGAGAACAGGGACATCGGGATATCTGTGGGAGGGAGAGGGCTTGGGGGGAGGAGGCACGGGAAGTGGGGGTTCGGAGAGGTTAAAAAACACATTGACATCCCTCCTGCTACCCGGAAAGTGAATGAGATCCCTTTGGGAGGGAAATAGGGGATGGAGGGGGTCTTTATGGACTAAAGTTGCCTGCTGGATAATTAAATAAATAAAAAATCTGCACCAGGAAGAACCCGGTTGCGACGAAAAGCAACCACATTTTTCAAACGTTGTGCCCGTTTGTTGTGTTGATACCAACAGGCTGTGTCGTGAGTCAGGAGGGTGACGGTGATGGACATGAAGAGGAAGAGGCAGAGGCTGGCTGGATCGAGGGGGTGGCCATCTTGCTTTCTGTGGTTGTAGTTGTAGTTGTGACCGCTTTCAATGACTGGAGCAAGGAGCGCCAATTCCGTGGACTGCAGAACCGTATCGAGCAGGAGCAGCGCTTTTCGGTGGTGCGCGCCGGGCAGAGTGCGCAGGTCCCCGTGGCGGACCTGGTCGTCGGTGACATAGCACAGGTCAAGTATGGTGAGTGAGCCCGCAACTCCATCTATTATCTTCCAGTACACTAGTCAGGTTCACTATGTTAACAAATATAATTTCGTTAAAAATTTTGGGATTAGCAAACCTGTACATTTTTGGAATCTTCAGAGCATGGAGAATCCGAAAATCAATGTTGGCATTTGCACAGACACCTGCATGGCCGCCATTTTGGATTTTGAAAATGGCCGCCATAAAATACATATTTTGCGCGATCTCGGCTTCTAGTCAACCTAGAGACTTAATTAAATATGCTAATCCTATGTTTTCTGGGACAAGGAATCCAATAAAGGCCTCAAAATAGTGCTCAGGATTATAGAAAAGCAACAAACAAAGGTATTTGAAAACCATTGTCTTTATATTTGTGATATAAGTGTATTACATAATACATGATATTGCAAGTCCTTTGAAGTTATAGGTTGTTATAGGAAGTTATAGGTAGTATCAGATTGAACTACAAGTCCTATACACAGGATCTACGAGGTCTACACCGTTCAGGAATATGCTTTTACAGATCTTCATCACTGTCCTGAGTGTCATTTTCACAAAGGTGTCTACGCAAATGTAAACATTAATTTTTGGATTCCTCATGCTCTGAATATTCCAGAAATGTATAGTTTTGCTAATCTACCAAAATTTTTAACGAAAAAACATGGTGAACCTGACTACACCTGCTTGTGCGTCCATGGCTTCCCGTCTGCTCTCTGTGTCATTTGCCTTCTTGTTTGTACGAGTCGCAATGAAGCAGAAGATTTTTGAGAATAAAGAACCCAATGCTCCTTCCTTTGTTGCCCTGCGCTCGTTTGCCATGTCATTCTCCATTCTGTCATTTAAGCACTTGATATTATTGCCACGACCTTAATTACCCTCATCTGCTTCCTTGTTTCCATCTATAATTGCGATTCGTACACAGCTCTGCGGGTAATTGTCTTCTTTCTTTGAGCTCCTGTTGTTAAATTGCTGCTTCAGGCTCTGTCTGTTCATCGGCTTCCAACATGCTGTGCGAAAAATGGACTTTCTGGCATGTAGTCCTTGCCTTTCCACCTTTTCCAAGGACATTGCTTGTGCTGCATGCCAGCGAAAGCTCCTCGAGTGCTCCATGTACAGCGACTGATGAGTTGGCAGAGCGGGGAAAGTTTTCTTCTCTTGCGGAGAAGTATTTTGGATTTGAATTTGGAATCCCATCCGGTTTGATCCTTTCCTCGACGCGTCCCCATCTGTGTTCGCAGGAGATCTGCTCCCGGCCGACGGCGTTCTGATACAGGGGAACGACCTCCGTGTGGACGAGAGCTCCCTCACGGGGGAATCGGACCACGTGCGCAAGGCTCCCGATCGGGATTCCATGATGCTATCTGGTGAGATCTGTTGGTACCGGCGGTGTTTGGTTCCCAATTTCTGTTCAATCGTCTGAATCTCCTCGAGCGATTCCTTCGGAACCTCTAAACGCGGCGGATTGTGGTGACGAGCTGCTGGCCCTTTGAGAAATGTCCCATGCATGTCCCATGCATGGCGCTTACATGTCCCATGCATGTCTCGAAGCCAGTCTGACGTAGTTTATCCGGTTTGTATATTTTTCTTGAACACCAGGAAAATAACTTGGAGCAATTTTCGTTTTGATCAGGACAAGAAAAAGTTTGAAATTAATGAAATTGACAAAGCGACTTATCTTGTCCATTTCGATGGTTGTGAACTCGCACTCATAAAATGTCGGTTATATTCTTCTTTTTTTGTGATAACTTCCTGATAAAGCTGTAGGTGGTTTGATGTTAGTGACTTTTTCAAATTGAGACCTTCATAATTAACCACCATTAGACAGATGTACATGAGGAATTTTTACATAGTGGTGTAGGAGGGGAAGGTGGGGAAGGTGCGAAAGGTGGAGAATGTGGAGGAGGAGGAGGGGAAGGAGGAGGTGGAGCAGGAGGAGGAGGAGGGAGAAGAGAGGAGGGGAAGGTGGAGGAGCAGGAGCAGGAGGAGGGAGAGGAGGGGAAGGTGGAGGAGCAGGAGGTGGGAGAAGGAGGCGGAGGAGGGGGAGGAGGAGGGAGAGGGGGGGGGAGGACAAGGTGAGGAAGGGGAGAGGACAGGGAGAGGACAGGGAGAGGAGGGGGAGGACGACAGGGAGAGGAGGGGGGAGGACAAGGAAAGGAGGGGAGAGGACAAGGAAAGGAGGGGAGAGGACAAGGAAAGGAGGGGAGAGGACAAGGAGAGGAGGGGAGAGGACAGGGAGAAGAGGGGAAAGGAGGTGAGAGGACAAGGAGAGGAGGGGAGAGGACAAGGAGAGGGGCGGGGGGAGGACAAGGTGGGAGAGTATAAGGGAGGGGGAGGAGAAAGAGGAAAAAATAAGAAACTGTGTCAGTATCTTGCTTCCCAATGAACATACATCGTGTCAGTTGCTGTTAGATTGACATGTATGACACGGCCATCGTTATTCATTTACACATTTTGTTACCGATCGAGAAAATGTTGGTGAAAACTAATATATTTATTTTCGAAACACATCCATGGCAATCGAGGTTGGCCATTTTTTACTTTTGCTGCTAGTAGGCCTTGCCTTCAGTATTGGCTCAATGCAAAATGCTACAAAATATCCAGCCAAGGTCGAACATGAGCACCAGGTTGTCACAAGTTTGTTTTTTCAATCACGACCTTTAGGGAATCAGAAATCGAGGGAGAGAGAGGTCAATGTGTTTGACATCACATGATTTAACCACCGAACCCTTGTCTTTTGTATTTGAATTGTTTGAGTCATTTTTAGCATTTTAATTTCACATGACCTTTTACCCTTCCAAAAGGTTGTTTTCCCCCCTGTTCTTCACCTGAACCTTTCAGACCTCGACTTGATTGAAATTGGCTTTTGGATGAGACGGGCCCTTGGTTACACGAAAACAAACTGAATTGGGGACTTTGTCAAGCTCTTCAACAGTCAGACGTTTATAGGTCGGCTTGAGCTGAATTGTCCTTAAGTCGTCCGCTCTCGCTTCGGTACAACTGTGGTTGATATGAAGTTGATTATGATGTTGTGGCCTTGCGCGTGTAATAGAGGAATGCGATGGGGTGGTCGTTCGGAGAGTGGAATGGGAGACTAACTTGTAGCTTAAGCCCCAGTCATACCGGCCATTTTCAGGCCACGAATCGCCACGACCTAAGATCGGGGCGACATTCTTGGCCAGATCGTATCGGGGTCCTGGCGATTCCTGGATGATCGGGGGTGTACTTGGCAGTTCGGGTCGAGACGGGAAGCCGCCCCGACAATTTTGAACTGTTCAAAATTATCGTGGCGATTCGTGGCGTTTTTCAAACTCTTGCCGCTGTCTGGAGGGTGTCGTACGAGCGCGTGTGGGCATCGGGAAAATGGTCGTGGAGTGTCTTGCGGCGGTCGGGAAACTTGGCTGCCACGATTCGCTCCGCATCCAGCAAGCACCGATACGACCGCCGTACGTCCTCACATGGACGCCGTACGACCGCCATCACGATCTTCCAAGAATTGCCCCGATCCGTCCCGACCACGTTCGCGCAGCAGTACGACGACTCACGATCATTGCCGATCTCTCACGAATTAACACGACTCCGCCAAGACTGCCGTAAGCATGCAGTAAGCACCAGTAGGCGCCAGTACGACCTGTCACAAGACCGGGTATATATAGGCGATCCCTGGCGGCGAAATCATTTCATCTCCTGATTCCAAGCTGGTCACATCGATCACATCCAAGCTGGTCATGGCGGCCGCGTGATTGTGCACGTCTTCCTGGATCCCCTCCCCCTCTTCCTGGCTGGCGGCATCATTGGAAGGCTTGGAGTTGATGATTTATATAAACGCCATACAAAAATAACGTGAATTAGCGTCGTCTGAATTTTAAGATCGTAGTTAGGTCGGCGCGATTCTTGGCCGTTCTTATATAGGGCAAGGACGGCCGCTGCGCAGTCGGGCTCGGACGGGTGGGCACGTACGCGTGCGTAGTGAGGTCGTAGTGCGGTCGTAGTGCCGTCGTAGTGCGGTCGTAGTGAGGTCGTAGTGCCGTCGTACTGCGGTCGTAGTGAGGTCGTAGTGCCGTCGTAGTGCGGTCGTAGTGGGATCGGGGCGGATCGGGGCGGATCGGGGCGAAGACGTGTGGGCACGGGCTAGGACTTGTGGAGATCTTGCCGCGCACTTGGCGGATCGGGCTTTGTCGGCGCGGCGGTCACGGCGCGATCGTACGGGAGTCGTGGCAGGGGTGTTTTGGTATGACTGTGGGAAAATTTACAGCCGATCTTGCCGAAAAGTCGTGTTGGTGTGGGGAATCGCCAGATCGGGGGAGATCGGGACGATTCGTGGCCACTCAAATCCGGTATAACTGGGGCTTTAGTTGTTCAAGGTATGACTGGGATACACTCTGGAATAGATTTGATGTTTTTATGTGATGATGTAAAAAAAAGAAAAATATCAAACAAAAAAACCTTTCCTTTGTGATTCTGATATCCCAAACTGGATTTCCTTTCATTCGATGAACGTCAATGTTTGAAGATGATTGAAATTTGTTTGGTGTTTTCACAACACAAACTGCAAGTGGATATTGAAGGATGGAGGATGAGGATGGAGGATGAGGATGACGATGAGGATGAGGAAGAGGGATGTGGGTGAGTTCGTGGTTGTCCTGATTACCTCCGCCACCAAAGTTCATCTGACTTGAAATTTGAATAGGATTTTCATATCAGCCAACTGAATTCATCCACCAACTATTTTTGAGATCAACTTCGGTCTTGAGGTCAACATAGGCCAAAGGTCAGCCACTATTTTCAAATTTCTAAAATCCTTAATTTTCAACCACTTGATTGAAATTTGAATCGGATGAACATATCAGCGAAATGAATTCAACCACCAACTATTTTTGAGATCAACAAAGGCCAAAAGGTTAACATAGGCCAAAAGGTTAACATAGGCCAAAAGGTTAACGTTGGCCAAAAGGTTAACATAGGCCAAAAGGTCATCAACCCATTCAAATTTCTAAAATCCTCAATTTTCATCCGATTGACTTGACATTTGAATAGGATTTTCATATGAGCTAACTGAAGTCAACCAACAACTTTTTTTGAGGTCAACATAGGTCACAACGTCAACATAGGCCAAAGGTCAACCATTTTTTTCATCTTTCTAAAATCCTCAATTTTTATCCCATTGACTTGAAATTTGAACATCATTTTCATATCACCTAACTAGGTTGAACCACCAACTATTTTGAAGAGCAGCATAGGCCAAAAGGTCAACATAGGCCAAAGATCAACAACCATTTCAAATTTGTTTGTCTTTGTTTGTTTGTTTGTTTGTCTGTTTATCTATCTGTTTTTCTGTGTTTGATTGTTTTTTGTTTGTCTGTTTTTTCTGTCTGTGTTTGTTTTTTTCCATTGGTGTTTGTTTGTTATTTGTTTGTCTGTTTGTGTGTCTGTCTGTGAACAGGACAGTTCAAACTTTTTGGACGGATTTGAACGAAATTTGGTGAAGAGGTTGGGTGTGTGACATGAATGAAAACATTAGATTTTGGTGAAGATCCGGATCTGGATCAGATAATTTTTAAGTGATTCTTCACAACTGAGATAGGGCCATAAATGATATATAGCAGGACATCTCAAAATGTTGTTGACGAATTCAAACGAAACTTGGTCGATGAGTTGGTTAGGTGACAACAACAAGCGATTAGATTTTGGTTCAGGTCCAAATCCACATCCGACCTATCGGTGAGATACAAAACGTAAACTGTTGAGCCTGGTGGAGGTATGCGCTCTACCAAGTGCCGTTCTCGTTTATCTGCTAGTATCATTATGTTAATGGTGTATATAATATACCTATTGAATATTGACAATGGCATTTAAATTTATTTATTTATTTATTTTTGTACAGTACCTTACTTATTTATCTATTTATTTTTGTACAGTACCTTACTTATTTATCTATTTATTTTTTATCAATTTATTTATTTGTCGGTGTGTATGAGGTGCGGGTTTGGGAGCTTGGTAAGAATAAGTTTGTTTACATTGATCTCAAGATCATTCAGCATCCACAATCGACGATGATTCTTCAACTGTACGGAGTTCCTTCAAAAAGTATCGAGCTTGACCTGGAATTGGAAGTTTTAGACTTGACATTTTGTATACAATCCTTGTATCTCCGCATGATCTGTCTCCATCCCCTGCAACACTTAAACACTTCTCCCATCGGTGTTCAATGTTTTGTAGGCCATTTAATTAAAAAAAGATGTTTTCTTGGCCTTGTAACCAGTCATCACCAGTCATCACCAGTGTTCACTGAGTAGTGCGAGTACGAGCATTGTCCTTGCGCACGAGAACTCCACCTCTCAACATTTCAAGCGAGTTAAAGATGGTCTTCACTAATCTGAAACTGATGATCTGAATGGTGTCAACAATATTCCAGATAATCCACCTTTTTCCAATAATCCCATATTCCAGATAACACCTTTGCCATCCTAAAAATCAGAGGCCAGCACCTTTCCTTCTGATGCGGTTGACCAGTTTTCGGAGGTAGAGGTAGTATGCTTCTGCCGAGGGTCTACCTTTTATATTCTCAATCAAACTAAAAGACTCGTGTATTATCCTGGGAAAAAGGTTGAGACAGAAAATGTAGATGTTATTGGAAGCGATCCTAAATTTACTGTGAGGCTTCTGTGCGCTTTTAGGAGATGCTGCGATTTGTCAACCAATTGCGCTGCAACCTTATTCATCCAAGGTGTTGCTTGATGATGGTTTCCACACTTCCCACACTTCCCACACTGACTCCCACTTCCTCTGCGATATGTTGAATGGTGACTTGTCAATCAAATTGTTGATTATGGAGTCTTCCGCGTCAGTTTTATTCATTTACCGCTCCGGGCCTTTACTCGGCTCTCCTAACCTCCCGACCACCTTTAAATTATGTATTTTAATGGTGGCGTGACTTTTCCTCTTTGTGGTGGCATGAAGCTTGTTACTTGGCCCAAATAAAACAATTTGGGCAAGTACGTTAATCACTCTGGTTTGTGTGTTTTTGTTTGTGTGTTTGTTTGTGTTTGTGTGTTTGTCTGTCCGCTCGCTTATACTTGCCTACAGGTCACAATTTTTAACTGATCTTCATGAAACTTCATCAAATGGTAGAGTTCGTGGGCTGACAGAATCCTATTTCTTTTTGAGGTCAAAAGGTCAACATAGGCAAAAGGTCACCCATTTTTCTTTAAATTCCTAAAATCCTCAATTTTCATCCGATTGACTTAAAATTTGAATAGGATTTACATATCGGCTAACTGAATTCAACCGCCAACTATTTTGGAGGTCAACATGGGTCACAAGGTCAACATAGGCCAAATTTCTAAAACTGTCAGTTTTAATCCGATTAATGTAAAATTTGAAGACTATTTGCACATCAGGTCACTGAATTCAACCACCAATTTTTTTTGAGGTCAAAAGGATGCCATACTGAGTGCCATTATACTTTGTTCTCTTTTGCCAAGTGTCGCTCTATGAGTGATTTTTTCATTTCTCTATTTTCTAACACAGTTCCTCCCGGTCATTTAGAAGCAATTTAAAAAAAATAAAAAGATCTATCGGTGGGCTACTATCTGATACACCCCCACCTAAAGAGACCCGCATATTGTGAATTTGCTGGATTTTAACTCGAGCAGGACTAGATTTAATTGGATCGAAAGGAGTTACCAAAACCTGAAGGCAGACTTCCTCAAACAAGGTCTTTTAAGATTTCCTTTGGAAACCAACAGAAAGAAAAATGGTGAAGCACTTCCAATGAACATCGAAGTATGTTTGTGCACTCAATTATGAGGGGTTTAAAATGACTTGTTAAAATGTATAGAGATGGCCTTTGAAGGAGTTGTTTCAAATCCGACTCATCAGAAGCCCAGAAGGGCCTTCCTATCAATTTGTACTTCACCATGAAGTGGCATGTTCATTACTCCACCACCTGAGGTGCTGGAGGTTTTTGTTTTCACCCCTGTCTGTCTGTTTATTACTTGTCAAAATTGTTTTTTTTGCAAGTATGTTGATCACTCGTGTGTGTGTGTGTGTGTGTGTGTGTGTGTGTGTGTGTGTGTGTGTGTGTGTGTGTGTGTGTGTGTGTGTGTGTGTGTGTGTGTGTGTGTTCGTGTGTGTGTCCGCTCACTTATACTTGCCTACAGGTCACAATTTGAAACCGATTTTCACGAAACTTTACCAAATGGTAGAGTTCGTGGTCAGACAAAATCCTATATATTTGTGGGGTCAAAAGGTCAAAAGGTCAACATAGGCCAAAGGTCAACCACTTTTTTCAAATTTCTAAAATCCTCAATTTTCATCCGATTGACTTGAAATTTGAATAGGATTTACATATGGGCTTACTGAATTCAACCACCAACTATTTTTGAGATCAGCGTGGGCCAAAAGGTCAACATAGGCCAAAGGTCAACCACTTTTTTCAAATTTCTAAATTCCTCAATTTTCATCTGACAGACTTGAAATTTGAAGAGGATTTACATATCGGCTAACTGAATTCAACCACCAACTATTTTTGAGATCAGCATGGCCAAAAGGTCAACGTCGGCCAAAAGGTCAACATAGGCCAAAAGTCAACCACTTTTTTTTTTTATTTCTAAAATCCTCAATTTTCATCCGATTCACTTGAAATTTGAATGGGATTTACATATCGGCAAATTGAATTCAATCACCAACTATTTTTGAGATCAACATAGGCCAAAAGGTCAACATAGGCCAAAGGTCAACCACTTTTTGTTTTAATTTCTAAAATCCTCAATTTTCATCCGATTCACTTGAAATTTGAATGGGATATACATATCGGCAAATTGAATTCAATCACCAACTATTTTTGAGATCACCATAGGCCAAAAGAGCAACATAGGCCAAAAGTCAACAACAATTTCAAATTTCTAAAATCCTCAATTTTCATACGATTCACTTGAAATTTGAATGGGATATACACATCAGTTAACTGAATTCAACCAACAACTATTTTTGAGATCAGCATAGGCCAAAAGGTCAACATAGGCCCAAGGTCAACCGCTTTTTTCAAATTTTTTAAAGCCTCAATTTTCATCCGATTGACTTGAAATTTGAATAGGATTTTCATATCAGCCAACTGAATTCAACCACCAAATATTTTTGAGGTTAAAAGGATGCTCCACTGAGTGCCATTCCACTTTGTTCTGTTTTGCCAAGTGTCACTCAGTGATTTTTCGTGTGTGTGTGTGTGTGTGTGTGTGTGTGTGTGTGTGTGTGTGTGTGTGTGTGTGTGTATGTGTGTGTGTGTGTGTGTGTGTGTGTGTGTGTGCGTGCGTGCGTGCGTCCCTGTCCGCTCACTTGTATTTGTCAACTGGTCACAATTTGATCCGATTGACGGGAAATTTGAAGAGGATTTACATATCAGCTAACTGAATTCAACCACCAACTATTTTGGAGATCAACATCAACCAAAAGGTCAACATAGGCCAAAAGGTCAACATAGGTCAAATTTCTAAAATTGTCAATTTTCATCCGATTAACTTAAACTTTGAAGACGATTTGCATATCAGGTCACTGAATTCAACCACTACGTTTGTGTACAAGATATA
This sequence comes from Myxine glutinosa, assembly GCF_964187855.1. Classification (NCBI taxonomy): domain Eukaryota; kingdom Metazoa; phylum Chordata; class Myxini; order Myxiniformes; family Myxinidae; genus Myxine; species Myxine glutinosa. The sequence continues at coordinate 17,448,075 of NC_136264.1, forward strand.
TCAAAAAGTTGTGGACGGATTTGGCAGAGAGGGAGTGTTTGTGACAAGGACAAAATGATTAGATTTTGGGGAAGATCTGGATCCGGATCCAGCTAGTAAAATTTTTGAAGTGATTCTTCACTATTGGGAGATAGGGCCAAAAACGATACAAAGCAGGATATCTCAAAAGGTTGTGGACGGATTTGGACAAAACTTGGTGGACAGGTTGTGTGTGTGACAAGGATGTATAGATTCGATTTTAGGAAAGATCTGAATATGGATTCGGATACGAGAATTATTTAATTTTTAAGTGAATCTTCACCATTCAGAGATTGGGCGAAAAGTGATATATAACGTGATATCTCAAAAAGTTGTGGATGAGTTGCTTAGCTGACAAGAACAAGCAGATTAGATTTTGGTTCAGGTCTGAATCCAGATCCGACCTATCAGTGGGATACAAAACATAAACTGTTCAGCCTGGCGGAGGTTTACACTCTACGGATGCCATTCTAGTTTATATTGCAAGTAATAAAAAAACGTTTCTTTCAAAATGTAAAAGGACGGAGGGATGATTTGTCAAAAATAATGCAAAAACAAAACAAGGAAAGGAAAACAAGGTAAAGTCACAAGATATCATGTGAAGCTGTTCTGACATCTTTGAATAATTGTTGTTGCCTCTCAATTTGCAATAGTAGTACGTGGTGATTGTTTCCATGTACAAATTTAACCACTGAAATATTAGTCACCCGCCACACACGGCACACACTCCACATCCACCACACACTCCACATCCTCCACACACTCCACATCCACCACACTCCACATCCGCCACACACTCCACATCCGCCACACCCTCCACATCCGCCACACACTCCGCATCCACCACACACTCCACATCCTCCACACACTCCGCATCCGCCACACACTCCACATCCGCCACACACTCCACATCCGCCACACTCCACATCCGCCACACACTCCACATCCGCCACACCCTCCACATCCGCCACACACTCTGCATCCACCACACACTCCACATCCACCACACACGGCACACACTCCACATCCGCCACACACTCCACATCCGCCACACACTCCACATCCGCCACACACTCCACATCCGCCACACACGGCACACACTCCACATCCGCCACACACTCCACATCCGCCACACACTCCACATCCGCCACACACTCCACATCCGCCACACTCCACATCCGCCACACACTCCACATCCGCCACACACTCCACATCCGCCACACACTCCACATCCGCCACACACTCCACATCCGCCACACACTCCACATCCGCCACACACTCCACATCGGCCACACACTCCACATCCACCAAACACTCCACATCCGCCACACACTCCACATCCGTGACACACTCCACATCCGCCACACACCCCACATCCGCCACACACTCCACATCCGCCACACACTCCACATCCGCCACACACTCCACATCCGCCACACACTCCACATCCGCCACACACACCACATCCGCCACACACTCCACATCCACCACACACGGCACACACTCCACATCCGCCACACACTCCACATACGGCACACACTCCGCATACGGCACACACTCCGCATCCGCCACACACTCCGCATCCGCCACACACTCCGCATCCGCCACACACTCCGCATCCGCCACACACTCCGCATCCGCCGCACACTCCGCATCCGCCGCACACTCCGCATCGGCCGCACACTCCGCATCCGCGACACACTCCGCATCCGCGACACACTCCGCATCCGCGACACACTCCGCATCCGCGACACACTCCACATCCGCGACACACTCCGCATCCGCCACACACTCCACATCCGCGACACACTCCACATCCGCCACACACTCCACATCCGCCACACACTCCACATCCGCCACACACTCCACATCCGCCACACACTCCACATCCGCCACACACTCCACATCCGCCACACACACCACATCCGCCACACACTCCACATCCACCACACACGGCACACACTCCACATCCGCCACACGCTCCACATCCGCCACATACGGCACACACTCCACATCCGCCACACACTCCGCATCCGCCACACACTCCGCATCCGCCACACACTCCGCATCCGCCACACACTCCGCATCCGCCACACACTCCGCATCCGCCACACACTCCGCATCCGCCACACACTCCGCATCGGCCGCACACTCCGCATCCGCCAAACACTCCGCATCCGCGACACACTCCGCATCCGCGACACACTCCGCATCCGCGACACACTCCGCATCCGCGACACACTCCGCATCCGCGACACACTCCGCATCCGCGACACACTCCGCATCCGCGACACACTCCACATCCGCGACACACTCCACATCCGCGACACACTCCACATCCGCGACACACTCCACATCCGCGACACACTCCACATCCGCCACACACTCCACATCCGCCACACACTCCACATCCGCCACACACTCCACATCCGCCACACATTCCACATCCGCCACACACTCCACATCCGCCACACACTCCACATCCGCCACACACTCCACACCCGCCACACACTCCACATCCGCCACACACTCCACATCCGCCACACACTCCACATCCGCCACACATGCCACACACGCCACACACTCCACACCCGCCACACACTCCACATCCGCCACACACTCCACACCCGCCACACACTCCACACCCGCCACACACTCCACACCCGCCACACACTCCACACCCGCCACACACTCCACACCCGCCACACACTCCACACCCGCCACACACTCCACACCCGCCACACACTCCACACCCGCCACACACCCCCTGGGAGGGTGGATCCAGTTGGGTTCTATGATGTGCGTGCGGTGATGCTTTCCCATCCATTGTGCTTCCAGCGACGAGACGAACGTTACACAACACCTGAGTCGGTGATGTTCCCCCCCCGTGGATTAAGGTGACAGCAGCCATCACTACTGTCGAGATGGGACCTGCCGAACCTCGACTCATCTGTAAAGAGGATAGCAGGCCAATGTTGTCTCCTGAACTTCAGACGTTGTCTACACCAAGCTCGGTGCGCATGTCGATGACGTAGCAACAATCTTATGTACTGCTGGTCGTCATTGTCGGATGTTGTGCTCGCTTAACAGATTCCTGACCGTTCTCGCGCTGATTGGTCACAAGCCAGGGATGCTGCGAGCTGTCAAACCTGCTGTCTGGAAATGATTCCTAAACTGCACAAACCGGATGTGGTTACCTGCCGAGTAATGTCACACATGATCGCCCAGAGCATGGACGGTCTCTGATGTTGCCAGTTTGTTGATGATGTCTCTGAAGGAGCTGGGGCTCCCACGTCGATCAGAAGAATGGACGCGACAAAAAGCTGGAATTCATCTGAGTTGCTTTATTGAAATCAAACACTCAGGCACTCTTAAAAACCGTTTATCTGTCAGCAATATATATCTATTCCGCCAGGGGGTTTGCCCAGGCCCGGCGCCAGGGGGCGTGGCCCAGCGTCCCGACTGAGGCCTGGCAAGTTGAGCGCGGGCCTGCCCGGGCGTCCTGGACGAGCCCGGCATGGTGATCGCTCCGCGTCCTTGATAGGTGCAAGGCGATTGTGAAAACTCAGCGGCAGCCGCTACACACGTCCCCCCAGAATCGACTTGCACCGGCAGGGTCAATTTGAGGGGGGTCCTGACGACCCGGCCGAAGCGACCCCTGGCGGGTCGTGGGAGGGGGTCCGGTGAGGTGGTGGGCGGTCGAGTGGGGGGCACCGTGGACGGGGGGCGGCCTCGCCGCGGCGGAAGGGCCACCCGTGGTGGGTGGTCGACGTCCACGTGCGCCGGCTTGAGGCGGTCCACAGCAATCCGGTCCGACCTGCCGCCGATGTCGATGACGAACGACTTGTCGTCCCGTCGCAGCACCCGGAAGGGCCCGTCGTACGGCGGCTGGAGTGGCCGCCGATGTGCGTCGTGACGCACAAAAACATACTCCGCTGTGCGGAGTGCTGGGGGGACGTAGGACTGGGGGTCACCGTGGTGGGATGTTGGCACGGGGGCAAACCGTCGGGCGGCCTCCTGGAGGTCCGAGCGCTGGTGAGCTGCGGACCAGGGACTGGTAGCGTCGGGCACAAATTCGCCCGGGACGCGTAGCACCTGGCCATAGACAAGCTCGGCGGTGGATGCCTGGAGGTCCTCCTTGGGGGCCGTGCGAAGGCCCAAAAGGACCCACGGCAGCCGGTCGGCCCACCCGACGTCTTGAAGGCCGGCCATGAGCGCGGCCTTCATGGAGCGGTGGAATCGCTCGCACAACCCGTTTGCTTGGGGGTGGTAGGCCGTAGTACGGTGGAGCTTGACCCCCAGGTTGCGGGCGACCGCGCCCCACAGCTCGGAGGTGAACTGTGGACCGCGGTCTGACGAGATGTCCGCCGGTGCACCGAAGCGGGCGACCCAGGTGGCGATGAAAGCCTGCGCCACGTCGGCGGTGGTGGTGGAGACGAGGGGCACGGCCTCCGGCCACCTGGTGGTCCTGTCCACCATGGTGAGCAGGTGTGTGAACCCCCGTGACGGGGGGAGGGGGCCCACCAGATCCACGTTGACGTGGTCGAAACGTCGTTCGGGCACGGTGAAAGGTGCCAGCGGGGCCTGGGTGTGTCGGTGGACCTTGGCCCGTTGGCAGGCCGTGCAGGCGCTGGTCCAATCGCGGACGTCCCGACGAAGGCCGTGCCAGACAAAACGCGCCGACACCAGCTTCTGGGAAGCTTTCCGGCCCGGGTGGGAAAGGCCGTGGAGGGAGGCGAAGATGCGGCGTTGCCAGGCGACGGGCACGATGGGGCGAGGCTGGCCTTGGGAGACGTCGCAGAGCAGGACAGTGTCCGCGCAGGGGATGTCGGCCAGGCGGAGGCCCGTGTCCGCCGCCCGGAGGGCTTGCACCGTGGTGTCGGTGGTTTGGTCCGCCACCATAAGCGCAAAATCCACGCCCAGGTGGACCGCGTTCGCGCTGGCCCGGGAAAGACAGTCGGCCACGGCGTTGTTTTTGCCGGCGACGTGCCGGATGTCCGTGGTAAACTCCGACACGGCGGAGAGGTGGCGCTGTTGGCGGGCCGACCATGGCTCCGTGACCTTGGCCATGGCGTAAACCAACGGCTTGTGGTCGACGAACGCCGTGAAAGGACGGCCCTCCAGGAGGTGGCGGAAATGGCGGACGGCCAGGTGTAGACCGAGGAGCTCCCGGTCAAACGTGCTGTATTTGAGCTCGTTCGGCCGGAGCTGCCGGCTGAAAAAAGCGAGTGGCTGCCAAACCCCGTTCACCCATTGCTCATGTACGGCGCCCACCGCGTAGTCGGAGGCATCCGTGGTGAGGGCGATGGGAGCGTTGAGCACCGGGTGAGCGAGCAGTGTTGCGTCGGCGAGGGCCCGCTTTGAGCCTTGGAAGGCCGCATCCATTGCTGCGGACCAGGCGATGTCGTGCTTGGCCGGCTTGCCCCGGAGGGCTTCGTAGAGGGGCCGCATGAGCTGAGCAGCGCGGGGCACGAAGCGGTGATAAAAATTCACCATTCCCAGGAATTCCTGCAGGGCCTTTATGGTGCGGGGACGCGGGAACGTGGTGATGGCCTCGACCTTGGTTGGCAGCGGCACGGCCCCGTTCTTGGTGATGTGATGGCCCAAAAAATCAACGGCCGTCGTGCCGAAGTGGCATTTGGCCGGGTTGACGATGAGGCCGTGCTCGCTGAGGCGCTCGAACAGTGTTCGGAGGTGGAGGAGGTGCTCGGCCCGGGACGTGCTGGCGACGAGGATGTCGTCCAGGTAAACGAAAAGGAACGGCAGGTCACGCAGCACGCCGTCCATCAAGCGCTGGAACGCCTGAGCCGCGTTCTTGAGACCAAACGGCATCCGCAAGAATTCGAATAAGCCGAACGGCGTGATGACTGCCGTTTTAGGGACGTCGGCCGCCCTGACAGGTACCTGGTGATATCCCCGTATGAGGTCAATTTTTGAAAAAATGACCCGTCCCGCCAGACGGGCGGAGAAGTCTTGGATATGCGGGATCGGGTACCTGTCGGGGGTGGTAGCGTCATTCAGACGGCGGTAGTCGCCACACGGGCGCCATCCACCCCCCGGCTTTGGCACGATGTGCAGTGGCGAGGCCCACGCGCTATCGGAGCGCCGCACGATGCCGAGGTGCTCCAACGCGTCGAATTCGGCCTTCGCTACGGCGAGCTTGGCTGGGTCGAGGCGGCGGGCCCTGGCGTAGACCGGCGGGCCCGTGGTTGGTATGTGGTGCTTGATCCCATGCCGTACTGCGACGGCCGAAAACGTCGGCCTCGTGAGGGCCGGGAACTCCGTGAGCAGGCGAGCAAACTCGTTCGCCGCCGGGACGGTGCATGCCAGCTCGGTCGGCGCGGAGCTGCTCAATGTGCATACCAGGGAGCTGAAGGTTTCAGCGTTGATTAAACGACGCCGTTGGACGTCCACCAGCAGTCCGTGTGCGCAGAGGAAGTCGGCGCCTAGCAGAGCCACGGGCACGTTGGCGGTTACAAACGTCCAAGCAAAGCGTTGGCCGCCGAAGCAGAGGGTGACGTTGCGCGGGCCGAAGGTGCGGATAGTCGATCCGTTGGCCGCAACTAAGGAGGGGCCGCAAACCGCGGATTGCCTGTCCTGGTCAGAGGCGGGTATGACGCTCAGTTGGGCGCCGGTGTCGCACAGGAAGCGCCGTCCGGACGCTGTATCCGTGAATCACGCTGTATCTGTATCACGTCGGGGTCACCAATGAAGGAGCTGGGGCTCCCACGTCGATCAGAAGAATGGACGCGACAAAAAGCTGGAATTCATCTGAGTTGCTTTATTGAAATCAAACACTCAGGCACTCTGAAAAACCGTTTATCTGTCAGCAATATATATCTATTCCGCCAGGGGGTTTGCCCAGGCCCGGCGCCAGGGGGCGTGGCCCAGCGTCCTGGCTGCGGCCTGGCAAGTTGAGGGCGAGCCTGCCCGGGCGTCCTGGACGAGCCCGGCATGGTGATCGCTCTGCGTCCTTGATAGGTGCAAGGCGATTGTGAAAACTCAGCGGCAGCCGCTACATCTCCAGATAATCTGTTTACAGTAGAGAAGAAACGGTCCTTGCGGATTGATTAATTCATCCATAATTAAGGATTAGCGGTAATTATTCCACCCCCCCCCCCCGCCCCTGAATAAGGACTCGTTAATTCCCCCCAGAATTGAGGACTGTTTAATTCCCCCCAGAATAGAACATTGGAAACTCCCCCCCCCCGGAAGTAAGGATGTGAAACACCCCCACCCGCCCCAATGTAATTGAAGACAGCATGGTCCACCCACCTCCCCCCACCCCTGAAATTTAGGACGGGATAGCCCCCCCCCCTAGAATTCTGGAATTGAGGACTGGATAGACTCCCCCCCCACCCCCCATGGAATTGAGGATGGGATAGTCCACCCTCCCCCTCTTCCCCACCCCCCCCCAATAGAATTTAGGACGGGATAGTTCCCCCCCCCCTGGAATTCTGAAATTGAAGGCTGGATAGCCCCCCCACCCCCCATGGAATTGAAGACTGGATAGCCCCCCCACCCCCCATGGAATTGAAGACTGGATAGCCCCCCCCCACCGCCCATCGAATTGAAGACTGGATAGCCCCCCCACCCCCCATGGAATTGAAGACTGGATAGACCCCCCACCCCCCATGGAATTGAAGACTGGATAGCCCCCCCACCCCCAGAATTGAGGATTAGATAGTCCGCCCCCCCCCTGGAATTCTGGAATTGAGGACGGGATAGTCCTTTTGTTTGTGACAATGTCCTTGTGAGTCGCCATACTTTCCTTGCTTAAGCAAAGCTCCTCTTGATGTAAATCGACACCAGGTCGGATTTTATTGAAAACGAGACATTTGTAGCATTTTTACAGCCACACGCTGATCCTGAGCGATATGAATGGTAACAAATCTGTTTATGTTAAACTGTTTCAAATACTGCAACACCACTCTGTTAGATAAGGCTAGGTTAACACCGCTACTCTTGGATAAGGCAAGGGTTAACTCTGCTACTCTGTTAGATAAGGCTTGGTTAACTCTGCTACACTGTTAGATAAAGCTCGGTTAACTCTGCTACTCTGTTAGATAAGGCTTGGTTAACTCCACTACTCTGTTAGATAGGTTAGGTTAACTCCGCTACTCTGTTGGATAAGGCTAGGTTAACTCCACTACTATGTTGGATAAGGCTAGGTTAACTCCGTTACTCTGTTGGATAAGGCTAGGTTAACTCCACTACTCTGTAAGATAGGCTAGGTTAACGCCGCTACTCTTTTCAAAAGGAGACTCAGTGATGCCAAAGCAGCTTCACAGCAAGCACTACTCTGGGTAGTTTGCCATTGCCTTTCCAGCTGTAATCGGGGCAGGAATTCGTAATTTGTTGAGTATACCCCGTTGATAACTCGCCTACTCTTCACCAAAGACACTTTAACATCCATCAACTAATGCTGGCTGATGGTAAACCCAGTTTAACGACCATCCGAGGGATGGAACACCCATTGACTCGCCTGATGGTAAACCCAGTTTAACGACCATCCGAGGGATGGAACACCCATTGACTCGCCTGATGGTAACCCAGTTTAACGACCATCCGAGGGATGGAACGGAGCACCCATTGACTCGCCTGATGGTAAACCCAGTTTAACGACCATCCGAGGGATGGAACGGAGCACCCATTGACTCGCCTGATGGTAAACCCAGTTTAACGACCATCCGAGGGATGGAACACCCATTGACTCACTTGATGGTAAACCCAGTTTAACGACCATCCGAGGGATGGAACACCCATTGACTCGCCTGATGGTAAACCCAGTTTAACGAACATCTGAGGGATGGAACACCCATTGACTCACCTGATGGTAAACCCAGTTTAACGAACATCTGAGTGATGGAACACCCATTGACTCGCCTGATGGTAAACCCAGTTTAACGACCATCCGAGGGATGGAACACCCATTGACTCACCTGATGGTAAACCCAGTTTAACGAACATCTGAGGGATGGAACACCCATTGACTCGCGCTGTCCGCGAAAAACTAGGACGGCAGTTTATAACTGGGCCGGTACTCGAACCCTGGCTGTGTTATAACAGATGTATGTTATACATAACCTGTGTAACATACCTGCTGGTACTTCATGATTGTTATTTTCAAATCCCAATCCCTGAACTTTACCTGCATCATCCTCATGGAACACTTTATTTACTGAAATATTTAATTTCAAATTGAAGTTAAAATAAATAAATTAGTGCATGTTCAATGTTCGAATTGTCTTCCTGTATCGAATTTAAGTTTGTTTGTTTTTTGTTGTTTTTTTGTTTTTTTTAGCTAAATCTCTTGTTTTATATTTCAGAGCAGAGCAGCCATTCTCCACCATAATGAGGAGCAAAAACAGACAGGACATAATAGGAATTACAAGTGTCAGAAAGGATACAGCGCATTGTTTCAAACTTATTTCCAAATTCACTGATGCTTAGGGGTCAAATATAATACGTATGCTCAGTATGTGTGACGTCATGTTTTAGACCGATGTGAATCAAGCCGATGCGCTCATTTTTAAAGGAAGGTGTGAATTGTCTTCCTCGTTTTGGAGTATCACCAAATCATTCCTCAGTGTTCAGGAAGTTGTCATTGTGATAAAAACTCAGTAAACGATCTTTGACAAGGGTTCTAGTGCGGAACAAATAGATGCGTATGGCTGCTGCACCGAATAGCCTTGGAATCTCACGGGAGCTAGGAAGGCCAATTTTGCCGTGTCATGTGTGAAGTTGCCTGGTGGGTTGGAAAAGCTGAGGAATATGCCTTGGCAGCCCTCGCAGAACTGAATGAGCCCTTGGAGAGACAAAACTACGCTCACCTGCGGTGCAGGTACACACATCATGGAGGGGTCGGGGAAAATGCTGGTGACTGCAGTGGGGGTGAACTCTCAAACGGGAATTATCTTCACTTTGCTGGGAGTGAGTGCAGAGGAAGAGGAGAAAAAGGTGAAGAAAGGTAAGGTCGACTTGATTTGTTGAATTTCCATTTTCTTTATTTAATGAAAGATGATTAAAAATTAGTAACTGATGGTTGCTTTGAATAAATATACCATGTCTAGGTATGTTGTATGTTGTATGTTGTGTTTATATATATATATATATATATATATAGTACAGGGTGGTCCAAAATTAATTTGCACCTTTTTATTTAACTAATTTTTAAAATATTTTTATTATTGGTCAATTTTTTTAATATTACTCAGGATTAGTTCATTTATTTATCATCGTGAAACCAAGAACGACCGCACTGTGGTCACAACCTGCATCAAAATCTGGTAAGATGATTGGGATACGCACATTTAAAGCACTCTTTAAAGATGAACAGCATGACTGGGAAACACACATTTAATGCGCTGTTAAAAAAATTTCACTCGACACCTTATCCACATCAACTCCGCCACGGTTATATCAAAACAAGCTGATTCGTCACACGGTCACGAATTGCTTAACCATAATGTGAGGCCGTTCAAAAATTATGTAACGCTATTTTTTAAAGTAATTTGCATAATGTAATACTTGATTATTGTGTGTTCTGATTTACGTGCATTCTGACGCGTTTGATTAAACCTTACTATTATTCGACATATGATTAGATTTTGCAGGCCCCCTTATCGTGAGTAACACTCGACCGAAACAAAGCCAATGGTTTTTAGTAATTTACATAGCGTAACGCTTGACTACCATGCGTTCTGACGGGTTTGATTAAATCTTATTGTTGTTCGACATACAGGGCCTTCAGAAAGTATTCACACCCCTTAACCTTTCTCACATTTTGAAGCGTTACAGCCTGAATTTAAAATGGATTAAACTGAGATTTTCTTGTCACTGATCTACACATAATGTTCCATAATGTCAGTGTAATTTTTTTTTTTAGAAATTTTTACAAATCAATTAAAAGTGAAAAGCTGAAATGTCTCGAGTCAATAAGTATTCAACCCCTTTGCTATGACATTCCAAATTGAGCTCGGGTGCATACAATCTCCTTTGATCATCCTTGAGATGTCTCTACAACTTGGAGTCCACCTGTAGCCAATTCAACTGATTGAACGTGATTTAGAAAGAAACCTTTCTATATAAGGTCCCACAGTTGACAGTTTATGTCAGAGCAGAAACTCTACCATGAAGTCCAATTAACTGTCTGTGGAACTCCGAGATAGAATGTGAGGAGGAATAGATGTGGGGAAGCCTATAAAACAAGTTTTGAAAGTTTCCAAGAGCACAGTGAGCTCCATCATTGGGGAAATTGAAATAATATGGAACTACCCAGACTCTTCCTAAAGCTGGCTGTTCTACAAAATTGAGCAACCAGGCAAGAAAGACTTTGGTCAGGGAGGCGACCAATAACCCAATGACAACTCTGACAGAACTACAGAGTTCCTTGGTTGAGATGAGAGAACCTGCTGGAAGGACAACAGTCTCTGCATCACTTCACAAATCTAGGCTTTATGTTAGAGTGGCCAGATGGAAGCCACTATTGAGGAAAAGGCACATGTTTACAATCTGGTTTGCATGCCTGGAGTTTGCAAAAAGACATGTGAAAGACTTGAGGGCATGAAGCAAATGATTCTGTGGTCTGATGAGATGAAAATTGAACTATCTGGCCTGAATGCAAAGCATGATGTCTGATGGAAACTGAGCACAGCTCATCACCCATTTAACACCATTCCTTCTGTGAAGCATGGTTGTGGCAGCATCATGCTATGCGGATGCTTTTCAGCAGCAGGGACTGGGAGACTTTTAAGGATAGAGGGAACAATGAATGGAGCTAAATACAGGCAAATCCTTTCGGAGAACCTGCTTCAGAGAGCAAAAGAGATTAGACTGCAGCGAAGATTTACTCTCCAACAGGACAATGACCCCAAGCGTACAGCCAAAGCAACACTGGAATGGTTTCAGAACAAGAACGTGAAAGACCTTGATTGGCCCAGCCAAAGCCCAGACTTGAATCCCATTGAGAATCTGTGGAAATACTTGTAGATTGCTGTTCACCAATGCTCCTCATCCAACTTCACAGAGCTTGAGGAGATCTGCAAAGAAGAATGGGATAAACTCCCCAAATCCAGATGTGCAAAGCTGATACAGACTACCCAAGAAGACTCAAAGCTGTAATCGCTGCCAAAGGTGCTTCTACGAAGTATTGACGGGGTTGAATACTTCTGTATTTCAAATACAGAAATTAGATATTTCTTTATTTCATTTTTAATTATTTTGCAGGAATTTGTAAAAATAATAATTCCACTTTGACATTATGGGGTATTATGTGTAGATCAGTGACCTATAGGCCCAATGTTAGTCCCACCAGAAAACGCAGAAGTTGGCCATATTATTTCATCTCGGTGCTATGCTGGGTGGAGTTAAGCGACATATGTGGGTGTGGCCCGGCAGCTCTCTGACCAAGAATGGGTGCACATTTTAAAAATTGACCGCCAACAAGTACCCCGACAACAACAACAACGTGAAGCTCTTGTGGAAATGCTAAAATGCTTCAATCAATAAGGTACGATATAATGAGTCGTTGAAGTGCTCAATCCCAGCTCCGCTCCTGTGGATGACAGTGGTCAAGCGGAGATGGATTCGAGGAGCAGGGAGACCATGGGTTGTCTGTCCGTCATCTTTGTTTTGATCTGGTGTTGCAGTAACTACATTTTGTACACATAGTTTCAGGTCTTCGCGTATGATTCTGCCAAACGTCGTGCGAGAAGTTCCCACCAGCTGTGCAAGTTGATACTTTTTCGGAGAAGCCTGCAAAGCTTCTCGTGCATCCTTTATCTTGTCGGATGTTCTCACTGAAGGTTTTCCACCACTGTCCTTTATTTACATCTTCTACATTTCTCGTCTTTAAACTTTTCACCAATACGATTGTTGGTTTTGTATTGTGGAATTATTGCATTTGGATAGACCCTACAAAACTGCCTTTGTGTAGAAACATATGTCTGTCATAAAATATGTCAGCAACATGAGCGTCCGCTGAGGCACAGAGAAATTGTTTGGAATTGATGAAAACTTCATGGGAAAAAAAACAACTTAAAAGCTTGTTCTTTAGACGACCTGAAAATAAAGAGGGTCACATTGGTGAAATTATGAAAACTATTTGAAAAATTGCAAATCATTTTGGACCTCCATGGATGTATGTATGTATGTATATATATATATTATTATTTATTATTATGGGAGAGTGAGATGACAAAGGGTAAAAAGGCAAAGAATTGACTGGAGCTACTGTTAGGCCCTGCAAGCAGGAAAAGATGGAGTGGAGGAGGAAACACAGTTACCTGCAAGTAAGAGGATTGGGATAGGTAGGTGTAATGGTTTTAAAGATCATGAGGAAGGAAGGGGGCGACGTGCGATGGTTCCGCACCACTTTCTTGAGGCTGTGGATGAAAGAGTAATGGTATATTTTACAAAAGTCAACGTTCACAATTTCCACATCGCCTGTTTGAAATGTGCTTTCTCTTAATTAGTCAGGTTCACTATGTAATTTCGTTGGAATTTTTGGGGGATTTGGAAAACTATATATTTTTGGAAACTATATTGTATAGTCAGTCAGAAAACCAATGTTGCTATTTGCACAGACTCCTGTATGGCGGCCATCTTGGATTTTCAAAATTGCCGCCGTAGAACTAATTTTTCTCAATATCTCAGCTTCTAAATAACATAGAGCTTTTATTCTAACGGCTAAACATACATTTTCAAGGGCCCCGAATCCAATGGTAACAAGTTCGATAAGCTAGACATGACCATAGAGCTCCTATGTGGCGGCCATCTTGGATTTTTCAAACTGGCCGCCGTAAAACTGATGTAACTCACCTTCTGAAGAGCACAGAGCTTTGATTCATCATTGAGTAAAGTCATCATCATCCTCATCATCCCTTTCGTTCATCACATCTTGAGAGTCCTCATCATTTTGGCACTAGATGTCACTCTGACAAAGGTCTGTACAAGCCAAGTTGTTTGTTCTGCAGGAACATCTAGATGAAGAAGTCTGTTTTGCACTGACATCTAACCATTTGAATGATGGCCTTGGGGGCTGGAGGCTCCTCAGTTGTGGTTGGTTTCACTTGCCCATCCGTGTCTTTGTAAAAGCCGTTTTGCAGGGGATTCAGCTGAGGATCCTGTTGAGCAATGCTTGCCTGACCCCACACTCTGGCTTGGATATGGACTCTAAGGATGTGCTGCTTGAGAGCTCCAAGAGTAGGAGGAAGCCTGTCACTTTCTGCCATGTGTTTGCAAAAGATATACCATCGTAGTTCGGGGATGCTGTCGATGTGGATGCCATTTGGAGAGTAAGCAGCGCATACAAAGTTAGCTAGTGTGGACAACATGTCCTCCGTCACTTCAGTTACATCTGAAAGCATTCGTACGGTGTCTATGACATCTTCACTTGCTTTGAGGTAGACATGCAGCCAGGTTGCTTTGCCTATTCGAGAGAACCTCCCAGTGTTGTCTGCCCCTGTGAAAGCATGAAAGGCTGGCAATGCCTTTGCTCTTTCGACCCCTAGAGCTGTCCACAGTTGCTCTATTTGAAGTATTCCAGAGGCCATGGAAATGGATGTATTCCTCAGCAGTAGGTCATAGTTTGCTATGACTAGTACCAGGACATCTGTGTCGGGAGAGAAGAACACCAACTGCGCATCATGTGGGTTTCGCTGGGATGCCAGCATGGCCTGGTGGATCAACAGGGTGTCAGCTTCTTCATGGTTGTTGTCCTCGAAGAGCAGGTCACTGTTGCTCCTATTACGCCCTGAAGCAGACGTGATGATCAACTTGGATGAGTGACTGTTGTATTCTAGAGTTTTCGCTGCCAGATAGTCAGTCAGATCAGCCTTTGTTTTGTCATGAGAAAGGAATCTGCTCATTGGGATGTGTTTGATGTTGGTGTCATCTCTGACTTGATACTGTACTGCATCCTTTCCTTGCCTTCTTTTAGCCCTGGTTGCACTCTTCAGAGAATCGTTTTTGTACGTGTCAAAGACCAGTATGATCTCATCACAATCTTTTGTTAGAGACATGAGTCTGTCATTGAAGCATTCACCCAGATCGTTGACTTTCACTACAGTGGCTGGTTTCTTTGTCAGCTTATGCACAAGTACCATCCCATCCACCAGTGCAATCTTCCGACTTGTAGGTTTACTAGATGTGGATGCCATAGTTCTTGTGTCCATTGGATCTTCTTGTAGAACACTTGCAGCTGGTGTCTGCTGCTGATCTTCGGGGTGAATTTCTGCTCTTGCTAACTTGTCGAGGAGATGAATTAACTTCGACTTGTCAGTGCATGGAAGAATTGTCCCATCTGGAGCGAACAGTGCTCTTGGTGTCACAGTGAACTCGTAATTTCCGATGGCATATTTCTGGTTGACGTCTCTGTTTGACTTGGCAAGGACCATGAGCCTTCCGTACAGTTCCTTAGTCTCCTTCAGATCCACAGTCCTGTCTCTGAGTTTCACTGTGGTTCTCTTGTTCACAGACGTGAACATCTTCTTGTTCTCCTTCTTGACTGGTGCCCAGAGGCTAACATCTCCATTGATACGCCTGGGAAGAACTAGGAGCTGTAGTCTTCATACAACTTCTGACCAGTGACATCAATGTTCAAGATCTGTGGTACATACTCGTCTGGGATGTAAGCATTCGTTATCACATTGTGCAGCTTGTCACCTTCAGTGTCAAATGGATTCCCGTGACTCAGTATCGCAGCCTTGATCTTGTTTATTGCTTCATGCTCCCTCTTGACTGCACTTGGACCAAGGTCATGATGTTCTGTGATCTTGTCACCTTCCAGGCCAAACTGACTCTTGAAGTCTTTTGACAGGCGTGATAATTCTGGTGTAACCATGAAGAATCTCTGTCTAGCATTGGCATTGTTAGAGATGCCAATCAGTCCAGAGTGAATCTTCATCAGCTTGTTCAGATGTTCACATGCATGATCTGGTCCAATGGATACAAACGGGATGTCATTCTTGGTTACTGATAGATTGCCAGCTCCTAGTTCTTCCCAGGTCCTAGGGTGATTGGTTCTTAGGTCATACATGTCTGCGATGTATCGGAGCTCCACATAGGAGCTCTATGGTCATGTCTAGCTTATCGAACTTGTTACCATTGGATTCGGGACCCTTGAAAATGTATGTTTAGCCGTTAGAATCAAAGCTTTATGTTGTTTAGAAGCTGAGATCTTGAGAAAAATTAGTTATACGGCGGCCAGTTTGAAAAATCCAAGATGGCCGCCACATAGGAGCTCTATGGTCATGTCTAGCTTATCGAACTTGTTACAATTGGATTCGGGGCCCTTGAAAATGTATGTTTAGCCGTTAGAATCAAAGCTCTATGTTATTTAGAAGCTGAGATATTGAGAAAAATTAGTTATACGGCGGCAATTTTGAAAATCCAAGATGGCCGCCATACAGGAGTCTGTGCAAATAGCAACATTGGTTTTCTGACTGACTATACAATATAGTTTCCAAAAATATATCGTTTTCCAAATCCCCCCAAAAATCCAACGAAACTTTAAATCTGGGCATACTGAACCTGACTAAATCCCATTTTCTCTTTCCAGACAAACGTTTCCACGTACCTGTCTCTCACCTCTCCTGTAATGTTCCTTCCTCCATTTAAAACCGTTTTCATTTGTCTATGTTATTGTATTCAACATTTCATAAGGTTACCCAACATTTTCCCCGTGTAATCTGTCTTTCTTTCTTTTTATGTTTAAAGTAAATTATTCTGAGTTGCTCGTCATTTCATCTTTACTTGTCCCAGAAAAGTGTCCATCATCATATGGCATCACGTCGACATGCTTTGGATCTGCATATTGCGCAAAAACATGCGGCGATGGCATCATTGCCTTACATTTTCTCGTCCCGCCGCCTTTGCGGTGATATTAATCTTTCTCACAAACACACTTTCACCACCATCGTTTTTCATTTGTCATTCAGAATGTGACGGCGACTATTATAGGAGACTGTACACCCTCTCATCTGATTTAATTGTGGATGTGCCGTGATGTCTACAGGTGAAAATTCCTCTTTGACTATCGCTTGCACCCAATGTATTTCTGTTCCTGGAGTGATTCTCTTTCCATACCAGGAGGTTGAATTGCTGGTAGATGCTTGTTTTCTTCCTCTTCCTCTGCCTCTTCTTCTTCTTCTTCTTCTTCTTCTTCTTCTTCGTCTTCTTTTTCTTCTTCTTTTTCTTATTGTTTCAATTCCAGGTAGCTCTGAGACCTTTTTGATGGACAGCTTCATCAACTTGGTCTCTCTGAGGAATAATCAGCATTTCCACTCACCCTATAGTCATGCAGGAACCAGGTCAGAGGCAAGCTTGCCACTACATCAGGGTATATATCGTTTGTGCTGGAATGAAATGCCATGTGATGGTGATCCTAAATGGTTATCACATTTGCCTTTCAGCCATCACTGAATCCTGTTTCACATCATCATGACGTGACATTTCCAGTGCACTACAGAAGACGCGTATTCACACACGCATACGTATCTACATGCGTACACACTTACACACATTGCGATGAATCTGAATGACATTGCCAAACAAACGCTCTATTTTCCCATGATCTTCCTTTGGGTTTTTTTGTTAATTTCAATCGAAAATCTGGGTTAAACAAAGAGCGAGGTGGGAGATGATAAAGGATGACACATTGACAGTGATGATATGGTGAGACAATTTAGTAGGTGGGTGAGCAAATGGAGAGGGGAGAGGAGACACAAGGGGGTGGGAGGGGGGGAAGGGAGAGAGGGGAAGGGCAGAGATGAGGGGGAGAGACTGTAAACGGGAGGGGGATGTCAGGGAGAAGGGGAAATAGCCTGCATATTAGAGTGGGTGTTGGTATTTTTGGACACAACACCACAGTACTTGTAAGTCATACATTTCTTACTCCACCATATCATATTAAACTGATTAAAAAAAAATTGCATCCATGAGCAAGTACAAGCAAATGAGACGGCCTGCTTATCAGTTGTAATACGCGCACTTATGTATGACATGCCGTACATGTGAAATACAACTAAAAATTTGACCTGGATCCTGCATTTTTCTGTTTGTAAAAACTGATATTTAAAAATATATATTTATAACTTTGTGAAGGAATTGAAATGCAATGGATAAGGACACCACGGATTATCAAACACATACGATCAGAGGAGACAGCCAGCTTAATTGATCCTCCCAGTAGAAGGCTGAAACCCCCTCACCCCCAAATGATATTCCAATGCTAACGACACTCTATCCTATTGCCACGTGAAGCAGACTTCTCCACCTCATCCTCTTCCACTCCCATAATTTTCCATCCCCTTCCTTCGACATCTTTTGTAAACTCGCCATTTGCCTTGCTGCTCCCCTACCCTTACTGTGTTGCTTCGTCGCTCACTCGAACATCGTCCCGATCGCTGCCGTCAGCCAAGGCACAAGATGGAATGGCGCTTGTCGAGATGCAACCGCTACGAAATGCCGAAGGGGGCGAGCCGGATGACGCGAAAGAGCGCAAGAAAACCGGAGGGCACAAAAAGGAGAAATCCGTCCTGCAAGGAAAGCTCACCAAACTCGCTGTGCAGATTGGAAAAGCAGGTGAATATTTCCTTACAAATGTGCTCACCATACCTTCAATCACCTCGCCCCACCGCTTATCTGAACTATTTATGCAGATTGTTTTCCCCAACTTAAATTTTACTGATCGTTTTCGCTTATGCTCATTCCAGTTGTTTTTTTAATACACCCACATGTTAACTTTGAAACATGTTTTTTTTATACACCCACATGTTAACTTTGAAACATGTTTTTTTAATACACCCACATGTTAACTTTGAAACATGTTTTTTTAATACACCCACATGTTAACTTTGAAACATGTTTTTTTAATACACCCACATGTTAACTTTGAAACATGTTTTTTTAATACACCCACATGTTAACTTTGAAACCTGTTTTTTTTATACACCCACATGTTAACTTTGAAACATGTTTTTTTAATACACGCATGTTAACTTTGAAACATGTTTTTTTAATACACCCACATGTTAATTTTGAAACATGTTTTTTTAATACACCCACATGTTAACTTTGAAACATGTTTTTTTAATACACCCACATGTTAACTTTGAAACCTGTTTTTTTAATACACCCACATGTTAACTTTGAAACCTCTTTTTTTAATACACCCACATGTTAACTTTGAAGCCTGTTTTTTTAATACACCCACATGTTAACTTTGAAACCTGTTTTTTTTAATACACCCACATGTTAATGTTGAAACCTGTTTTTTTTAATACACCCACATGTTAAATTTGAAACCTGTTTTTTTAATACACCCACATGTTAACTTTGAAACCAGTTTTTTTAAATACACCCACATGTTAACTTTGAAACCTGTTTTTTAAATGCACCCACATGTTAAATTTGAAACCTGTTTTTTTAATACACCCACAAGGTTAACTTTGAAACCTGTTTTTTTAATACACCCACAAGTTTAACTTTGAAACCTGTTTTTTAAATGCACCCACATGTTAAATTTGAAACCTGTTTTTTTAAATATACCCACATGTTAACTTTGAAACATGTTTTTTTAATACACCCACATGTTAACTTTGAAACATGTTTTTTTAATACACCCACATGTTAACTTTGAAACCTGTTTTTTTAATACACCCACATGTTAACGTTGAAACCTGTTTTTTTTAATACACCCACATGTTAAATTTGAAACCTGTTTTTTTAATACACCCACAAGTTTAACTTTGAAACCTGTTTTTTTATTATTATACCCACATGTTAACTTTGAAACTTTTTTTTTTAATACACCCACATGTTAACTTTGAAACTTGTTTTTTTAATACACCCACATGTTAACTTTGAAACCTGTTTTTTTAATACACCCACATGTTAACTTTGAAACATGTTTTTTTAATACACCCACATGTTGACGTTGAAACCTGTTTTTTTTAATACACCCACATGTTAACTTTGAAACAGTTTTTTAAATACACCCACATGTTAACTTTGAAACATGTTTTTTAAATACACCCACATGTTAACTTTGAAACCTGTTTTTTTAATACACCCACATGTTAACTTTGAAACCAGTTTTTTTAAATACACCCACATGTTAACTTTGAAACATGTTTTTTAAATACACCCACATGTTAACTTTGAAACCTGTTTTTGTAATACACCCACATGTTAACTTTGAAACCAGTTTTTTTTAATACACCCACATGTTAACTTTGAAACATGTTTTTTTAATACACCCACATGTTAACTTTGAAACCTGTTTTTTTTAATACACCCACATGTTAACTTTGAAACATGTTTTTTAAAATACACCCACATGTTAAATTTGAAACCTGTTTTTTAAATACACCTACATGTTCAATTTGAAACCTGTTTTTTTTAATACACCCACATGTTAACTTTGAAACATGTTTTTTTAAATACACCCACATGTTAACTTTGAAACATGTTTTTTTTAATACACCCACATGTTAACTTTGAAACCTGTTTTTTTAATACACCCACATGTAAACTTTGAAACCTGTTTTTTTAATACACCCACATGTTGACTTTGAAACCTGTTTTTTTAATATACCCACAAGGTTAACTTTGAAACCTGTTTTTTTAAATATTATACCCACATGTTAACTTTGAAACTTGTTTTTTTAATACACCCACATGTTAACTTTGAAACCTGTTTTTTTAATACACCCACATGTTAACTTTGAAACATGTTTTTTTAATACACCCACATGTTAATGGTGAAACCTGTTTTTTTTAATACACCCACATGTTAAATTTGAAACCTGTTTTTTTAATACACCCACATGTTAACTTTGAAACCAGTTTTTTTAATACACCCACATGTTAACTTTGAAACATGTTTTTTAAATACACCCACATGTTAACTTTGAAACCTGTTTTTTTAATGCACCCACATGTTAACTTTGAAACCTGTTTTTTTTAATACACCCACATGTTAACTTTGAAACATGTTTTTTAAATACACCCACATGTTAACTTTGAAACATGTTTTTTTAATACACCCACATGTTAACTTTGAAACCTGTTTTTTTAATACACCCACATGTTAACTTTGAAACCAGTTTTTTTAATACACCCACATGTTGACTTTGAAACCTATTTTTTTAATACACCCACAAGGTTAACTTTGAAACCTGTTTTTTTATTATTATACCCACATATTAACTTTGAAACTTGTTTTTTTAATACACCCACATGTTAACTTTGAAACTTGTTTTTTTAATACACCCACATGTTGACTTTGAAACCTGTTTTTTTATTATACCCACATGTTAACTTTGAAACTTGTTTTTTTAATACACCCACATGTTAACTTTGAAACCTGTTTTTTTTATACACCCACATGTTGACTTTGAAACCTGTTTTTTTAATATACCCACATGTAAACTTTGAAACCTGTTTTTTTTATTATACCCACATGTTAACTTTGAAACTTGTTGTTTTTTTATACACCCACATGTTGACTTTGAAACCTGTTTTTTTATTATACCCACATGTTAACTTTGAAACCTGTTTTTTTTATACACCCACATGTTAACTTTGAAACCTGTTTTTTTATTATACCCACATGTTAACTTTGAAACCTGTTTTTTTTATACACCCACATGTTGACTTTGAAACCTGTTTTTTTAATACACCCACATGTTAACTTTGAAACATGTTTTTTTAATACACCCACATGTTTACTTTGAAACATGTTTTTTTAATACACCCACATGTTAACTTTGAAACATGTTTTTTTAAATACACCCACATGTTAACTTTGAAACATGTTTTTTAAAATACACCCACATGTTAAATTTGAAACCTGTTTTTTAAATGCACCCACATGTTAAATTTGAAACCTGTTTTTTTAAATATACCCACATGTTAACTTTGAAACATGTTTTTTTAATACACCCACATGTTAACTTTGAAACATGTTTTTTTAATACACCCACATGTTAACTTTGAAACATGTTTTTTTAATACACCCACATGTTAACTTTGAAACATGTTTTTTTAATACACCCACATGTTAACTTTGAAACATGTTTTTTTAAATACACCCACATGTTAACTTTGAAACATGTTTTTTAAAATACACCCACATGTTAAATTTGAAACCTGTTTTTTAAATGCACCCACATGTTAAATTTGAAACCTGTTTTTTTAATACACCCACATGTTAACTTTGAAACCTGTTTTTTTAATACACCCACAAGTTTAACTTTGAAACCTGTTTTTTAAATGCACCCACATGTTAAATTTGAAACCTGTTTTTTTAAATATAACCACATGTTAACTTTGAAACATGTTTTTTTAATACACCCACATGTTAACTTTGAAACATGTTTTTTTAATACACCCACATGTTAACTTTGAAACCTGTTTTTTTAATACACCCACATGTTAACGTTGAAACCTGTTTTTTTTAATACACCCACATGTTAAATTTGAAACCTGTTTTTTTAATACACCCACAAGTTTAACTTTGAAACCTGTTTTTTTATTATTATACCCACATGTTAACTTTGAAACTTTTTTTTTTAATACACCCACATGTTAACTTTGAAACCTGTTTTTTTAATACACCCACATGTTAACTTTGAAACCTCTTTTTTTAATACGCCCACATGTTAACTTTGAAACATGTTTTTTTAATACACGCACGTTAACTTTGAAACATGTTTTTTTTAATACACCCACATGTTAACTTTGAAACATGTTTTTTTAATACACCCACATGTTAACTTTGAAACCTGTTTTTTTAATACACCCACATGTTAACTTTGAAACCTCTTTTTTTAATACACCCACATGTTAACTTTGAAACCTGTTTTTTTAATACGCCCACATGTTAACTTTGAAACATGTTTTTTTTAATACACCCACATGTTAACTTTGAAACATGTTTTTTTAATACACCCACATGTTAACTTTGAAACCTGTTTTTTTAATACACCCACATGTTAACTTTGAAACCTGTTTTTTTAATACACCCACATGTTAACTTTGAAACCTGTTTTTTTAATACACCCACATGTTAACTTTGAAACCTGTTTTTTTAATACACCCACATGTTAACTTTGAAACATGTTTTTTTAATACACCCACATGTTAACTTTGAAACATGTTTTTTTTAATACACCCACATGTTAACTTTGAAACATGTTTTTTTAATACACCCACATGTTAACTTTGAAACATGTTTTTTTAAATACACCCACATGTTAACTTTGAAACATGTTTTTTAAAATACACCCACATGTTAAATTTGAAACCTGTTTTTTAAATGCACCCACATGTTAAATTTGAGTTTTTTTAATACACCCACAAGGTTAACTTTGAAACCTGTTTTTTTAATACACCCACAAGTTTAACTTTGAAACCTGTTTTTTAAATGCACCCACATGTTAAATTTGAAACCTGTTTTTTTAATACACCCACATGTTAACTTTGAAACATGTTTTTTTAATACACCCACATGTTAACTTTGAAACCTGTTTTTTTAATACACCCACATGTTAACGTTGAAACCTGTTTTTTTTAACACACCCACATGTTAAATTTGAAACCTGTTTTTTTAATACACCCACAAGTTTAACTTTGAAACCTGTTTTTTTATTATTATACCCACATGTTAACTTTGAAACTTTTTTTTTTAATACACCCACATGTTAACTTTGAAACTTGTTTTTTTAATACACCCACATGTTAACTTTGAAACCTGTTTTTTTAATACACCCACATGTTAACTTTGAAACATGTTTTTTTAATACACCCACATGTTGACGTTGAAACCTGTTTTTTTTAATACACCCACATGTTAACTTTGAAACAGTTTTTTAAATACACCCACATGTTAACTTTGAAACATGTTTTTTAAATACACCCACATGTTAACTTTGAAACCTGTTTTTTTAATACACCCACATGTTAACTTTGAAACCAGTTTTTTTAAATACACCCACATGTTAACTTTGAAACATGTTTTTTAAATACACCCACATGTTAACTTTGAAACCTGTTTTTTTAATACACCCACATGTTAACTTTGAAACCAGTTTTTTTTAATACACCCACATGTTAACTTTGAAACATGTTTTTTTAATACACCCACATGTTAACTTTGAAACCTGTTTTTTTTAATACACCCACATGTTAACTTTGAAACATGTTTTTTAAAATACACCCACATGTTAAATTTGAAACCTGTTTTTTAAATACACCTACATGTTCAATTTGAAACCTGTTTTTTTTAATACACCCACATGTTAACTTTGAAACATGTTTTTTTAAATACACCCACATGTTAACTTTGAAACATGTTTTTTTTAATACACCCACATGTTAACTTTGAAACATGTTTTTTTAATACACCCACATGTTAACTTTGAAACATGTTTTTTTAATACACCCACATGTTAACTTTGAAACATGTTTTTTTAAATACACCCACATGTTAACTTTGAAACATGTTTTTTAAAATACACCCACATGTTAAATTTGAAACCTGTTTTTTAAATGCACCCACATGTTAAATTTGAAACCTGTTTTTTTAATACACCCACAAGGTTAACTTTGAAACCTGTTTTTTTAATACACCCACAAGTTTAACTTTGAAACCTGTTTTTTAAATGCACCCACATGTTAAATTTGAAACCTGTTTTTTTAAATATACCCACATGTTAACTTTGAAACATGTTTTTTTAATACACCCACATGTTAACTTTGAAACATGTTTTTTTAATACACCCACATGTTAACTTTGAAACCTGTTTTTTTAATACACCCACATGTTAACGTTGAAACCTGTTTTTTTTAATACACCCACATGTTAAATTTGAAACCTGTTTTTTTAATACACCCACAAGTTTAACTTTGAAACCTGTTTTTTTATTATTATACCCACATGTTAACTTTGAAACTTTTTTTTTTAATACACCCACATGTTAACTTTGAAACCTGTTTTTTTAATACACCCACATGTTAACTTTGAAACCTCTTTTTTTAATACGCCCACATGTTAACTTTGAAACATGTTTTTTTAATACACGCACGTTAACTTTGAAACATGTTTTTTTTAATACACCCACATGTTAACTTTGAAACATGTTTTTTTAATACACCCACATGTTAACTTTGAAACCTGTTTTTTTAATACACCCACATGTTAACTTTGAAACCTCTTTTTTTAATACACCCACATGTTAACTTTGAAACCTGTTTTTTTAATACGCCCACATGTTAACTTTGAAACATGTTTTTTTTAATACACCCACATGTTAACTTTGAAACATGTTTTTTTAATACACCCACATGTTAACTTTGAAACCTGTTTTTTTAATACACCCACATGTTAACTTTGAAACCTGTTTTTTTAATACACCCACATGTTAACTTTGAAACCTGTTTTTTTAATACACCCACATGTTAACTTTGAAACCTCTTTTTTTAATACACCCACATGTTAACTTTGAAACATGTTTTTTTAAATACACCCACATGTTAACTTTGAAACCTGTTTTTTTAATACACCCACATGTAAACTTTGAAACCTGTTTTTTTAATACACCCACATGTTGACTTTGAAACCTGTTTTTTTAATATACCCACAAGGTTAACTTTGAAACCGGTTTTTTTAAATATTATACCCACATGTTAACTTTGAAACCAGTTTTTTTTAATACACCCACATGTTAACTTTGAAACATGTTTTTTAAATACACCCACATGTTAACTTTGAAACCTGTTTTTTTAATGCACCCACATGTTAACTTTGAAACCTGTTTTTTTTAATACACCCACATGTTAACTTTGAAACATGTTTTTTAAATACACCCACATGTTAACTTTGAAACATGTTTTTTTAATACACCCACATGTTAACTTTGAAACCTGTTTTTTTAATACACCCACATGTTAACTTTGAAACCAGTTTTTTTAATACACCCACATGTTGACTTTGAAACCTATTTTTTTAATACACCCACAAGGTTAACTTTGAAACCTGTTTTTTTATTATTATACCCACATGTTAACTTTGAAACTTGTTTTTTTAATACACCCACATGTTAACTTTGAAACTTGTTTTTTTAATACACCCACATGTTGACTTTGAAACCTGTTTTTTTATTATACCCACATGTTAACTTTGAAACTTGTTTTTTTAATACACCCACATGTTAACTTTGAAACCTGTTTTTTTTATACACCCACATGTTGACTTTGAAACCTGTTTTTTTAATATACCCACATGTAAACTTTGAAACCTGTTTTTTTTATTATACCCACATGTTAACTTTGAAACTTGTTGTTTTTTTATACACCCACATGTTGACTTTGAAACCTGTTTTTTTATTATACCCACATGTTAACTTTGAAACCTGTTTTTTTTATACACCCACATGTTAACTTTGAAACCTGTTTTTTTATTATACCCACATGTTAACTTTGAAACCTGTTTTTTTTATACACCCACATGTTGACTTTGAAACCTGTTTTTTTAATACACCCACATGTTAACTTTGAAACATGTTTTTTTAATACACCCACATGTTTACTTTGAAACATGTTTTTTTAATACACCCACATGTTAACTTTGAAACATGTTTTTTTAAATACACCCACATGTTAACTTTGAAACATGTTTTTTAAAATACACCCACATGTTAAATTTGAAACCTGTTTTTTAAATGCACCCACATGTTAAATTTGAAACCTGTTTTTTTTAAATATACCCACATGTTAACTTTGAAACATGTTTTTTTAATACACCCACATGTTAACTTTGAAACATGTTTTTTTAATACACCCACATGTTAACTTTGAAACATGTTTTTTTAATACACCCACATGTTAACTTTGAAACATGTTTTTTTAATACACCCACATGTTAACTTTGAAACATGTTTTTTTAAATACACCCACATGTTAACTTTGAAACATGTTTTTTAAAATACACCCACATGTTAAATTTGAAACCTGTTTTTTAAATGCACCCACATGTTAAATTTGAAACCTGTTTTTTTAATACACCCACATGTTAACTTTGAAACCTGTTTTTTTAATACACCCACAAGTTTAACTTTGAAACCTGTTTTTTAAATGCACCCACATGTTAAATTTGAAACCTGTTTTTTTAAATATACCCACATGTTAACTTTGAAACATGTTTTTTTAATACACCCACATGTTAACTTTGAAACATGTTTTTTTAATACACCCACATGTTAACTTTGAAACCTGTTTTTTTAATACACCCACATGTTAACGTTGAAACCTGTTTTTTTTAATACACCCACATGTTAAATTTGAAACCTGTTTTTTTAATACACCCACAAGTTTAACTTTGAAACCTGTTTTTTTATTATTATACCCACATGTTAACTTTGAAACTTTTTTTTTTAATACACCCACATGTTAACTTTGAAACCTGTTTTTTTAATACACCCACATGTTAACTTTGAAACCTCTTTTTTTAATACACCCACATGTTAACTTTGAAACATGTTTTTTTAAATACACCCACATGTTAACTTTGAAACATGTTTTTTTTAATACACCCACATGTTAACTTTGAAACATGTTTTTTTAAATACACCCACATGTTAACTTTGAAACATGTTTTTTAAAATACACCCACATGTTAAATTTGAAACCTGTTTTTTAAATGCACCCACATGTTAAATTTGAAACCTGTTTTTTTAATACACCCACAAGGTTAACTTTGAAACCTGTTTTTTTAATACACCCACAAGTTTAACTTTGAAACCTGTTTTTTAAATGCACCCACATGTTAAATTTGAAACCTGTTTTTTTAAATATACCCACATGTTAACTTTGAAACATGTTTTTTTAATACACCCACATGTTAACTTTGAAACATGTTTTTTTAATACACCCACATGTTAACTTTGAAACCTGTTTTTTTAATACACCCACATGTTAACGTTGAAACCTGTTTTTTTTAATACACCCATATGTTAAATTTTAAACCTGTTTTTTTAATACACCCACAAGTTTAACTTTGAAACCTGTTTTTTTATTATTATACCCACATGTTAACTTTGAAACTTTTTTTTTTAATACACCCACATGTTAACTTTGAAACCTGTTTTTTTAATACACCCACATGTTAACTTTGAAACCTCTTTTTTTAATACGCCCACATGTTAACTTTGAAACATGTTTTTTTAATACACGCACGTTAACTTTGAAACATGTTTTTTTTAATACACCCACATGTTAACTTTGAAACATGTTTTTTTAATACACCCACATGTTAACTTTGAAACCTGTTTTTTTAATACACCCACATGTTAACTTTGAAACCTCTTTTTTTAATACACCCACATGTTAACTTTGAAACCTGTTTTTTTAATACGCCCACATGTTAACTTTGAAACATGTTTTTTTTAATACACCCACATGTTAACTTTGAAACATGTTTTTTTAATACACCCACATGTTAACTTTGAAACCTGTTTTTTTAATACACCCACATGTTAACTTTGAAACCTGTTTTTTTAATACACCCACATGTTAACTTTGAAACCTGTTTTTTTAATACACCCACATGTTAACTTTGAAACCTCTTTTTTTAATACACCCACATGTTAACTTTGAAACATGTTTTTTTAATACACCCACATGTTAACTTTGAAACATGTTTTTTTAATACACCCACATGTTAACTTTGAAACATGTTTTTTTAATACACCCACATGTTAACTTTGAAACATGTTTTTTTAATACACCCACATGTTAACTTTGAAACCTGTTTTTTTTAATACACCCACATGTTAACTTTGAAACATGTTTTTTTAATACACCCACATGTTAACTTTGAAACATGTTTTTTTAATACACCCACATGTTAACTTTGAAACATGTTTTTTTAAATACACCCACATGTTAACTTTGAAACATGTTTTTTAAAATACACCCACATGTTAAATTTGAAACCTGTTTTTTAAATGCACCCACATGTTAAATTTGAAACCTGTTTTTTTAATACACCCACAAGGTTAACTTTGAAACCTGTTTTTTTAATACACCCACAAGTTTAACTTTGAAACCTGTTTTTTAAATGCACCCACATGTTAAATTTGAAACCTGTTTTTTTAAATATACCCACATGTTAACTTTGAAACATGTTTTTTTAATACACCCACATGTTAACTTTGAAACATGTTTTTTTAATACACCCACATGTTAACTTTGAAACCTGTTTTTTTAATACACCCACATGTTAACGTTGAAACCTGTTTTTTTTAATACACCCACATGTTAAATTTGAAACCTGTTTTTTTAATACACCCACAAGTTTAACTTTGAAACCTGTTTTTTTATTATTATACCCACATGTTAACTTTGAAACTTTTTTTTTTAATACACCCACATGTTAACTTTGAAACTTGTTTTTTTAATACACCCACATGTTAACTTTGAAACCTGTTTTTTTAATACACCCACATGTTAACTTTGAAACATGTTTTTTTAATACACCCACATGTTGACGTTGAAACCTGTTTTTTTTAATACACCCACATGTTAACTTTGAAACAGTTTTTTAAATACACCCACATGTTAACTTTGAAACATGTTTTTTAAATACACCCACATGTTAACTTTGAAACCTGTTTTTTTAATACACCCACATGTTAACTTTGAAACCAGTTTTTTTAAATACACCCACATGTTAACTTTGAAACATGTTTTTTAAATACACCCACATGTTAACTTTGAAACCTGTTTTTTTAATACACCCACATGTTAACTTTGAAACCAGTTTTTTTTAATACACCCACATGTTAACTTTGAAACATGTTTTTTTAATACACCCACATGTTAACTTTGAAACCTGTTTTTTTTAATACACCCACATGTTAACTTTGAAACATGTTTTTTAAAATACACCCACATGTTAAATTTGAAACCTGTTTTTTAAATACACCTACATGTTCAATTTGAAACCTGTTTTTTTTAATACACCCACATGTTAACTTTGAAACATGTTTTTTTAAATACACCCACATGTTAACTTTGAAACATGTTTTTTTTAATACACCCACATGTTAACTTTGAAACCTCTTTTTTTAATACACCCACATGTTAACTTTGAAACCTGTTTTTTTAATACGCCCACATGTTAACTTTGAAACATGTTTTTTTTAATACACCCACATGTTAACTTTGAAACATGTTTTTTTAATACGCCCACATGTTAACTTTGAAACATGTTTTTTTTAATACACCCACATGTTAACTTTGAAACATGTTTTTTTAATACACCCACATGTTAACTTTGAAACCTGTTTTTTTAATACACCCACATGTTAACTTTGAAACCTGTTTTTTTAATACACCCACATGTTAACTTTGAAACCTGTTTTTTTAATACACCCACATGTTAACTTTGAAACCTCTTTTTTTAATACACCCACATGTTAACTTTGAAACATGTTTTTTTAATACACCCACATGTTAACTTTGAAACATGTTTTTTTAATACACCCACATGTTAACTTTGAAACATGTTTTTTTAATACACCCACATGTTAACTTTGAAACATGTTTTTTTAATACACCCACATGTTAACTTTGAAACCTGTTTTTTTTAATACACCCACATGTTAACTTTGAAACATGTTTTTTTAATACACCCACATGTTAACTTTGAAACATGTTTTTTTAATACACCCACATGTTAACTTTGAAACATGTTTTTTTAAATACACCCACATGTTAACTTTGAAACATGTTTTTTAAAATACACCCACATGTTAAATTTGAAACCTGTTTTTTAAATGCACCCACATGTTAAATTTGAAACCTGTTTTTTTAATACACCCACAAGGTTAACTTTGAAACCTGTTTTTTTAATACACCCACAAGTTTAACTTTGAAACCTGTTTTTTAAATGCACCCACATGTTAAATTTGAAACCTGTTTTTTTAAATATACCCACATGTTAACTTTGAAACATGTTTTTTTAATACACCCACATGTTAACTTTGAAACATGTTTTTTTAATACACCCACATGTTAACTTTGAAACCTGTTTTTTTAATACACCCACATGTTAACGTTGAAACCTGTTTTTTTTAATACACCCACATGTTAAATTTGAAACCTGTTTTTTTAATACACCCACAAGTTTAACTTTGAAACCTGTTTTTTTATTATTATACCCACATGTTAACTTTGAAACTTTTTTTTTTAATACACCCACATGTTAACTTTGAAACTTGTTTTTTTAATACACCCACATGTTAACTTTGAAACCTGTTTTTTTAATACACCCACATGTTAACTTTGAAACATGTTTTTTTAATACACCCACATGTTGACGTTGAAACCTGTTTTTTTTAATACACCCACATGTTAACTTTGAAACAGTTTTTTAAATACACCCACATGTTAACTTTGAAACATGTTTTTTAAATACACCCACATGTTAACTTTGAAACCTGTTTTTTTAATACACCCACATGTTAACTTTGAAACCAGTTTTTTTAAATACACCCACATGTTAACTTTGAAACATGTTTTTTAAATACACCCACATGTTAACTTTGAAACCTGTTTTTTTAATACACCCACATGTTAACTTTGAAACCAGTTTTTTTTAATACACCCACATGTTAACTTTGAAACATGTTTTTTTAATACACCCACATGTTAACTTTGAAACCTGTTTTTTTTAATACACCCACATGTTAACTTTGAAACATGTTTTTTAAAATACACCCACATGTTAAATTTGAAACCTGTTTTTTAAATACACCTACATGTTCAATTTGAAACCTGTTTTTTTTAATACACCCACATGTTAACTTTGAAACATGTTTTTTTAAATACACCCACATGTTAACTTTGAAACATGTTTTTTTTAATACACCCACATGTTAACTTTGAAACCTGTTTTTTTAATACACCCACATGTAAACTTTGAAACCTGTTTTTTTAATACACCCACATGTTGACTTTGAAACCTGTTTTTTTAATATACCCACAAGGTTAACTTTGAAACCTGTTTTTTTAAATATTATACCCACATGTTAACTTTGAAACTTGTTTTTTTAATACACCCACATGTTAACTTTGAAACCTGTTTTTTTAATACACCCACATGTTAACTTTGAAACATGTTTTTTTAATACACCCACATGTTAATGGTGAAACCTGTTTTTTTTAATACACCCACATGTTAAATTTGAAACCTGTTTTTTTAATACACCCACATGTTAACTTTGAAACCAGTTTTTTTTAATACACCCACATGTTAACTTTGAAACATGTTTTTTAAATACACCCACATGTTAACTTTGAAACCTGTTTTTTTAATGCACCCACATGTTAACTTTGAAACCTGTTTTTTTTAATACACCCACATGTTAACTTTGAAACATGTTTTTTAAATACACCCACATGTTAACTTTGAAACATGTTTTTTTAATACACCCACATGTTAACTTTGAAACCTGTTTTTTTAATACACCCACATGTTAACTTTGAAACCAGTTTTTTTAATACACCCACATGTTGACTTTGAAACCTATTTTTTTAATACACCCACAAGGTTAACTTTGAAACCTGTTTTTTTATTATTATACCCACATGTTAACTTTGAAACTTGTTTTTTTAATACACCCACATGTTAACTTTGAAACTTGTTTTTTTAATACACCCACATGTTGACTTTGAAACCTGTTTTTTTATTATACCCACATGTTAACTTTGAAACTTGTTTTTTTAATACACCCACATGTTAACTTTGAAACCTGTTTTTTTTATACACCCACATGTTGACTTTGAAACCTGTTTTTTTAATATACCCACATGTAAACTTTGAAACCTGTTTTTTTTATTATACCCACATGTTAACTTTGAAACTTGTTGTTTTTTTATACACCCACATGTTGACTTTGAAACCTGTTTTTTTATTATACCCACATGTTAACTTTGAAACCTGTTTTTTTTATACACCCACATGTTAACTTTGAAACCTGTTTTTTTATTATACCCACATGTTAACTTTGAAACCTGTTTTTTTTATACACCCACATGTTGCCTTTGAAACCTGTTTTTTTAATACACCCACATGTTAACTTTGAAACATGTTTTTTTAATACACCCACATGTTTACTTTGAAACATGTTTTTTTAATACACCCACATGTTAACTTTGAAACATGTTTTTTTAAATACACCCACATGTTAACTTTGAAACATGTTTTTTAAAATACACCCACATGTTAAATTTGAAACCTGTTTTTTAAATGCACCCACATGTTAAATTTGAAACCTGTTTTTTTAAATATACCCACATGTTAACTTTGAAACATGTTTTTTTAATACACCCACATGTTAACTTTGAAACATGTTTTTTTAATACACCCACATGTTAACTTTGAAACATGTTTTTTTAATACACCCACATGTTAACTTTGAAACATGTTTTTTTAATACACCCACATGTTAACTTTGAAACATGTTTTTTTAAATACACCCACATGTTAACTTTGAAACATGTTTTTTAAAATACACCCACATGTTAAATTTGAAACCTGTTTTTTAAATGCACCCACATGTTAAATTTGAAACCTGTTTTTTTAATACACCCACATGTTAACTTTGAAACCTGTTTTTTTAATACACCCACAAGTTTAACTTTGAAACCTGTTTTTTAAATGCACCCACATGTTAAATTTGAAACCTGTTTTTTTAAATATACCCACATGTTAACTTTGAAACATGTTTTTTTAATACCCCCACATGTTAACTTTGAAACATGTTTTTTTAATACACCCACATGTTAACTTTGAAACCTGTTTTTTTAATACACCCACATGTTAACGTTGAAACCTGTTTTTTTTAATACACCCACATGTTAAATTTGAAACCTGTTTTTTTAATACACCCACAAGTTTAACTTTGAAACCTGTTTTTTTATTATTATACCCACATGTTAACTTTGAAACTTTTTTTTTTAATACACCCACATGTTAACTTTGAAACCTGTTTTTTTAATACACCCACATGTTAACTTTGAAACCTCTTTTTTTAATACGCCCACATGTTAACTTTGAAACATGTTTTTTTAATACACGCACGTTAACTTTGAAACATGTTTTTTTTAATACACCCACATGTTAACTTTGAAACATGTTTTTTTAATACACCCACATGTTAACTTTGAAACCTGTTTTTTTAATACACCTACATGTTAACTTTGAAACCTCTTTTTTTAATACACCCACATGTTAACTTTGAAACCTGTTTTTTTAATACGCCCACATGTTAACTTTGAAACATGTTTTTTTTAATACACCCACATGTTAACTTTGAAACATGTTTTTTTAATACACCCACATGTTAACTTTGAAACCTGTTTTTTTAATACACCCACATGTTAACTTTGAAACCTGTTTTTTTAATACACCCACATGTTAACTTTGAAACCTGTTTTTTTAATACACCCACATGTTAACTTTGAAACCTGTTTTTTTAATACACCCACATGTTAACTTTGAAACATGTTTTTTTAATACACCCACATGTTAACTTTGAAACATGTTTTTTTAATACACCCACATGTTAACTTTGAAACATGTTTTTTTAATACACCCACATGTTAACTTTGAAACATGTTTTTTTAATACACCCACATGTTAACTTTGAAACCTGTTTTTTTTAATACACCCACATGTTAACTTTGAAACATGTTTTTTTAATACACCCACATGTTAACTTTGAAACATGTTTTTTTAATACACCCACATGTTAACTTTGAAACATGTTTTTTTAAATACACCCACATGTTAACTTTGAAACATGTTTTTTAAAATACACCCACATGTTAAATTTGAAACCTGTTTTTTAAATGCACCCACATGTTAAATTTGAAACCTGTTTTTTTAATACACCCACAAGGTTAACTTTGAAACCTGTTTTTTTAATACACCCACAAGTTTAACTTTGAAACCTGTTTTTTAAATGCACCCACATGTTAAATTTGAAACCTGTTTTTTTAATACACCCACATGTTAACTTTGAAACATGTTTTTTTAATACACCCACATGTTAACTTTGAAACCTGTTTTTTTAATACACCCACATGTTAACGTTGAAACCTGTTTTTTTTAATACACCCACATGTTAAATTTGAAACCTGTTTTTTTAATACACCCACAAGTTTAACTTTGAAACCTGTTTTTTTATTATTATACCCACATGTTAACTTTGAAACTTTTTTTTTTAATACACCCACATGTTAACTTTGAAACTTGTTTTTTTAATACACCCACATGTTAACTTTGAAACCTGTTTTTTGAATACACCCACATGTTAACTTTGAAACATGTTTTTTTAATACACCCACATGTTGACGTTGAAACCTGTTTTTTTTAATACACCCACATGTTAACTTTGAAACAGTTTTTTAAATACACCCACATGTTAACTTTGAAACATGTTTTTTAAATACACCCACATGTTAACTTTGAAACCTGTTTTTTTAATACACCCACATGTTAACTTTGAAACCAGTTTTTTTAAATACACCCACATGTTAACTTTGAAACATGTTTTTTAAATACACCCACATGTTAACTTTGAAACCTGTTTTTTTAATACACCCACATGTTAACTTTGAAACCAGTTTTTTTTAATACACCCACATGTTAACTTTGAAACATGTTTTTTTAATACACCCACATGTTAACTTTGAAACCTGTTTTTTTTAATACACCCACATGTTAACTTTGAAACATGTTTTTTAAAATACACCCACATGTTAAATTTGAAACCTGTTTTTTAAATACACCTACATGTTCAATTTGAAACCTGTTTTTTTTAATACACCCACATGTTAACTTTGAAACATGTTTTTTTAAATACACCCACATGTTAACTTTGAAACATGTTTTTTTTAATACGCCCACATGTTAACTTTGAAACATGTTTTTTTAATACACCCACATGTTAACTTTGAAACATGTTTTTTTAATACACCCACATGTTAACTTTGAAACATGTTTTTTAAATACACCCACATGTTAACTTTGAAACATGTTTTTTAAAATACACCCACATGTTAAATTTGAAACCTGTTTTTTAAATGCACCCACATGTTAAATTTGAAACCTGTTTTTTTAATACACCCACAAGGTCAACTTTGAAACCTGTTTTTTTAATACACCCACAAGTTTAACTTTGAAACCTGTTTTTTAAATGCACCCACATGTTAAATTTGAAACCTGTTTTTTTAAATATACCCACATGTTAACTTTGAAACATGTTTTTTTAATACACCCACATGTTAACTTTGAAACATGTTTTTTAATACACCCACATGTTAACTTTGAAACCTGTTTTTTTAATACACCCACATGTTAACGTTGAAACCTGTTTTTTTAATACACCCACATGTTAAATTTGAAACCTGTTTTTTTAATACACCCACAAGTTTAACTTTGAAACCTGTTTTTTTATTATTATACCCACATGTTAACTTTGAAACTTTTTTTTTTAATACACCCACATGTTAACTTTGAAACCTGTTTTTTTAATACACCCACATGTTAACTTTGAAACCTCTTTTTTTAATACGCCCACATGTTAACTTTGAAACATGTTTTTTTAATACACGCACGTTAACTTTGAAACATGTTTTTTTTAATACACCCACATGTTAACTTTGAAACATGTTTTTTTAATACACCCACATGTTAACTTTTAAACCTGTTTTTTTAATACACCCACATGTTAACTTTGAAACCTCTTTTTTTAATACACCCACATGTTAACTTTGAAACCTGTTTTTTTAATACGCCCACATGTTAACTTTGAAACATGTTTTTTTTAATACACCCACATGTTAACTTTGAAACATGTTTTTTTAATACACCCACATGTTAACTTTGAAACCTGTTTTTTTAATACACCCACATGTTAACTTTGAAACCTGTTTTTTTAATACACCCACATGTTAACTTTGAAACCTGTTTTTTTAATACACCCACATGTTAACTTTGAAACCTCTTTTTTTAATACACCCACATGTTAACTTTGAAACATGTTTTTTTAAATACACCCACATGTTAACTTTGAAACATGTTTTTTTTAATACACCCACATGTTAACTTTGAAACCTGTTTTTTTAATACACCCACATGTAAACTTTGAAACCTGTTTTTTTAATACACCCACATGTTGACTTTGAAACCTGTTTTTTTAATATACCCACAAGGTTAACTTTGAAACCGTTTTTTTTAAATATTATACCCACATGTTAACTTTGAAACCAGTTTTTTTAATACACCCACATGTTGACTTTGAAACCTATTTTTTTAATACACCCACAAGGTTAACTTTGAAACCTGTTTTTTTATTATTATACCCACATGTTAACTTTGAAACTTGTTTTTTTAATACACCCACATGTTAACTTTGAAACTTGTTTTTTTAATACACCCACATGTTGACTTTGAAACCTGTTTTTTTATTATACCCACATGTTAACTTTGAAACTTGTTTTTTTAATACACCCACATGTTAACTTTGAAACCTGTTTTTTTTATACACCCACATGTTGACTTTGAAACCTGTTTTTTTAATATACCCACATGTAAACTTTGAAACCTGTTTTTTTTATTATACCCACATGTTAACTTTGAAACTTGTTGTTTTTTTATTCACCCACATGTTGACTTTGAAACCTGTTTTTTTATTATACCCACATGTTAACTTTGAAACCTGTTTTTTTTATACACCCACATGTTAACTTTGAAACCTGTTTTTTAAATGCACCCACATGTTAAATTTGAAACCTGTTTTTTTAAATATACCCACATGTTAACTTTGAAACATGTTTTTTTAATACACCCACATGTTAACTTTGAAACATGTTTTTTTAATACACCCACATGTTAACTTTGAAACCTGTTTTTTTAATACACCCACATGTTAACGTTGAAACCTGTTTTTTTTAATACACCCACAAGTTTAACTTTGAAACCTGTTTTTTTATTATTATACCCACATGTTAACTTTGAAACTTTTTTTTTTAATACACCCACATGTTAACTTTGAAACTTGTTTTTTTAATACACCCACATGTTAACTTTGAAACCTGTTTTTTTAATACACCCACATGTTAACTTTGAAACATGTTTTTTTAATACACCCACATGTTGACGTTGAAACCTGTTTTTTTTAATACACCCACATGTTAACTTTGAAACAGTTTTTTAAATACACCCACATGTTAACTTTGAAACATGTTTTTTAAATACACCCACATGTTAACTTTGAAACCTGTTTTTTTAATACACCCACATGTTAACTTTGAAACCAGTTTTTTTAAATACACCCACATGTTAAATTTGAAACATGTTTTTTAAATACACCCACATGTTAACTTTGAAACCTGTTTTTTTAATACACCCACATGTTAACTTTGAAACCAGTTTTTTTTAATACACCCACATGTTAACTTTGAAACATGTTTTTTTAATACACCCACATGTTAACTTTGAAACCTGTTTTTTTTAATACACCCACATGTTAACTTTGAAACATGTTTTTTAAAATACACCCACATGTTAAATTTGAAACCTGTTTTTTAAATACACCTACATGTTCAATTTGAAACCTGTTTTTTTTAATACACCCACATGTTAACTTTGAAACATGTTTTTTTAAATACACCCACATGTTAACTTTGAAACATGTTTTTTTTAATACACCCACATGTTAACTTTGAAACATGTTTTTTTAATACACCCACATGTAAACTTTGAAACCTGTTTTTTTAATACACCCACATGTTGACTTTGAAACCTGTTTTTTTAATATACCCACAAGGTTAACTTTGAAACCTGTTTTTTTAATATACCCACAAGGTTAACTTTGAAACCTGTTTTTTTAAATATTATACCCACATGTTAACTTTGAAACCAGTTTTTTTAAATACACCCACATGTTAACTTTGAAACATGTTTTTTTAATACACCCACATGTTAACTTTGAAACCTGTTTTTTTAAATACACCCACATGTTAACTTTGAAACATGTTTTTTAAAATACACCCACATGTTAAATTTGAAACCTGTTTTTTAAATACACCTACATGTTCAATTTGAAACCTGTTTTTTTTAATACACCCACATGTTAACTTTGAAACATGTTTTTTTAAATACACCCACATGTTAACTTTGAAACATGTTTTTTTTAATACACCCACATGTTAACTTTGAAACCTGTTTTTTTAATACACCCACATGTAAACTTTGAAACCTGTTTTTTTAATACACCCACATGTTGACTTTGAAACCTGTTTTTTTAATATACCCACAAGGTTAACTTTGAAACCTGTTTTTTTTAATATTATACCCACATGTTAACTTTGAAACTTGTTTTTTTAATACACCCACATGTTAACTTTGAAACCTGTTTTTTTAATACACCCACATGTTAACTTTGAAACATGTTTTTTTAATACACCCACATGTTAATGGTGAAACCTGTTTTTTTAAATACACCCACATGTTAAATTTGAAACCTGTTTTTTTAATACACCCACATGTTAACTTTGAAACCAGTTTTTTTTAATACACCCACATGTTAACTTTGAAACATGTTTTTTAAATACACCCACATGTTAACTTTGAAACCTGTTTTTTTAATGCACCCACATGTTAACTTTGAAACCTGTTTTTTTAAATACACCCACATGTTAACTTTGAAACATGTTTTTTAAATACACCCACATGTTAACTTTGAAACATGTTTTTTTAATACACCCACATGTTAACTTTGAAACCTGTTTTTTTAATACACCCACATGTTAACTTTGAAACCAGTTTTTTTAATACACCCACATGTTGACTTTGAAACCTGTTTTTTTAATACACCCACAAGGTTAACTTTGAAACCTGTTTTTTTATTATTATACCCACATGTTAACTTTGAAACTTGTTTTTTTAATACACCCACATGTTAACTTTGAAACTTGTTTTTTTAATACACCCACATGTTGACTTTGAAACCTGTTTTTTTATTATACCCACATGTTAACTTTGAAACTTGTTTTTTTAATACACCCACATGTTAACTTTGAAACCTGTTTTTTTTATACACCCACATGTTGACTTTGAAACCTGTTTTTTTAATATACCCACATGTAAACTTTGAAACCTGTTTTTTTTATTATACCCACATGTTAACTTTGAAACTTGTTGTTTTTTTATACACCCACATGTTGACTTTGAAACCTGTTTTTTTATTATACCCACATGTTAACTTTGAAACCTGTTTTTTTTATACACCCACATGTTAACTTTGAAACCTGTTTTTTTATTATACCCACATGTTAACTTTGAAACCTGTTTTTTTTATACACCCACATGTTGACTTTGAAACCTGTTTTTTAAATACACCCACAAGGTTAACTTTGAAACATGTTTTTTTTATTATACCCACATGTTTAACTTTGAAACCTGTTTTTTTAATACACCCACATGTTAACTTTGAAACCCGTTTTTTTAATACACCCACATGTTAACTTTGAAACCTGTTTTTTAATACACCCACATGTTAACTTTGAAACCTGTTTTTTTAATACACCCACATGTTAACTTTGAAACCTGTTTTTTTAATACACCCACATGTTAACTTTGAAACCTGTTTTTTTCATACACCCACATGTTAACTTTGAAACTTGTTTTTTTAATACACCCACATGTTAACTTTGACACCTGTTTTTTTAATACACCCACATGTTAACTTTGAAACATGTTTTTTTAATACACCCACATGTTAATGGTGAAACCTGTTTTTTTTAATACACCCACATGTTAAATTTGAAACCTGTTTTTTTAATACACCCACATGTTAACTTTGAAACCAGTTTTTTTTAATACACCCACATGTTAACTTTGAAACATGTTTTTTAAATACACCCACATGTTAACTTTGAAACCTGTTTTTTTAATGCACCCACATGTTAACTTTGAAACCTGTTTTTTAAAATACACCCACATGTTAACTTTGAAACATGTTTTTTAAATACACCCACATGTTAACTTTGAAACATGTTTTTTTAATACACCCACATGTTAACTTTGAAACCTGTTTTTTTAATACACCCACATGTTAACTTTGAAACCAGTTTTTTTAATACACCCACATGTTGACTTTGAAACCTGTTTTTTTAATACACCCACAAGGTTAACTTTGAAACCTGTTTTTTTATTATTATACCCACATGTTAACTTTGAAACTTGTTTTTTTAATACACCCACATGTTAACTTTGAAACTTGTTTTTTTAATACACCCACATGTTGACTTTGAAACCTGTTTTTTTATTATACCCACATGTTAACTTTGAAACTTGTTTTTTTAATACACCCACATGTTAACTTTGAAACCTGTTTTTTTTATACACCCACATGTTGACTTTGAAACCTGTTTTTTTAATATACCCACATGTAAACTTTGAAACCTGTTTTTTTTATTATACCCACATGTTAACTTTGAAACTTGTTGTTTTTTTATACACCCACATGTTGACTTTGAAACCTGTTTTTTTATTATACCCACATGTTAACTTTGAAACCTGTTTTTTTTATACACCCACATGTTAACTTTGAAACCTGTTTTTTTATTATACCCACATGTTAACTTTGAAACCTGTTTTTTTTATACACCCACATGTTGACTTTGAAACCTGTTTTTTTAATACACCCACATGTTAACTTTGAAACATGTTTTTTTAATACACCCACATGTTAACTTTGAAACATGTTTTTTTAATACACCCACATGTTGACGTTGAAACCTGTTTTTTTTAATACACCCACATGTTAACTTTGAAACAGTTTTTTAAATACACCCACATGTTAACTTTGAAACATGTTTTTTAAATACACCCACATGTTAACTTTGAAACCTGTTTTTTTAATACACCCACATGTTAACTTTGAAACCAGTTTTTTTAAATACACCCACATGTTAACTTTGAAACCTGTTTTTTTAATACACCCACATGTTAACTTTGAAACCAGTTTTTTTTAATACACCCACATGTTAACTTTGAAACATGTTTTTTTAATACACCCACATGTTAACTTTGAAACCTGTTTTTTTTAATACACCCACATGTTAACTTTGAAACATGTTTTTTAAAATACACCCACATGTTAAATTTGAAACCTGTTTTTTAAATACACCTACATGTTCAATTTGAAACCTGTTTTTTTTAATACACCCACATGTTAACTTTGAAACATGTTTTTTTAAATACACCCACATGTTAACTTTGAAACATGTTTTTTTTAATACACCCACATGTTAACTTTGAAACCTGTTTTTTTAATACACCCACATGTAAACTTTGAAACCTGTTTTTTTAATACACCCACATGTTGACTTTGAAACCTGTTTTTTTAATATACCCACAAGGTTAACTTTGAAACCTGTTTTTTTAATATACCCACAAGGTTAACTTTGAAACCTGTTTTTTTAAATATTATACCCACATGTTAACTTTGAAACCAGTTTTTTTAAATACACCCACATGTTAACTTTGAAACATGTTTTTTTAATACACCCACATGTTAACTTTGAAACCTGTTTTTTTTAATACACCCACATGTTAACTTTGAAACATGTTTTTTAAAATACACCCACATGTTAAATTTGAAACCTGTTTTTTAAATACACCTACATGTTCAATTTGAAACCTGTTTTTTTTAATACACCCACATGTTAACTTTGAAACATGTTTTTTTAAATACACCCACATGTTAACTTTGAAACATGTTTTTTTTAATACACCCACATGTTAACTTTGAAACCTGTTTTTTTAATACACCCACATGTAAACTTTGAAACCTGTTTTTTTAATACACCCACATGTTGACTTTGAAACCTGTTTTTTTAATATACCCACAAGGTTAACTTTGAAACCTGTTTTTTTTTATATTATACCCACATGTTAACTTTGAAACTTGTTTTTTTAATACACCCACATGTTAACTTTGAAACCTGTTTTTTTAATACACCCACATGTTAACTTTGAAACATGTTTTTTTAATACACCCACATGTTAATGGTGAAACCTGTTTTTTTTAATACACCCACATGTTAAATTTGAAACCTGTTTTTTTAATACACCCACATGTTAACTTTGAAACCAGTTTTTTTTAATACACCCACATGTTAACTTTGAAACATGTTTTTTAAATACACCCACATGTTAACTTTGAAACCTGTTTTTTTAATGCACCCACATGTTAACTTTGAAACCTGTTTTTTTAAATACACCCACATGTTAACTTTGAAACATGTTTTTTAAATACACCCACATGTTAACTTTGAAACATGTTTTTTTAATACACCCACATGTTAACTTTGAAACCTGTTTTTTTAATACACCCACATGTTAACTTTGAAACCAGTTTTTTTAATACACCCACATGTTGACTTTGAAACCTGTTTTTTTAATACACCCACAAGGTTAACTTTGAAACCTGTTTTTTTATTATTATACCCACATGTTAACTTTGAAACTTGTTTTTTTAATACACCCACATGTTAACTTTGAAACTTGTTTTTTTAATACACCCACATGTTGACTTTGAAACCTGTTTTTTTATTATACCCACATGTTAACTTTGAAACTTGTTTTTTTAATACACCCACATGTTAACTTTGAAACCTGTTTTTTTTATACACCCACATGTTGACTTTGAAACCTGTTTTTTTAATATACCCACATGTAAACTTTGAAACCTGTTTTTTTTATTATACCCACATGTTAACTTTGAAACTTGTTGTTTTTTTATACACCCACATGTTGACTTTGAAACCTGTTTTTTTATTATACCCACATGTTAACTTTGAAACCTGTTTTTTTTATACACCCACATGTTAACTTTGAAACCTGTTTTTTTATTATACCCACATGTTAACTTTGAAACCTGTTTTTTTTATACACCCACATGTTGACTTTGAAACCTGTTTTTTAAATACACCCACAAGGTTAACTTTGAAACATGTTTTTTTAATTATACCCACATGTTTAACTTTGAAACCTGTTTTTTTAATACACCCACATGTTAACTTTGAAACCCGTTTTTTTAATACACCCACATGTTAACTTTGAAACCTGTTTTTTAATACACCCACATGTTAACTTTGAAACCTGTTTTTTTAATACACCCACATGTTAACTTTGAAACCTGTTTTTTTAATACACCCACATGTTAACTTTGAAACCTGTTTTTTTCATACACCCACATGTTAACTTTGAAACTTGTTTTTTTAATACACCCACATGTTAACTTTGACACCTGTTTTTTTAATACACCCACATGTTAACTTTGAAACATGTTTTTTTAATACACCCACATGTTAATGGTGAAACCTGTTTTTTTTAATACACCCACATGTTAAATTTGAAACCTGTTTTTTTAATACACCCACATGTTAACTTTGAAACCAGTTTTTTTTAATACACCCACATGTTAACTTTGAAACATGTTTTTTAAATACACCCACATGTTAACTTTGAAACCTGTTTTTTTAATGCACCCACATGTTAACTTTGAAACCTGTTTTTTTAAATACACCCACATGTTAACTTTGAAACATGTTTTTTAAATACACCCACATGTTAACTTTGAAACATG
The DNA here is from genome assembly GCF_964187855.1 of Myxine glutinosa. NCBI lineage: Eukaryota > Metazoa > Chordata > Myxini > Myxiniformes > Myxinidae > Myxine > Myxine glutinosa. Next base: position 17,492,825 of record NC_136264.1, read on the forward strand.
TTTTTTTAATACACCCACATGTTAACTTTGAAACCTGTTTTTTTAATACACCCACATGTTAACTTTGAAACCAGTTTTTTTAATACACCCACATGTTGACTTTGAAACCTGTTTTTTTAATACACCCACAAGGTTAACTTTGAAACCTGTTTTTTTATTATTATACCCACATGTTAACTTTGAAACTTGTTTTTTTAATACACCCACATGTTAACTTTGAAACCTGTTTTTTTTATACACCCACATGTTGACTTTGAAACCTGTTTTTTTAATATACCCACATGTAAACTTTGAAACCTGTTTTTTTTATTATACCCACATGTTAACTTTGAAACTTGTTGTTTTTTTATACACCCACATGTTGACTTTGAAACCTGTTTTTTTATTATACCCACATGTTAACTTTGAAACCTGTTTTTTTTATACACCCACATGTTAACTTTGAAACCTGTTTTTTTATTATACCCACATGTTAACTTTGAAACCTGTTTTTTTTATACACCCACATGTTGACTTTGAAACCTGTTTTTTTAATACACCCACATGTTAACTTTGAAACATGTTTTTTTAATACACCCACATGTTAACTTTGAAACATGTTTTTTTAATACACCCACATGTTGACGTTGAAACCTGTTTTTTTTAATACACCCACATGTTAACTTTGAAACAGTTTTTTAAATACACCCACATGTTAACTTTGAAACATGTTTTTTAAATACACCCACATGTTAACTTTGAAACCTGTTTTTTTAATACACCCACATGTTAACTTTGAAACCAGTTTTTTTAAATACACCCACATGTTAACTTTGAAACATGTTTTTTAAATACACCCACATGTTAACTTTGAAACCTGTTTTTTTAATACACCCACATGTTAACTTTGAAACCAGTTTTTTTTAATACACCCACATGTTAACTTTGAAACCAGTTTTTTTTAATACACCCACATGTTAACTTTGAAACATGTTTTTTTAATACACCCACATGTTAACTTTGAAACCTGTTTTTTTTAATACACCCACATGTTAACTTTGAAACATGTTTTTTAAAATACACCCACATGTTAAATTTGAAACCTGTTTTTTAAATACACCTACATGTTCAATTTGAAACCTGTTTTTTTTAATACACCCACATGTTAACTTTGAAACATGTTTTTTTAAATACACCCACATGTTAACTTTGAAACATGTTTTTTTTAATACACCCACATGTTAACTTTGAAACCTGTTTTTTTAATACACCCACATGTAAACTTTGAAACCTGTTTTTTTAATACACCCACATGTTGACTTTGAAACCTGTTTTTTTAATATACCCACAAGGTTAACTTTGAAACCTGTTTTTTTAATATACCCACAAGGTTAACTTTGAAACCTGTTTTTTTTAATATTATACCCACATGTTAACTTTGAAACCAGTTTTTTTAAATACACCCACATGTTAACTTTGAAACATGTTTTTTTAATACACCCACATGTTAACTTTGAAACCTGTTTTTTTTAATACACCCACATGTTAACTTTGAAACATGTTTTTTAAAATACACCCACATGTTAAATTTGAAACCTGTTTTTTAAATACACCTACATGTTCAATTTGAAACCTGTTTTTTTTAATACACCCACATGTTAACTTTGAAACATGTTTTTTTAAATACACCCACATGTTAACTTTGAAACATGTTTTTTTTAATACACCCACATGTTAACTTTGAAACCTGTTTTTTTAATACACCCACATGTAAACTTTGAAACCTGTTTTTTTAATACACCCACATGTTGACTTTGAAACCTGTTTTTTTAATATACCCACAAGGTTAACTTTGAAACCTGTTTTTTTTATATTATACCCACATGTTAACTTTGAAACTTGTTTTTTTAATACACCCACATGTTAACTTTGAAACCTGTTTTTTTAATACACCCACATGTTAACTTTGAAACATGTTTTTTTAATACACCCACATGTTAATGGTGAAACCTGTTTTTTTTAATACACCCACATGTTAAATTTGAAACCTGTTTTTTTAATACACCCACATGTTAACTTTGAAACCAGTTTTTTTTAATACACCCACATGTTAACTTTGAAACATGTTTTTTAAATACACCCACATGTTAACTTTGAAACCTGTTTTTTTAATGCACCCACATGTTAACTTTGAAACCTGTTTTTTAAAATACACCCACATGTTAACTTTGAAACATGTTTTTTAAATACACCCACATGTTAACTTTGAAACATGTTTTTTTAATACACCCACATGTTAACTTTGAAACCTGTTTTTTTAATACACCCACATGTTAACTTTGAAACCAGTTTTTTTAATACACCCACATGTTGACTTTGAAACCTGTTTTTTTAATACACCCACAAGGTTAACTTTGAAACCTGTTTTTTTATTATTATACCCACATGTTAACTTTGAAACTTGTTTTTTTAATACACCCACATGTTAACTTTGAAACTTGTTTTTTTAATACACCCACATGTTGACTTTGAAACCTGTTTTTTTATTATACCCACATGTTAACTTTGAAACTTGTTTTTTTAATACACCCACATGTTAACTTTGAAACCTGTTTTTTTTATACACCCACATGTTGACTTTGAAACCTGTTTTTTTAATATACCCACATGTAAACTTTGAAACCTGTTTTTTTTATTATACCCACATGTTAACTTTGAAACTTGTTGTTTTTTTATACACCCACATGTTGACTTTGAAACCTGTTTTTTTATTATACCCACATGTTAACTTTGAAACCTGTTTTTTTAAAAACACCCACATGTTAACTTTGAAACATGTTTTTTTAATACACCCACATGTTAATGGTGAAACCTGTTTTTTAATACACCCACATGTTAACTTTGAAACCTGTTTTTTTAATACACCCACATGTTAACTTTGAAACCTGTTTTTTTAATACACCCACATGTTAACTTTGAAACCTGTTTTTTTCATACACCCACATGTTAACTTTGAAACTTGTTTTTTTAATACACCCACATGTTAACTTTGACACCTGTTTTTTTAATACACCCACATGTTAACTTTGAAACATGTTTTTTTAATACACCCACATGTTAATGGTGAAACCTGTTTTTTTTAATACACCCACATGTTAAATTTGAAACCTGTTTTTTTAATACACCCACATGTTAACTTTGAAACCAGTTTTTTTTAATACACCCACATGTTAACTTTGAAACATGTTTTTTAAATACACCCACATGTTAACTTTGAAACCTGTTTTTTTAATGCACCCACATGTTAACTTTGAAACCTGTTTTTTTAAATACACCCACATGTTAACTTTGAAACATGTTTTTTAAATACACCCACATGTTAACTTTGAAACATGTTTTTTTAATACACCCACATGTTAACTTTGAAACCTGTTTTTTTAATACACCCACATGTTAACTTTGAAACCAGTTTTTTTAATACACCCACATGTTGACTTTGAAACCTGTTTTTTTAATACACCCACAAGGTTAACTTTGAAACCTGTTTTTTTATTATTATACCCACATGTTAACTTTGAAACTTGTTTTTTTAATACACCCACATGTTAACTTTCAAACCTGTTTTTTTTATACACCCACATGTTGACTTTGAAACCTGTTTTTTTAATATACCCACATGTAAACTTTGAAACCTGTTTTTTTTATTATACCCACATGTTAACTTTGAAACTTGTTGTTTTTTTATACACCCACATGTTGACTTTGAAACCTGTTTTTTTATTATACCCACATGTTAACTTTGAAACCTGTTTTTTTTATACACCCACATGTTAACTTTGAAACCTGTTTTTTTATTATACCCACATGTTAACTTTGAAACCTGTTTTTTTTATACACCCACATGTTGACTTTGAAACCTGTTTTTTTAATACACCCACATGTTAACTTTGAAACATGTTTTTTTAATACACCCACATGTTAACTTTGAAACATGTTTTTTTAATACACCCACATGTTGACGTTGAAACCTGTTTTTTTTAATACACCCACATGTTAACTTTGAAACAGTTTTTTAAATACACCCACATGTTAACTTTGAAACATGTTTTTTAAATACACCCACATGTTAACTTTGAAACCTGTTTTTTTAATACACCCACATGTTAACTTTGAAACCAGTTTTTTTAAATACACCCACATGTTAACTTTGAAACATGTTTTTTAAATACACCCACATGTTAACTTTGAAACCTGTTTTTTTAATACACCCACATGTTAACTTTGAAACCAGTTTTTTTTAATACACCCACATGTTAACTTTGAAACCAGTTTTTTTTAATACACCCACATGTTAACTTTGAAACATGTTTTTTTAATACACCCACATGTTAACTTTGAAACCTGTTTTTTTTAATACACCCACATGTTAACTTTGAAACATGTTTTTTAAAATACACCCACATGTTAAATTTGAAACCTGTTTTTTAAATACACCTACATGTTCAATTTGAAACCTGTTTTTTTTAATACACCCACATGTTAACTTTGAAACATGTTTTTTTAAATACACCCACATGTTAACTTTGAAACATGTTTTTTTTAATACACCCACATGTTAACTTTGAAACCTGTTTTTTTAATACACCCACATGTAAACTTTGAAACCTGTTTTTTTAATACACCCACATGTTGACTTTGAAACCTGTTTTTTTAATATACCCACAAGGTTAACTTTGAAACCTGTTTTTTTAATATACCCACAAGGTTAACTTTGAAACCTGTTTTTTTTAATATTATACCCACATGTTAACTTTGAAACCAGTTTTTTTAAATACACCCACATGTTAACTTTGAAACATGTTTTTTTAATACACCCACATGTTAACTTTGAAACCTGTTTTTTTTAATACACCCACATGTTAACTTTGAAACATGTTTTTTAAAATACACCCACATGTTAAATTTGAAACCTGTTTTTTAAATACACCTACATGTTCAATTTGAAACCTGTTTTTTTTAATACACCCACATGTTAACTTTGAAACATGTTTTTTTAAATACACCCACATGTTAACTTTGAAACATGTTTTTTTTAATACACCCACATGTTAACTTTGAAACCTGTTTTTTTAATACACCCACATGTAAACTTTGAAACCTGTTTTTTTAATACACCCACATGTTGACTTTGAAACCTGTTTTTTTAATATACCCACAAGGTTAACTTTGAAACCTGTTTTTTTTATATTATACCCACATGTTAACTTTGAAACTTGTTTTTTTAATACACCCACATGTTAACTTTGAAACCTGTTTTTTTAATACACCCACATGTTAACTTTGAAACATGTTTTTTTAATACACCCACATGTTAATGGTGAAACCTGTTTTTTTTAATACACCCACATGTTAAATTTGAAACCTGTTTTTTTAATACACCCACATGTTAACTTTGAAACCAGTTTTTTTTAATACACCCACATGTTAACTTTGAAACATGTTTTTTAAATACACCCACATGTTAACTTTGAAACCTGTTTTTTTAATGCACCCACATGTTAACTTTGAAACCTGTTTTTTAAAATACACCCACATGTTAACTTTGAAACATGTTTTTTAAATACACCCACATGTTAACTTTGAAACATGTTTTTTTAATACACCCACATGTTAACTTTGAAACCTGTTTTTTTAATACACCCACATGTTAACTTTGAAACCAGTTTTTTTAATACACCCACATGTTGACTTTGAAACCTGTTTTTTTAATACACCCACAAGGTTAACTTTGAAACCTGTTTTTTTATTATTATACCCACATGTTAACTTTGAAACTTGTTTTTTTAATACACCCACATGTTAACTTTGAAACTTGTTTTTTTAATACACCCACATGTTGACTTTGAAACCTGTTTTTTTATTATACCCACATGTTAACTTTGAAACTTGTTTTTTTAATACACCCACATGTTAACTTTGAAACCTGTTTTTTTTATACACCCACATGTTGACTTTGAAACCTGTTTTTTTAATATACCCACATGTAAACTTTGAAACCTGTTTTTTTTATTATACCCACATGTTAACTTTGAAACTTGTTGTTTTTTTATACACCCACATGTTGACTTTGAAACCTGTTTTTTTATTATACCCACATGTTAACTTTGAAACCTGTTTTTTTTATACACCCACATGTTAACTTTGAAACCTGTTTTTTTATTATACCCACATGTTAACTTTGAAACCTGTTTTTTTTATACACCCACATGTTGACTTTGAAACCTGTTTTTTTAATACACCCACAAGGTTAACTTTGAAACATGTTTTTTTTATTATACCCACATGTTTAACTTTGAAACCTGTTTTTTTAATACACCCACATGTTAACTTTGAAACCCGTTTTTTTAATACACCCACATGTTAACTTTGAAACCTGTTTTTTAATACACCCACATGTTAACTTTGAAACCTGTTTTTTTAATACACCCACATGTTAACTTTGAAACCTGTTTTTTTAATACACCCACATGTTAACTTTGAAACCTGTTTTTTTCATACACCCACATGTTAACTTTGAAACTTGTTTTTTTAATACACCCACATGTTAACTTTGAAACCTGTTTTTTTAATACACCCACATGTTAACTTTGAAACATGTTTTTTTAATACACCCACATGTTAATGGTGAAACCTGTTTTTTTTAATACACCCACATGTTAAATTTGAAACCTGTTTTTTTAATACACCCACATGCTAACTTTGAAACCAGTTTTTTTTAATACACCCACATGTTAACTTTGAAACATGTTTTTTAAATACACCCACATGTTAACTTTGAAACCTGTTTTTTTTAATGCACCCACATGTTAACTTTGAAAACTGTTTTTTTTAATACACCCACATGTTAACTTTGAAACATGTTTTTTTAAATACACCCACATGTTAACTTTGAAACATGTTTTTTTAATACACCCACATGTTAACTTTGAAACCTGTTTTTTTAATACACCCACATGTTAACTTTGAAACCAGTTTTTTTAATACACCCACATGTTGACTTTGAAACCTGTTTTTTTAATACACCCACAAGGTTAACTTTGAAACCTGTTTTTTTATTATTATACCCACATGTTAACTTTGAAACTTGTTTTTTTAATACACCCACATGTTAACTTTGAAACTTGTTTTTTTAATACACCCACATGTTGACTTTGAAACCTGTTTTTTTATTATACCCACATGTTAACTTTGAAACTTGTTTTTTTAATACACCCACATGTTAACTTTGAAACCTGTTTTTTTTATACACCCACATGTTGACTTTGAAACCTGTTTTTTTAATATACCCACATGTAAACTTTGAAACCTGTTTTTTTTATTATACCCACATGTTAACTTTGAAACTTGTTGTTTTTCTATACACCCACATGTTGACTTTGAAACCTGTTTTTTTATTATACCCACATGTTAACTTTGAAACCTGTTTTTTTTATACACCCACATGTTAACTTTGAAACCTGTTTTTTTATTATACCCACATGTTAACTTTGAAACCTGTTTTTTTTATACACCCACATGTTGACTTTGAAACCTGTTTTTTTAATACACCCACATGTTAACTTTGAAACATGTTTTTTTAATACACCCACATGTTAACTTTGAAACATGTTTTTTTAATACACCCACATGTTAACTTTGAAACATGTTTTTTTAAATACACCCACATGTTAACTTTGAAACATGTTTTTTAAAATACACCCACATGTTAAATTTGAAACGTGTTTTTTAAATGCACCCACATGTTAAATTTGAAACCTGTTTTTTAAATATACCCACATGTTAACTTTGAAACATGTTTTTTTAATACACCCACATGTTAACTTTGAAACATGTTTTTTTAATACACCCACATGTTAACTTTGAAACTTGTTTTTTTAATACACCCACATGTTGACTTTGAAACCTGTTTCTTTAATACACCCACAAGGTTAACTTTGAAACCTGTTTTTTTATTATTATACCCACATGTTAACTTTGAAACTTGTTTTTTTAATACACCCACATGTTAACTTTGAAACTTGTTTTTTTAATACACCCACATGTTAACTTTGAAACTTGTTTTTTTAATACACCCACATGTTAACTTTGAAACCTGTTTTTTTAATACACCCACATGTTAACGTTGAAAACTGTTTTTTTTAATACACCCACATGTTAAATTTGAAACCTGTTTTTTTAATACACCCACAAGTTTAACTTTGAAACCTGTTTTTTTATTATTATACCCACATGTTAACTTTGAAACATGTTTTTTTAATACACCCACATGTTGATGTTGAAACCTGTTTTTTTTAATACACCCACATGTTAACTTTGAAACAGTTTTTTAAATACACCCACATGTTAACTTTGAAACATGTTTTTTAAATACACCCACATGTTAACTTTGAAACCTGTTTTTTTAATACACCCACATGTTAACTTTGAAACCAGTTTTTTTAAATACACCCACATGTTAACTTTGAAACCTGTTTTTTTAAGACACCCACATGTTAACTTTGAAACCAGTTTTTTTTAATACACCCACATGTTGACTTTGAAACATGTTTTTTTAAATACACCCACATGTTAACTTTGAAACATGTTTTTTTTAATACACCCACATGTTAACTTTGAAACCTGTTTTTTTAATACACCCACATGTAAACTTTGAAACCTGTTTTTTTAATACACCCACATGTTGACTTTGAAACCTGTTTTTTTAATATACCCACAAGGTTAACTTTGAAACCTGTTTTTTTAAATATTATACCCACATGTTAACTTTGAAACTTGTTTTTTTAATACACCCACATGTTAACTTTGAAACCTGTTTTTTTAATACACCCACATGTTAACTTTGAAACATGTTTTTTTAATGCACCCACATGTTAATGGTGAAACCTGTTTTTTTTAATACACCCACATGTTAAATTTGAAACCTGTTTTTTTAATACACCCACATGTTAACTTTGAAACCAGTTTTTTTTAATACACCCACATGTTAACTTTGAAACATGTTTTTTAAATACACCAACATGTTAACTTTGAAACCTGTTTTTTTAATGCACCCACATGTTAACTTTGAAACCTGTTTTTTTAAATACACCCACATGTTAACTTTGAAACATGTTTTTTAAATACACCCACATGTTAACTTTGAAACATGTTTTTTTAATACACCCACATGTTAACTTTGAAACCTGTTTTTTTAATACACCCACATGTTAACTTTGAAACCAGTTTTTTTAATACACCCACATGTTGACTTTGAAACCTGTTTTTTTAATACACCCACAAGGTTAACTTTGAAACCTGTTTTTTTATTATTATACCCACATGTTAACTTTGAAACTTGTTTTTTTAATACACCCACATGTTAACTTTGAAACTTTTTTTTTAATACACCCACATGTTGACTTTGAAACCTGTTTTTTTATTATACCCACATGTTAACTTTGAAACTTGTTTTTTTAATACACCCACATGTTAACTTTGAAACCTGTTTTTTTTATACACCCACATGTTGACTTTGAAACCTGTTTTTTTAATATACCCACATGTAAACTTTGAAACCTGTTTTTTTTATTATACCCACATGTTAACTTTGAAACTTGTTGTTTTTTTATACACCCACATGTTGACTTTGAAACCTGTTTTTTTATTATACCCACATGTTAACTTTGAAACCTGTTTTTTTTATACACCCACATGTTAACTTTGAAACCTGTTTTTTTATTATACCCACATGTTAACTTTGAAACCTGTTTTTTTTATACACCCACATGTTGACTTTGAAACCTGTTTTTTTAATACACCCACATGTTAACTTTGAAACATGTTTTTTTAATACACCCACATGTTAACTTTGAAACATGTTTTTTTAATACACCCACATGTTGACGTTGAAACCTGTTTTTTTTAATACACCCACATGTTAACTTTGAAACAGTTTTTTAAATACACCCACATGTTAACTTTGAAACATGTTTTTTAAATACACCCACATGTTAACTTTGAAACCTGTTTTTTTAATACACCCACATGTTAACTTTGAAACCAGTTTTTTTAAATACACCCACATGTTAACTTTGAAACATGTTTTTTAAATACACCCACATGTTAACTTTGAAACCAGTTTTTTTAAATACACCCACATGTTAACTTTGAAACCTGTTTTTTTAATACACCCACATGTTAACTTTGAAACCAGTTTTTTTTAATACACCCACATGTTAACTTTGAAACATGTTTTTTTAATACACCCACATGTTAACTTTGAAACCTGTTTTTTTTAATACACCCACATGTTAACTTTGAAACATGTTTTTTAAAATACACCCACATGTTAAATTTGAAACCTGTTTTTTAAATACACCTACATGTTCAATTTGAAACCTGTTTTTTTTAATACACCCACATGTTAACTTTGAAACATGTTTTTTTAAATACAGCCACATGTTAACTTTGAAACATGTTTTTTTTAATACACCCACATGTTAACTTTGAAACCTGTTTTTTTAATACACCCACATGTAAACTTTGAAACCTGTTTTTTTAATACACCCACATGTTGACTTTGAAACCTGTTTTTTTAATATACCCACAAGGTTAACTTTGAAACCTGTTTTTTTAATATACCCACAAGGTTAACTTTGAAACCTGTTTTTTTTAATATTATACCCACATGTTAACTTTGAAACCAGTTTTTTTAAATACACCCACATGTTAACTTTGAAACCTGTTTTTTTTAATACACCCACATGTTAACTTTGAAACATGTTTTTTAAAATACACCCACATGTTAAATTTGAAACCTGTTTTTTAAATACACCTACATGTTCAATTTGAAACCTGTTTTTTTTAATACACCCACATGTTAACTTTGAAACATGTTTTTTTAAATACACCCACATGTTAACTTTGAAACATGTTTTTTTTAATACACCCACATGTTAACTTTGAAACCTGTTTTTTTAATACACCCACATGTAAACTTTGAAACCTGTTTTTTTAATACACCCACATGTTGACTTTGAAACCTGTTTTTTTAATATACCCACAAGGTTAACTTTGAAACCTGTTTTTTTTTATATTATACCCACATGTTAACTTTGAAACTTGTTTTTTTAATACACCCACATGTTAACTTTGAAACCTGTTTTTTTAATACACCCACATGTTAACTTTGAAACATGTTTTTTTAATACACCCACATGTTAATGGTGAAACCTGTTTTTTTTAATACACCCACATGTTAAATTTGAAACCTGTTTTTTTAATACACCCACATGTTAACTTTGAAACCAGTTTTTTTTAATACACCCACATGTTAACTTTGAAACATGTTTTTTAAATACACCCACATGTTAACTTTGAAACCTGTTTTTTTAATGCACCCACATGTTAACTTTGAAACCTGTTTTTTAAAATACACCCACATGTTAACTTTGAAACATGTTTTTTAAATACACCCACATGTTAACTTTGAAACATGTTTTTTTAATACACCCACATGTTAACTTTGAAACCTGTTTTTTTAATACACCCACATGTTAACTTTGAAACCAGTTTTTTTAATACACCCACATGTTGACTTTGAAACCTGTTTTTTTAATACACCCACAAGGTTAACTTTGAAACCTGTTTTTTTATTATTATACCCACATGTTAACTTTGAAACTTGTTTTTTTAATACACCCACATGTTAACTTTGAAACTTGTTTTTTTAATACACCCACATGTTGACTTTGAAACCTGTTTTTTTATTATACCCACATGTTAACTTTGAAACTTGTTTTTTTAATACACCCACATGTTAACTTTGAAACCTGTTTTTTTTATACACCCACATGTTGACTTTGAAACCTGTTTTTTTAATATACCCACATGTAAACTTTGAAACCTGTTTTTTTTATTATACCCACATGTTAACTTTGAAACTTGTTGTTTTTTTATACACCCACATGTTGACTTTGAAACCTGTTTTTTTATTATACCCACATGTTAACTTTGAAACCTGTTTTTTTTATACACCCACATGTTAACTTTGAAACCTGTTTTTTTATTATACCCACATGTTAACTTTGAAACCTGTTTTTTTTATACACCCACATGTTGACTTTGAAACCTGTTTTTTTAATACACCCACAAGGTTAACTTTGAAACATGTTTTTTTTATTATACCCACATGTTTAACTTTGAAACCTGTTTTTTTAATACACCCACATGTTAACTTTGAAACCCGTTTTTTTAATACACCCACATGTTAACTTTGAAACCTGTTTTTTAATACACCCACATGTTAACTTTGAAACCTGTTTTTTTAATACACCCACATGTTAACTTTGAAACCTGTTTTTTTAATACACCCACATGTTAACTTTGAAACCTGTTTTTTTCATACACCCACATGTTAACTTTGAAACTTGTTTTTTTAATACACCCACATGTTAACTTTGAAACCTGTTTTTTTAATACACCCACATGTTAACTTTGAAACATGTTTTTTTAATACACCCACATGTTAATGGTGAAACCTGTTTTTTTTAATACACCCACATGTTAAATTTGAAACCTGTTTTTTTAATACACCCACATGCTAACTTTGAAACCAGTTTTTTTTAATACACCCACATGTTAACTTTGAAACATGTTTTTTAAATACACCCACATGTTAACTTTGAAACCTGTTTTTTTTAATGCACCCACATGTTAACTTTGAAAACTGTTTTTTTTAATACACCCACATGTTAACTTTGAAACATGTTTTTTTAAATACACCCACATGTTAACTTTGAAACATGTTTTTTTAATACACCCACATGTTAACTTTGAAACCTGTTTTTTTAATACACCCACATGTTAACTTTGAAACCAGTTTTTTTAATACACCCACATGTTGACTTTGAAACCTGTTTTTTTAATACACCCACAAGGTTAACTTTGAAACCTGTTTTTTTATTATTATACCCACATGTTAACTTTGAAACTTGTTTTTTTAATACACCCACATGTTAACTTTGAAACTTGTTTTTTTAATACACCCACATGTTGACTTTGAAACCTGTTTTTTTATTATACCCACATGTTAACTTTGAAACTTGTTTTTTTAATACACCCACATGTTAACTTTGAAACCTGTTTTTTTTATACACCCACATGTTGACTTTGAAACCTGTTTTTTTAATATACCCACATGTAAACTTTGAAACCTGTTTTTTTTATTATACCCACATGTTAACTTTGAAACTTGTTGTTTTTTTATACACCCACATGTTGACTTTGAAACCTGTTTTTTTATTATACCCACATGTTAACTTTGAAACCTGTTTTTTTTATACACCCACATGTTAACTTTGAAACCTGTTTTTTTATTATACCCACATGTTAACTTTGAAACCTGTTTTTTTTATACACCCACATGTTGACTTTGAAACCTGTTTTTTTAATACACCCACATGTTAACTTTGAAACATGTTTTTTTAATACACCCACATGTTAACTTTGAAACATGTTTTTTTAATACACCCACATGTTAACTTTGAAACATGTTTTTTAAAATACACCCACATGTTAACTTTGAAACATGTTTTTTAAAATACACCCACATGTTAAATTTGAAACGTGTTTTTTAAATGCACCCACATGTTAAATTTGAAACCTGTTTTTTAAATATACCCACATGTTAACTTTGAAACATGTTTTTTTAATACACCCACATGTTAACTTTGAAACATGTTTTTTTAATACACCCACATGTTAACTTTGAAACTTGTTTTTTTAATACACCCACATGTTGACTTTGAAACCTGTTTCTTTAATACACCCACAAGGTTAACTTTGAAACCTGTTTTTTTATTATTATACCCACATGTTAACTTTGAAACTTGTTTTTTTAATACACCCACATGTTAACTTTGAAACTTGTTTTTTTAATACACCCACATGTTAACTTTGAAACTTGTTTTTTTAATACACCCACATGTTAACTTTGAAACCTGTTTTTTTAATACACCCACATGTTAACGTTGAAACCTGTTTTTTTTAATACACCCACATGTTAAATTTGAAACCTGTTTTTTTAATACACCCACAAGTTTAACTTTGAAACCTGTTTTTTTATTATTATACCCACATGTTAACTTTGAAACATGTTTTTTTAATACACCCACATGTTGATGTTGAAACCTGTTTTTTTTAATACACCCACATGTTAACTTTGAAACAGTTTTTTAAATACACCCACATGTTAACTTTGAAACATGTTTTTTAAATACACCCACATGTTAACTTTGAAACCTGTTTTTTTAATACACCCACATGTTAACTTTGAAACCAGTTTTTTTAAATACACCCACATGTTAACTTTGAAACCTGTTTTTTTAAGACACCCACATGTTAACTTTGAAACCAGTTTTTTTTAATACACCCACATGTTGACTTTGAAACATGTTTTTTTAAATACACCCACATGTTAACTTTGAAACATGTTTTTTTTAATACACCCACATGTTAACTTTGAAACCTGTTTTTTTAATACACCCACATGTAAACTTTGAAACCTGTTTTTTTAATACACCCACATGTTGACTTTGAAACCTGTTTTTTTAATATACCCACAAGGTTAACTTTGAAACCTGTTTTTTTAAATATTATACCCACATGTTAACTTTGAAACTTGTTTTTTTAATACACCCACATGTTAACTTTGAAACCTGTTTTTTTAATACACCCACATGTTAACTTTGAAACATGTTTTTTTAATGCACCCACATGTTAATGGTGAAACCTGTTTTTTTTAATACACCCACATGTTAAATTTGAAACCTGTTTTTTTAATACACCCACATGTTAACTTTGAAACCAGTTTTTTTTAATACACCCACATGTTAACTTTGAAACATGTTTTTTAAATACACCAACATGTTAACTTTGAAACCTGTTTTTTTAATGCACCCACATGTTAACTTTGAAACCTGTTTTTTTAAATACACCCACATGTTAACTTTGAAACATGTTTTTTAAATACACCCACATGTTAACTTTGAAACATGTTTTTTTAATACACCCACATGTTAACTTTGAAACCTGTTTTTTTAATACACCCACATGTTAACTTTGAAACCAGTTTTTTTAATACACCCACATGTTGACTTTGAAACCTGTTTTTTTAATACACCCACAAGGTTAACTTTGAAACCTGTTTTTTTATTATTATACCCACATGTTAACTTTGAAACTTGTTTTTTTAATACACCCACATGTTAACTTTGAAACTTTTTTTTTAATACACCCACATGTTGACTTTGAAACCTGTTTTTTTATTATACCCACATGTTAACTTTGAAACTTGTTTTTTTAATACACCCACATGTTAACTTTGAAACCTGTTTTTTTAATACACCCACATGTTGACTTTGAAACCTGTTTTTTTAATATACCCACATGTAAACTTTGAAACCTGTTTTTTTAATTATACCCACATGTTAACTTTGAAACTTGTTGTTTTTTTATTCACCCACATGTTGACTTTGAAACCTGTTTTTTTATTATACCCACATGTTAACTTTGAAACCTGTTTTTTTTATACACCCACATGTTAACTTTGAAACCTGTTTTTTTATTATACCCACATGTTAACTTTGAAACCTGTTTTTTTTATACACCCACATGTTGACTTTGAAACCTGTTTTTTTAATACACCCACAAGGTTAACTTTGAAACATGTTTTTTTTATTATACCCACATGTTTAACTTTGAAACCTGTTTTTTTAATACACCCACATGTTAACTTTGAAACCCGTTTTTTTAATACACCCACATGTTAACTTTGAAACCTGTTTTTTAATACACCCACATGTTAACTTTGAAACCTGTTTTTTTAATACACCCACATGTTAACTTTGAAACCTGTTTTTTTAATACACCCACATGTTAACTTTGAAACCTGTTTTTTTCATACACCCACATGTTAACTTTGAAACTTGTTTTTTTAATACACCCACATGTTAACTTTGAAACCTGTTTTTTTAATACACCCACATGTTAACTTTGAAACATGTTTTTTTAATACACCCACATGTTAATGGTGAAACCTGTTTTTTTAAATACACCCACATGTTAAATTTGAAACCTGTTTTTTTAATACACCCACATGTTAACTTTGAAACCAGTTTTTTTTAATACACCCACATGTTAACTTTGAAACATGTTTTTTAAATACACCCACATGTTAACTTTGAAACCTGTTTTTTTAATGCACCCACATGTTAACTTTGAAACCTGTTTTTTTTAATACACCCACATGTTAACTTTGAAACATGTTTTTTAAATACACCCACATGTTAACTTTGAAACATGTTTTTTTAATACACCCACATGTTAACTTTGAAACCTGTTTTTTTAATACACCCACATGTTAACTTTGAAACCAGTTTTTTTAATACACCCACATGTTGACTTTGAAACCTGTTTTTTTAATACACCCACAAGGTTAACTTTGAAACCTGTTTTTTTATTATTATACCCACATGTTAACTTTGAAACTTGTTTTTTTAATACACCCACATGTTAACTTTGAAACTTGTTTTTTTAATACACCCACATGTTGACTTTGAAACCTGTTTTTTTAATATACCCACATGTAAACTTTGAAACCTGTTTTTTTTATTATACCCACATGTTAACTTTGAAACTTGTTGTTTTTTTATACACCCACATGTTGACTTTGAAACCTGTTTTTTTATTATACCCACATGTTAACTTTGAAACCTGTTTTTTTTATACACCCACATGTTAACTTTGAAACCTGTTTTTTTATTATACCCACATGTTAACTTTGAAACCTGTTTTTTTTATACACCCACATGTTGACTTTGAAACCTGTTTTTTTCATACACCCACATGTTAACTTTGAAACATGTTTTTTTAATACACCCACATGTTAACTTTGAAACCAGTTTTTTTAATACACCCACATGTTAACTTTGAAACATGTTTTTTTAAATACACCCACATGTTAACTTTGAAACATGTTTTTTAAAATACACCCACATGTTAAATTTGAAACCTGTTTTTTAAATGCACCCACATGTTAAATTTGAAACCTGTTTTTTTAAATATACCCACATGTTAACTTTGAAACATGTTTTTTTTATACACCCACATGTTAACTTTGAAACTTGTTTTTTTAATACACCCACATGTTGACTTTGAAACCTGTTTTTTTAATACACCCACAAGGTTAACTTTGAAACCTGTTTTTTTTATTATTATACCCACATGTTAACTTTGAAACTTGTTTTTTTAATACACCCACATGTTAACTTTGAAACTTGTTTTTTTAATACACCCACATGTTAACTTTGAAACCTGTTTTTTTAATACACCCACATGTAAACTTTGAAACCTGTTTTTTTAATACACCCACATGTTGACTTTGAAACCTGTTTTTTTAATATACCCACAAGGTTAACTTTGAAACCTGTTTTTTTAATATACCCACAAGGTTAACTTTGAAACCTGTTTTTTTAAATATTATACCCACATGTTAACTTTGAAACCAGTTTTTTTAAATACACCCACATGTTAACTTTGAAACATGTTTTTTTAATACACCCACATGTTAACTTTGAAACCTGTTTTTTTAAATACACCCACATGTTAACTTTGAAACATGTTTTTTAAAATACACCCACATGTTAAATTTGAAACCTGTTTTTTAAATACACCTACATGTTCAATTTGAAACCTGTTTTTTTTAATACACCCACATGTTAACTTTGAAACATGTTTTTTTAAATACACCCACATGTTAACTTTGAAACATGTTTTTTTTAATACACCCACATGTTAACTTTGAAACCTGTTTTTTTAATACACCCACATGTAAACTTTGAAACCTGTTTTTTTAATACACCCACATGTTGACTTTGAAACCTGTTTTTTTAATATACCCACAAGGTTAACTTTGAAACCTGTTTTTTTTAATATTATACCCACATGTTAACTTTGAAACTTGTTTTTTTAATACACCCACATGTTAACTTTGAAACCTGTTTTTTTAATACACCCACATGTTAACTTTGAAACATGTTTTTTTAATACACCCACATGTTAATGGTGAAACCTGTTTTTTTAAATACACCCACATGTTAAATTTGAAACCTGTTTTTTTAATACACCCACATGTTAACTTTGAAACCAGTTTTTTTTAATACACCCACATGTTAACTTTGAAACATGTTTTTTAAATACACCCACATGTTAACTTTGAAACCTGTTTTTTTAATGCACCCACATGTTAACTTTGAAACCTGTTTTTTTAAATACACCCACATGTTAACTTTGAAACATGTTTTTTAAATACACCCACATGTTAACTTTGAAACATGTTTTTTTAATACACCCACATGTTAACTTTGAAACCTGTTTTTTTAATACACCCACATGTTAACTTTGAAACCAGTTTTTTTAATACACCCACATGTTGACTTTGAAACCTGTTTTTTTAATACACCCACAAGGTTAACTTTGAAACCTGTTTTTTTATTATTATACCCACATGTTAACTTTGAAACTTGTTTTTTTAATACACCCACATGTTAACTTTGAAACTTGTTTTTTTAATACACCCACATGTTGACTTTGAAACCTGTTTTTTTATTATACCCACATGTTAACTTTGAAACTTGTTTTTTTAATACACCCACATGTTAACTTTGAAACCTGTTTTTTTTATACACCCACATGTTGACTTTGAAACCTGTTTTTTTAATATACCCACATGTAAACTTTGAAACCTGTTTTTTTTATTATACCCACATGTTAACTTTGAAACTTGTTGTTTTTTTATACACCCACATGTTGACTTTGAAACCTGTTTTTTTATTATACCCACATGTTAACTTTGAAACCTGTTTTTTTTATACACCCACATGTTAACTTTGAAACCTGTTTTTTTATTATACCCACATGTTAACTTTGAAACCTGTTTTTTTTATACACCCACATGTTGACTTTGAAACCTGTTTTTTAAATACACCCACAAGGTTAACTTTGAAACATGTTTTTTTTATTATACCCACATGTTTAACTTTGAAACCTGTTTTTTTAATACACCCACATGTTAACTTTGAAACCCGTTTTTTTAATACACCCACATGTTAACTTTGAAACCTGTTTTTTAATACACCCACATGTTAACTTTGAAACCTGTTTTTTTAATACACCCACATGTTAACTTTGAAACCTGTTTTTTTAATACACCCACATGTTAACTTTGAAACCTGTTTTTTTCATACACCCACATGTTAACTTTGAAACTTGTTTTTTTAATACACCCACATGTTAACTTTGACACCTGTTTTTTTAATACACCCACATGTTAACTTTGAAACATGTTTTTTTAATACACCCACATGTTAATGGTGAAACCTGTTTTTTTTAATACACCCACATGTTAAATTTGAAACCTGTTTTTTTAATACACCCACATGTTAACTTTGAAACCAGTTTTTTTTAATACACCCACATGTTAACTTTGAAACATGTTTTTTAAATACACCCACATGTTAACTTTGAAACCTGTTTTTTTAATGCACCCACATGTTAACTTTGAAACCTGTTTTTTAAAATACACCCACATGTTAACTTTGAAACATGTTTTTTAAATACACCCACATGTTAACTTTGAAACATGTTTTTTTAATACACCCACATGTTAACTTTGAAACCTGTTTTTTTAATACACCCACATGTTAACTTTGAAACCAGTTTTTTTAATACACCCACATGTTGACTTTGAAACCTGTTTTTTTAATACACCCACAAGGTTAACTTTGAAACCTGTTTTTTTATTATTATACCCACATGTTAACTTTGAAACTTGTTTTTTTAATACACCCACATGTTAACTTTGAAACTTGTTTTTTTAATACACCCACATGTTGACTTTGAAACCTGTTTTTTTATTATACCCACATGTTAACTTTGAAACTTGTTTTTTTAATACACCCAC
The DNA here is from genome assembly GCF_964187855.1 of Myxine glutinosa. Taxonomy (NCBI): domain Eukaryota; kingdom Metazoa; phylum Chordata; class Myxini; order Myxiniformes; family Myxinidae; genus Myxine; species Myxine glutinosa. The sequence goes on from NC_136264.1 coordinate 17,512,863, forward strand.
ATGTTAACTTTGAAACCTGTTTTTTTTATACACCCACATGTTGACTTTGAAACCTGTTTTTTTAATATACCCACATGTAAACTTTGAAACCTGTTTTTTTTATTATACCCACATGTTAACTTTGAAACTTGTTGTTTTTTTATACACCCACATGTTGACTTTGAAACCTGTTTTTTTATTATACCCACATGTTAACTTTGAAACCTGTTTTTTTTATACACCCACATGTTAACTTTGAAACCTGTTTTTTTATTATACCCACATGTTAACTTTGAAACCTGTTTTTTTTATACACCCACATGTTGACTTTGAAACCTGTTTTTTTAATACACCCACATGTTAACTTTGAAACATGTTTTTTTAATACACCCACATGTTAACTTTGAAACATGTTTTTTTAATACACCCACATGTTGACGTTGAAACCTGTTTTTTTTAATACACCCACATGTTAACTTTGAAACAGTTTTTTAAATACACCCACATGTTAACTTTGAAACATGTTTTTTAAATACACCCACATGTTAACTTTGAAACCTGTTTTTTTAATACACCCACATGTTAACTTTGAAACCAGTTTTTTTAAATACACCCACATGTTAACTTTGAAACATGTTTTTTAAATACACCCACATGTTAACTTTGAAACCTGTTTTTTTAATACACCCACATGTTAACTTTGAAACCAGTTTTTTTTAATACACCCACATGTTAACTTTGAAACATGTTTTTTTAATACACCCACATGTTAACTTTGAAACCTGTTTTTTTTAATACACCCACATGTTAACTTTGAAACATGTTTTTTAAAATACACCCACATGTTAAATTTGAAACCTGTTTTTTAAATACACCTACATGTTCAATTTGAAACCTGTTTTTTTTAATACACCCACATGTTAACTTTGAAACATGTTTTTTTAAATACACCCACATGTTAACTTTGAAACATGTTTTTTTTAATACACCCACATGTTAACTTTGAAACCTGTTTTTTTAATACACCCACATGTAAACTTTGAAACCTGTTTTTTTAATACACCCACATGTTGACTTTGAAACCTGTTTTTTTAATATACCCACAAGGTTAACTTTGAAACCTGTTTTTTTAATATACCCACAAGGTTAACTTTGAAACCTGTTTTTTTTAATATTATACCCACATGTTAACTTTGAAACCAGTTTTTTTAAATACACCCACATGTTAACTTTGAAACATGTTTTTTTAATACACCCACATGTTAACTTTGAAACCTGTTTTTTTTAATACACCCACATGTTAACTTTGAAACATGTTTTTTAAAATACACCCACATGTTAAATTTGAAACCTGTTTTTTAAATACACCTACATGTTCAATTTGAAACCTGTTTTTTTTAATACACCCACATGTTAACTTTGAAACATGTTTTTTTAAATACACCCACATGTTAACTTTGAAACATGTTTTTTTTAATACACCCACATGTTAACTTTGAAACCTGTTTTTTTAATACACCCACATGTAAACTTTGAAACCTGTTTTTTTAATACACCCACATGTTGACTTTGAAACCTGTTTTTTTAATATACCCACAAGGTTAACTTTGAAACCTGTTTTTTTTTATATTATACCCACATGTTAACTTTGAAACTTGTTTTTTTAATACACCCACATGTTAACTTTGAAACCTGTTTTTTTAATACACCCACATGTTAACTTTGAAACATGTTTTTTTAATACACCCACATGTTAATGGTGAAACCTGTTTTTTTTAATACACCCACATGTTAAATTTGAAACCTGTTTTTTTAATACACCCACATGTTAACTTTGAAACCAGTTTTTTTTAATACACCCACATGTTAACTTTGAAACATGTTTTTTAAATACACCCACATGTTAACTTTGAAACCTGTTTTTTTAATGCACCCACATGTTAACTTTGAAACCTGTTTTTTTAAATACACCCACATGTTAACTTTGAAACATGTTTTTTAAATACACCCACATGTTAACTTTGAAACATGTTTTTTTAATACACCCACATGTTAACTTTGAAACCTGTTTTTTTAATACACCCACATGTTAACTTTGAAACCAGTTTTTTTAATACACCCACATGTTGACTTTGAAACCTGTTTTTTTAATACACCCACAAGGTTAACTTTGAAACCTGTTTTTTTATTATTATACCCACATGTTAACTTTGAAACTTGTTTTTTTAATACACCCACATGTTAACTTTGAAACTTGTTTTTTTAATACACCCACATGTTGACTTTGAAACCTGTTTTTTTATTATACCCACATGTTAACTTTGAAACTTGTTTTTTTAATACACCCACATGTTAACTTTGAAACCTGTTTTTTTTATACACCCACATGTTGACTTTGAAACCTGTTTTTTTAATATACCCACATGTAAACTTTGAAACCTGTTTTTTTTATTATACCCACATGTTAACTTTGAAACTTGTTGTTTTTTTATACACCCACATGTTGACTTTGAAACCTGTTTTTTTATTATACCCACATGTTAACTTTGAAACCTGTTTTTTTTATACACCCACATGTTAACTTTGAAACCTGTTTTTTTATTATACCCACATGTTAACTTTGAAACCTGTTTTTTTTATACACCCACATGTTGACTTTGAAACCTGTTTTTTAAATACACCCACAAGGTTAACTTTGAAACATGTTTTTTTAATTATACCCACATGTTTAACTTTGAAACCTGTTTTTTTAATACACCCACATGTTAACTTTGAAACCCGTTTTTTTAATACACCCACATGTTAACTTTGAAACCTGTTTTTTAATACACCCACATGTTAACTTTGAAACCTGTTTTTTTAATACACCCACATGTTAACTTTGAAACCTGTTTTTTTAATACACCCACATGTTAACTTTGAAACCTGTTTTTTTCATACACCCACATGTTAACTTTGAAACTTGTTTTTTTAATACACCCACATGTTAACTTTGACACCTGTTTTTTTAATACATCCACATGTTAACTTTGAAACATGTTTTTTTAATACACCCACATGTTAATGGTGAAACCTGTTTTTTTTAATACACCCACATGTTAAATTTGAAACCTGTTTTTTTAATACACCCACATGTTAACTTTGAAACCAGTTTTTTTTAATACACCCACATGTTAACTTTGAAACATGTTTTTTAAATACACCCACATGTTAACTTTGAAACCTGTTTTTTTAATGCACCCACATGTTAACTTTGAAACCTGTTTTTTTAAATACACCCACATGTTAACTTTGAAACATGTTTTTTAAATACACCCACATGTTAACTTTGAAACATGTTTTTTTAATACACCCACATGTTAACTTTGAAACCTGTTTTTTTAATACACCCACATGTTAACTTTGAAACCAGTTTTTTTAATACACCCACATGTTGACTTTGAAACCTGTTTTTTTAATACACCCACAAGGTTAACTTTGAAACCTGTTTTTTTATTATTATACCCACATGTTAACTTTGAAACTTGTTTTTTTAATACACCCACATGTTAACTTTGAAACCTGTTTTTTTTATACACCCACATGTTGACTTTGAAACCTGTTTTTTTAATATACCCACATGTAAACTTTGAAACCTGTTTTTTTTATTATACCCACATGTTAACTTTGAAACTTGTTGTTTTTTTATACACCCACATGTTGACTTTGAAACCTGTTTTTTTATTATACCCACATGTTAACTTTGAAACCTGTTTTTTTTATACACCCACATGTTAACTTTGAAACCTGTTTTTTTATTATACCCACATGTTAACTTTGAAACCTGTTTTTTTTATACACCCACATGTTGACTTTGAAACCTGTTTTTTTAATACACCCACATGTTAACTTTGAAACATGTTTTTTTAATACACCCACATGTTAACTTTGAAACATGTTTTTTTAATACACCCACATGTTGACGTTGAAACCTGTTTTTTTTAATACACCCACATGTTAACTTTGAAACAGTTTTTTAAATACACCCACATGTTAACTTTGAAACATGTTTTTTAAATACACCCACATGTTAACTTTGAAACCTGTTTTTTTAATACACCCACATGTTAACTTTGAAACCAGTTTTTTTAAATACACCCACATGTTAACTTTGAAACATGTTTTTTAAATACACCCACATGTTAACTTTGAAACCTGTTTTTTTAATACACCCACATGTTAACTTTGAAACCAGTTTTTTTTAATACACCCACATGTTAACTTTGAAACCAGTTTTTTTTAATACACCCACATGTTAACTTTGAAACATGTTTTTTTAATACACCCACATGTTAACTTTGAAACCTGTTTTTTTTAATACACCCACATGTTAACTTTGAAACATGTTTTTTAAAATACACCCACATGTTAAATTTGAAACCTGTTTTTTAAATACACCTACATGTTCAATTTGAAACCTGTTTTTTTTAATACACCCACATGTTAACTTTGAAACATGTTTTTTTAAATACACCCACATGTTAACTTTGAAACATGTTTTTTTTAATACACCCACATGTTAACTTTGAAACCTGTTTTTTTAATACACCCACATGTAAACTTTGAAACCTGTTTTTTTAATACACCCACATGTTGACTTTGAAACCTGTTTTTTTAATATACCCACAAGGTTAACTTTGAAACCTGTTTTTTTAATATACCCACAAGGTTAACTTTGAAACCTGTTTTTTTTAATATTATACCCACATGTTAACTTTGAAACCAGTTTTTTTAAATACACCCACATGTTAACTTTGAAACATGTTTTTTTAATACACCCACATGTTAACTTTGAAACCTGTTTTTTTTAATACACCCACATGTTAACTTTGAAACATGTTTTTTAAAATACACCCACATGTTAAATTTGAAACCTGTTTTTTAAATACACCTACATGTTCAATTTGAAACCTGTTTTTTTTAATACACCCACATGTTAACTTTGAAACATGTTTTTTTAAATACACCCACATGTTAACTTTGAAACATGTTTTTTTTAATACACCCACATGTTAACTTTGAAACCTGTTTTTTTAATACACCCACATGTAAACTTTGAAACCTGTTTTTTTAATACACCCACATGTTGACTTTGAAACCTGTTTTTTTAATATACCCACAAGGTTAACTTTGAAACCTGTTTTTTTTATATTATACCCACATGTTAACTTTGAAACTTGTTTTTTTAATACACCCACATGTTAACTTTGAAACCTGTTTTTTTAATACACCCACATGTTAACTTTGAAACATGTTTTTTTAATACACCCACATGTTAATGGTGAAACCTGTTTTTTTTAATACACCCACATGTTAAATTTGAAACCTGTTTTTTTAATACACCCACATGTTAACTTTGAAACCAGTTTTTTTTAATACACCCACATGTTAACTTTGAAACATGTTTTTTAAATACACCCACATGTTAACTTTGAAACCTGTTTTTTTAATGCACCCACATGTTAACTTTGAAACCTGTTTTTTAAAATACACCCACATGTTAACTTTGAAACATGTTTTTTAAATACACCCACATGTTAACTTTGAAACATGTTTTTTTAATACACCCACATGTTAACTTTGAAACCTGTTTTTTTAATACACCCACATGTTAACTTTGAAACCAGTTTTTTTAATACACCCACATGTTGACTTTGAAACCTGTTTTTTTAATACACCCACAAGGTTAACTTTGAAACCTGTTTTTTTATTATTATACCCACATGTTAACTTTGAAACTTGTTTTTTTAATACACCCACATGTTAACTTTGAAACTTGTTTTTTTAATACACCCACATGTTGACTTTGAAACCTGTTTTTTTATTATACCCACATGTTAACTTTGAAACTTGTTTTTTTAATACACCCACATGTTAACTTTGAAACCTGTTTTTTTTATACACCCACATGTTGACTTTGAAACCTGTTTTTTTAATATACCCACATGTAAACTTTGAAACCTGTTTTTTTTATTATACCCACATGTTAACTTTGAAACTTGTTGTTTTTTTATACACCCACATGTTGACTTTGAAACCTGTTTTTTTATTATACCCACATGTTAACTTTGAAACCTGTTTTTTTTATACACCCACATGTTAACTTTGAAACCTGTTTTTTTATTATACCCACATGTTAACTTTGAAACCTGTTTTTTTTATACACCCACATGTTGACTTTGAAACCTGTTTTTTTAATACACCCACAAGGTTAACTTTGAAACATGTTTTTTTTATTATACCCACATGTTTAACTTTGAAACCTGTTTTTTTAATACACCCACATGTTAACTTTGAAACCCGTTTTTTTAATACACCCACATGTTAACTTTGAAACCTGTTTTTTAATACACCCACATGTTAACTTTGAAACCTGTTTTTTTAATACACCCACATGTTAACTTTGAAACCTGTTTTTTTAATACACCCACATGTTAACTTTGAAACCTGTTTTTTTCATACACCCACATGTTAACTTTGAAACTTGTTTTTTTAATACACCCACATGTTAACTTTGAAACCTGTTTTTTTAATACACCCACATGTTAACTTTGAAACATGTTTTTTTAATACACCCACATGTTAATGGTGAAACCTGTTTTTTTTAATACACCCACATGTTAAATTTGAAACCTGTTTTTTTAATACACCCACATGCTAACTTTGAAACCAGTTTTTTTTAATACACCCACATGTTAACTTTGAAACATGTTTTTTAAATACACCCACATGTTAACTTTGAAACCTGTTTTTTTTAATGCACCCACATGTTAACTTTGAAAACTGTTTTTTTTAATACACCCACATGTTAACTTTGAAACATGTTTTTTTAAATACACGCACATGTTAACTTTGAAACATGTTTTTTTAATACACCCACATGTTAACTTTGAAACCTGTTTTTTTAATACACCCACATGTTAACTTTGAAACCAGTTTTTTTAATACACCCACATGTTGACTTTGAAACCTGTTTTTTTAATACACCCACAAGGTTAACTTTGAAACCTGTTTTTTTATTATTATACCCACATGTTAACTTTGAAACTTGTTTTTTTAATACACCCACATGTTAACTTTGAAACTTGTTTTTTTAATACACCCACATGTTGACTTTGAAACCTGTTTTTTTATTATACCCACATGTTAACTTTGAAACTTGTTTTTTTAATACACCCACATGTTAACTTTGAAACCTGTTTTTTTTATACACCCACATGTTGACTTTGAAACCTGTTTTTTTAATATACCCACATGTAAACTTTGAAACCTGTTTTTTTTATTATACCCACATGTTAACTTTGAAACTTGTTGTTTTTCTATACACCCACATGTTGACTTTGAAACCTGTTTTTTTATTATACCCACATGTTAACTTTGAAACCTGTTTTTTTTATACACCCACATGTTAACTTTGAAACCTGTTTTTTTATTATACCCACATGTTAACTTTGAAACCTGTTTTTTTTATACACCCACATGTTGACTTTGAAACCTGTTTTTTTAATACACCCACATGTTAACTTTGAAACATGTTTTTTTAATACACCCACATGTTAACTTTGAAACATGTTTTTTTAATACACCCACATGTTAACTTTGAAACATGTTTTTTTAAATACACCCACATGTTAACTTTGAAACATGTTTTTTAAAATACACCCACATGTTAAATTTGAAACGTGTTTTTTAAATGCACCCACATGTTAAATTTGAAACCTGTTTTTTAAATATACCCACATGTTAACTTTGAAACATGTTTTTTTAATACACCCACATGTTAACTTTGAAACATGTTTTTTTAATACACCCACATGTTAACTTTGAAACTTGTTTTTTTAATACACCCACATGTTGACTTTGAAACCTGTTTCTTTAATACACCCACAAGGTTAACTTTGAAACCTGTTTTTTTATTATTATACCCACATGTTAACTTTGAAACTTGTTTTTTTAATACACCCACATGTTAACTTTGAAACTTGTTTTTTTAATACACCCACATGTTAACTTTGAAACTTGTTTTTTTAATACACCCACATGTTAACTTTGAAACCTGTTTTTTTAATACACCCACATGTTAACGTTGAAACCTGTTTTTTTTAATACACCCACATGTTAAATTTGAAACCTGTTTTTTTAATACACCCACAAGTTTAACTTTGAAACCTGTTTTTTTATTATTATACCCACATGTTAACTTTGAAACATGTTTTTTTAATACACCCACATGTTGATGTTGAAACCTGTTTTTTTTAATACACCCACATGTTAACTTTGAAACAGTTTTTTAAATACACCCACATGTTAACTTTGAAACATGTTTTTTAAATACACCCACATGTTAACTTTGAAACCTGTTTTTTTAATACACCCACATGTTAACTTTGAAACCAGTTTTTTTAAGACACCCACATGTTAACTTTGAAACCAGTTTTTTTTAATACACCCACATGTTGACTTTGAAACATGTTTTTTTAAATACACCCACATGTTAACTTTGAAACATGTTTTTTTTAATACACCCACATGTTAACTTTGAAACCTGTTTTTTTAATACACCCACATGTAAACTTTGAAACCTGTTTTTTTAATACACCCACATGTTGACTTTGAAACCTGTTTTTTTAATATACCCACAAGGTTAACTTTGAAACCTGTTTTTTTAAATATTATACCCACATGTTAACTTTGAAACTTGTTTTTTTAATACACCCACATGTTAACTTTGAAACCTGTTTTTTTAATACACCCACATGTTAACTTTGAAACATGTTTTTTTAATGCACCCACATGTTAATGGTGAAACCTGTTTTTTTTAATACACCCACATGTTAAATTTGAAACCTGTTTTTTTAATACACCCACATGTTAACTTTGAAACCAGTTTTTTTTAATACACCCACATGTTAACTTTGAAACATGTTTTTTAAATACACCAACATGTTAACTTTGAAACCTGTTTTTTTAATGCACCCACATGTTAACTTTGAAACCTGTTTTTTTAAATACACCCACATGTTAACTTTGAACATGTTTTTTAAATACACCCACATGTTAACTTTGAAACATGTTTTTTTAATACACCCACATGTTAACTTTGAAACCTGTTTTTTTAATACACCCACATGTTAACTTTGAAACCAGTTTTTTTAATACACCCACATGTTGACTTTGAAACCTGTTTTTTTAATACACCCACAAGGTTAACTTTGAAACCTGTTTTTTTATTATTATACCCACATGTTAACTTTGAAACTTGTTTTTTTAATACACCCACATGTTAACTTTGAAACTTTTTTTTTAATACACCCACATGTTGACTTTGAAACCTGTTTTTTTATTATACCCACATGTTAACTTTGAAACTTGTTTTTTTAATACACCCACATGTTAACTTTGAAACCTGTTTTTTTTATACACCCACATGTTGACTTTGAAACCTGTTTTTTTAATATACCCACATGTAAACTTTGAAACCTGTTTTTTTTATTATACCCACATGTTAACTTTGAAACTTGTTGTTTTTTTATACACCCACATGTTGACTTTGAAACCTGTTTTTTTATTATACCCACATGTTAACTTTGAAACCTGTTTTTTTTATACACCCACATGTTAACTTTGAAACCTGTTTTTTTATTATACCCACATGTTAACTTTGAAACCTGTTTTTTTTATACACCCACATGTTGACTTTGAAACCTGTTTTTTTAATACACCCACATGTTAACTTTGAAACATGTTTTTTTAATACACCCACATGTTAACTTTGAAACATGTTTTTTTAATACACCCACATGTTGACGTTGAAACCTGTTTTTTTTAATACACCCACATGTTAACTTTGAAACAGTTTTTTAAATACACCCACATGTTAACTTTGAAACATGTTTTTTAAATACACCCACATGTTAACTTTGAAACCTGTTTTTTTAATACACCCACATGTTAACTTTGAAACCAGTTTTTTTAAATACACCCACATGTTAACTTTGAAACATGTTTTTTAAATACACCCACATGTTAACTTTGAAACCAGTTTTTTTAAATACACCCACATGTTAACTTTGAAACCTGTTTTTTTAATACACCCACATGTTAACTTTGAAACCAGTTTTTTTTAATACACCCACATGTTAACTTTGAAACATGTTTTTTTAATACACCCACATGTTAACTTTGAAACCTGTTTTTTTTAATACACCCACATGTTAACTTTGAAACATGTTTTTTAAAATACACCCACATGTTAAATTTGAAACCTGTTTTTTAAATACACCTACATGTTCAATTTGAAACCTGTTTTTTTTAATACACCCACATGTTAACTTTGAAACATGTTTTTTTAAATACAGCCACATGTTAACTTTGAAACATGTTTTTTTTAATACACCCACATGTTAACTTTGAAACCTGTTTTTTTAATACACCCACATGTAAACTTTGAAACCTGTTTTTTTAATACACCCACATGTTGACTTTGAAACCTGTTTTTTTAATATACCCACAAGGTTAACTTTGAAACCTGTTTTTTTAATATACCCACAAGGTTAACTTTGAAACCTGTTTTTTTTAATATTATACCCACATGTTAACTTTGAAACCAGTTTTTTTAAATACACCCACATGTTAACTTTGAAACCTGTTTTTTTTAATACACCCACATGTTAACTTTGAAACATGTTTTTTAAAATACACCCACATGTTAAATTTGAAACCTGTTTTTTAAATACACCTACATGTTCAATTTGAAACCTGTTTTTTTTAATACACCCACATGTTAACTTTGAAACATGTTTTTTTAAATACACCCACATGTTAACTTTGAAACATGTTTTTTTTAATACACCCACATGTTAACTTTGAAACCTGTTTTTTTAATACACCCACATGTAAACTTTGAAACCTGTTTTTTTAATACACCCACATGTTGACTTTGAAACCTGTTTTTTTAATATACCCACAAGGTTAACTTTGAAACCTGTTTTTTTTTATATTATACCCACATGTTAACTTTGAAACTTGTTTTTTTAATACACCCACATGTTAACTTTGAAACCTGTTTTTTTAATACACCCACATGTTAACTTTGAAACATGTTTTTTTAATACACCCACATGTTAATGGTGAAACCTGTTTTTTTTAATACACCCACATGTTAAATTTGAAACCTGTTTTTTTAATACACCCACATGTTAACTTTGAAACCAGTTTTTTTTAATACACCCACATGTTAACTTTGAAACATGTTTTTTAAATACACCCACATGTTAACTTTGAAACCTGTTTTTTTAATGCACCCACATGTTAACTTTGAAACCTGTTTTTTAAAATACACCCACATGTTAACTTTGAAACATGTTTTTTAAATACACCCACATGTTAACTTTGAAACATGTTTTTTTAATACACCCACATGTTAACTTTGAAACCTGTTTTTTTAATACACCCACATGTTAACTTTGAAACCAGTTTTTTTAATACACCCACATGTTGACTTTGAAACCTGTTTTTTTAATACACCCACAAGGTTAACTTTGAAACCTGTTTTTTTATTATTATACCCACATGTTAACTTTGAAACTTGTTTTTTTAATACACCCACATGTTAACTTTGAAACTTGTTTTTTTAATACACCCACATGTTGACTTTGAAACCTGTTTTTTTATTATACCCACATGTTAACTTTGAAACTTGTTTTTTTAATACACCCACATGTTAACTTTGAAACCTGTTTTTTTTATACACCCACATGTTGACTTTGAAACCTGTTTTTTTAATATACCCACATGTAAACTTTGAAACCTGTTTTTTTTATTATACCCACATGTTAACTTTGAAACTTGTTGTTTTTTTATACACCCACATGTTGACTTTGAAACCTGTTTTTTTATTATACCCACATGTTAACTTTGAAACCTGTTTTTTTTATACACCCACATGTTAACTTTGAAACCTGTTTTTTTATTATACCCACATGTTAACTTTGAAACCTGTTTTTTTTATACACCCACATGTTGACTTTGAAACCTGTTTTTTTAATACACCCACAAGGTTAACTTTGAAACATGTTTTTTTTATTATACCCACATGTTTAACTTTGAAACCTGTTTTTTTAATACACCCACATGTTAACTTTGAAACCCGTTTTTTTAATACACCCACATGTTAACTTTGAAACCTGTTTTTTAATACACCCACATGTTAACTTTGAAACCTGTTTTTTTAATACACCCACATGTTAACTTTGAAACCTGTTTTTTTAATACACCCACATGTTAACTTTGAAACATGTTTTTTTAATACACCCACATGTTAACTTTGAAACCTGTTTTTTTTAATACACCCACATGTTAACTTTGAAACATGTTTTTTAAAATACACCCACATGTTAAATTTGAAACCTGTTTTTTAAATACACCTACATGTTCAATTTGAAACCTGTTTTTTTTAATACACCCACATGTTAACTTTGAAACATGTTTTTTTAAATACACCCACATGTTAACTTTGAAACATGTTTTTTTTAATACACCCACATGTTAACTTTGAAACCTGTTTTTTTAATACACCCACATGTAAACTTTGAAACCTGTTTTTTTAAATACACCCACATGTTAACTTTGAAACATGTTTTTTTTAATACACCCACATGTTAACTTTGAAACCTGTTTTTTTAATACACCCACATGTAAACTTTGAAACCTGTTTTTTTAATACACCCACATGTTGACTTTGAAACCTGTTTTTTTAATATACCCACAAGGTTAACTTTGAAACCTGTTTTTTTTATATTATACCCACATGTTAACTTTGAAACTTGTTTTTTTAATACACCCACATGTTAACTTTGAAACCTGTTTTTTTAATACACCCACATGTTAACTTTGAAACATGTTTTTTTAATACACCCACATGTTAATGGTGAAACCTGTTTTTTTTAATACACCCACATGTTAAATTTGAAACCTGTTTTTTTAATACACCCACATGTTAACTTTGAAACCAGTTTTTTTTAATACACCCACATGTTAACTTTGAAACATGTTTTTTAAATACACCCACATGTTAACTTTGAAACCTGTTTTTTTAATGCACCCACATGTTAACTTTGAAACCTGTTTTTTAAAATACACCCACATGTTAACTTTGAAACATGTTTTTTAAATACACCCACATGTTAACTTTGAAACATGTTTTTTTAATACACCCACATGTTAACTTTGAAACCTGTTTTTTTTATACACCCACATGTTAACTTTGAAACCTGTTTTTTTATTATACCCACATGTTAACTTTGAAACCTGTTTTTTTAATACACCCACATGTTAACTTTGAAACTTGTTGTTTTTTTATACACCCACATGTTGACTTTGAAACCTGTTTTTTTATTATACCCACATGTTAACTTTGAAACCTGTTTTTTTTATACACCCACATGTTAACTTTGAAACCTGTTTTTTTATTATACCCACATGTTAACTTTGAAACCTGTTTTTTTTATACACCCACATGTTGACTTTGAAACCTGTTTTTTTAATACACCCACATGTTAACTTTGAAACATGTTTTTTTAATACACCCACATGTTAACTTTGAAACATGTTTTTTTAATACACCCACATGTTAACTTTGAAACATGTTTTTTAAAATACACCCACATGTTAACTTTGAAACATGTTTTTTAAAATACACCCACATGTTAAATTTGAAACGTGTTTTTTAAATGCACCCACATGTTAAATTTGAAACCTGTTTTTTAAATATACCCACATGTTAACTTTGAAACATGTTTTTTTAATACACCCACATGTTAACTTTGAAACATGTTTTTTTAATACACCCACATGTTAACTTTGAAACTTGTTTTTTTAATACACCCACATGTTGACTTTGAAACCTGTTTCTTTAATACACCCACAAGGTTAACTTTGAAACCTGTTTTTTTATTATTATACCCACATGTTAACTTTGAAACTTGTTTTTTTAATACACCCACATGTTAACTTTGAAACTTGTTTTTTTAATACACCCACATGTTAACTTTGAAACTTGTTTTTTTAATACACCCACATGTTAACTTTGAAACCTGTTTTTTTAATACACCCACATGTTAACGTTGAAACCTGTTTTTTTTAATACACCCACATGTTAAATTTGAAACCTGTTTTTTTAATACACCCACAAGTTTAACTTTGAAACCTGTTTTTTTATTATTATACCCACATGTTAACTTTGAAACATGTTTTTTTAATACACCCACATGTTGATGTTGAAACCTGTTTTTTTTAATACACCCACATGTTAACTTTGAAACAGTTTTTTAAATACACCCACATGTTAACTTTGAAACATGTTTTTTAAATACACCCACATGTTAACTTTGAAACCTGTTTTTTTAATACACCCACATGTTAACTTTGAAACCAGTTTTTTTAAATACACCCACATGTTAACTTTGAAACCTGTTTTTTTAAGACACCCACATGTTAACTTTGAAACCAGTTTTTTTTAATACACCCACATGTTGACTTTGAAACATGTTTTTTTAAATACACCCACATGTTAACTTTGAAACATGTTTTTTTTAATACACCCACATGTTAACTTTGAAACCTGTTTTTTTAATACACCCACATGTAAACTTTGAAACCTGTTTTTTTAATACACCCACATGTTGACTTTGAAACCTGTTTTTTTAATATACCCACAAGGTTAACTTTGAAACCTGTTTTTTTAAATATTATACCCACATGTTAACTTTGAAACTTGTTTTTTTAATACACCCACATGTTAACTTTGAAACCTGTTTTTTTAATACACCCACATGTTAACTTTGAAACATGTTTTTTTAATGCACCCACATGTTAATGGTGAAACCTGTTTTTTTTAATACACCCACATGTTAAATTTGAAACCTGTTTTTTTAATACACCCACATGTTAACTTTGAAACCAGTTTTTTTTAATACACCCACATGTTAACTTTGAAACATGTTTTTTAAATACACCAACATGTTAACTTTGAAACCTGTTTTTTTAATGCACCCACATGTTAACTTTGAAACCTGTTTTTTTAAATACACCCACATGTTAACTTTGAAACATGTTTTTTAAATACACCCACATGTTAACTTTGAAACATGTTTTTTTAATACACCCACATGTTAACTTTGAAACCTGTTTTTTTAATACACCCACATGTTAACTTTGAAACCAGTTTTTTTAATACACCCACATGTTGACTTTGAAACCTGTTTTTTTAATACACCCACAAGGTTAACTTTGAAACCTGTTTTTTTATTATTATACCCACATGTTAACTTTGAAACTTGTTTTTTTAATACACCCACATGTTAACTTTGAAACTTTTTTTTTAATACACCCACATGTTGACTTTGAAACCTGTTTTTTTATTATACCCACATGTTAACTTTGAAACTTGTTTTTTTAATACACCCACATGTTAACTTTGAAACCTGTTTTTTTAATACACCCACATGTTGACTTTGAAACCTGTTTTTTTAATATACCCACATGTAAACTTTGAAACCTGTTTTTTTAATTATACCCACATGTTAACTTTGAAACTTGTTGTTTTTTTATTCACCCACATGTTGACTTTGAAACCTGTTTTTTTATTATACCCACATGTTAACTTTGAAACCTGTTTTTTTTATACACCCACATGTTAACTTTGAAACCTGTTTTTTTATTATACCCACATGTTAACTTTGAAACCTGTTTTTTTTATACACCCACATGTTGACTTTGAAACCTGTTTTTTTAATACACCCACAAGGTTAACTTTGAAACATGTTTTTTTTATTATACCCACATGTTTAACTTTGAAACCTGTTTTTTTAATACACCCACATGTTAACTTTGAAACCCGTTTTTTTAATACACCCACATGTTAACTTTGAAACCTGTTTTTTAATACACCCACATGTTAACTTTGAAACCTGTTTTTTTAATACACCCACATGTTAACTTTGAAACCTGTTTTTTTAATACACCCACATGTTAACTTTGAAACCTGTTTTTTTCATACACCCACATGTTAACTTTGAAACTTGTTTTTTTAATACACCCACATGTTAACTTTGAAACCTGTTTTTTTAATACACCCACATGTTAACTTTGAAACATGTTTTTTTAATACACCCACATGTTAATGGTGAAACCTGTTTTTTTAAATACACCCACATGTTAAATTTGAAACCTGTTTTTTTAATACACCCACATGTTAACTTTGAAACCAGTTTTTTTTAATACACCCACATGTTAACTTTGAAACATGTTTTTTAAATACACCCACATGTTAACTTTGAAACCTGTTTTTTTAATGCACCCACATGTTAACTTTGAAACCTGTTTTTTTTAATACACCCACATGTTAACTTTGAAACATGTTTTTTAAATACACCCACATGTTAACTTTGAAACATGTTTTTTTAATACACCCACATGTTAACTTTGAAACCTGTTTTTTTAATACACCCACATGTTAACTTTGAAACCAGTTTTTTTAATACACCCACATGTTGACTTTGAAACCTGTTTTTTTAATACACCCACAAGGTTAACTTTGAAACCTGTTTTTTTATTATTATACCCACATGTTAACTTTGAAACTTGTTTTTTTAATACACCCACATGTTAACTTTGAAACTTGTTTTTTTAATACACCCACATGTTGACTTTGAAACCTGTTTTTTTAATATACCCACATGTAAACTTTGAAACCTGTTTTTTTTATTATACCCACATGTTAACTTTGAAACTTGTTGTTTTTTTATACACCCACATGTTGACTTTGAAACCTGTTTTTTTATTATACCCACATGTTAACTTTGAAACCTGTTTTTTTTATACACCCACATGTTAACTTTGAAACCTGTTTTTTTATTATACCCACATGTTAACTTTGAAACCTGTTTTTTTTATACACCCACATGTTGACTTTGAAACCTGTTTTTTTCATACACCCACATGTTAACTTTGAAACATGTTTTTTTAATACACCCACATGTTAACTTTGAAACCAGTTTTTTTAATACACCCACATGTTAACTTTGAAACATGTTTTTTTAAATACACCCACATGTTAACTTTGAAACATGTTTTTTAAAATACACCCACATGTTAAATTTGAAACCTGTTTTTTAAATGCACCCACATGTTAAATTTGAAACCTGTTTTTTTAAATATACCCACATGTTAACTTTGAAACATGTTTTTTTTATACACCCACATGTTAACTTTGAAACTTGTTTTTTTAATACACCCACATGTTGACTTTGAAACCTGTTTTTTTAATACACCCACAAGGTTAACTTTGAAACCTGTTTTTTTTATTATTATACCCACATGTTAACTTTGAAACTTGTTTTTTTAATACACCCACATGTTAACTTTGAAACTTGTTTTTTTAATACACCCACATGTTAACTTTGAAACCTGTTTTTTTAATACACCCACATGTTAACTTTGAAACGTGTTTTTTTAATACACCCACATGTTGACGTTGAAACCTGTTTTTTTTAATACACCCACATGTTAACTTTGAAACAGTTTTTTAAATACACCCACAAGTTAACTTTGAAACATGTTTTTTAAATACACCCACATGTTAACTTTGAAACCTGTTTTTTTAATACACCCACATGTTAACTTTGAAACCAGTTTTTTTAAATACACCCACATGTTAACTTTGAAACATGTTTTTTAAATACACCCACATGTTAACTTTGAAACCTGTTTTTTTAATACACCCACATGTTAACTTTGAAACCAGTTTTTTTTAATACACCCACATGTTAACTATGAAACATGTTTTTTTAATACACCCACATGTTAACTTTGAAACCTGTTTTTTTTAATACACCCACATGTTAACTTTGAAACATGTTTTTTAAAATACACCCACATGTTAAATTTGAAACCTGTTTTTTAAATACACCTACATGTTCAATTTGAAACCTGTTTTTTTTAATACACCCACATGTTAACTTTGAAACATGTTTTTTTAAATACACCCACATGTTAACTTTGAAACATGTTTTTTTTAATACACCCACATGTTAACTTTGAAACCTGTTTTTTTAATACACCCACATGTAAACTTTGAAACCTGTTTTTTTAATACACCCACATGTTGACTTTGAAACCTGTTTTTTTAATATACCCACAAGGTTAACTTTGAAACCTGTTTTTTTAAATATTATACCCACATGTTAACTTTGAAACCAGTTTTTTTTAATACACCCACATGTTAACTTTGAAACATGTTTTTTTAATACACCCACATGTTAACTTTGAAACCTGTTTTTTTTAATACACCCACATGTTAACTTTGAAACATGATTTTTAAAATACACCCACATGTTAAATTTGAAACCTGTTTTTTAAATACACCTACATGTTCAATTTGAAACCTGTTTTTTTTAATACACCCACATGTTAACTTTGAAACCAGTTTTTTTAATACACCCACATGTTAACTTTGAAACATGTTTTTTTAATACACCCACATGTTAACTTTGAAACCTGTTTTTTTTAATACACCCACATGTTAACTTTGAAACATGATTTTTAAAATACACCCACATGTTAACTTTGAAACCTGTTTTTTTAAGACACCTACATGTTCAATTTGAAACCTGTTTTTTTTAATACACCCACATGTTAACTTTGAAACATGTTTTTTTAAATACACCCACATGTTAACTTTGAAACATGTTTTTTTTAATACACCCACATGTTAACTTTGAAACCTGTTTTTTTAATACACCCACATGTAAACTTTGAAACCTGTTTTTTTAATACACCCACATGTTGACTTTGAAACCTGTTTTTTTAATATACCCACAAGGTTAACTTTGAAACCTGTTTTTTTAAATATTATACCCACAGGTTAACTTTGAAACCTGTTTTTTTTAATACACCCACATGTTAACTTTGAAACATGTTTTTTTAATACACCCACATGTTAACTTTGAAACATGTTTTTTTAATACACCCACATGTTAACTTTGAAACATGTTTTTTTAATACACCCACATGTTAACTTTGAAACATGTTTTTTTAATACACCCACATGTTAACTTTGAAACATGTTTTTTTAATACACCCACATGTTAACTTTGAAACCTGTTTTTTGACCAACATCATGGCAAAATCTGCTTTTGGGGGTTATTTTCTGATATTGCTTGTTAATTTGTGAACCTCCATGATGCCCTTTTTTATCCACAAATAAAATGGCTGATAGTCTATTTGGCAGAGCATATCTGTTTGACAGATAACAACATGTAATATACTCGTATATAAAGCTCTTTCTAAACACTGACTGACTGACTGATATTAATGTTCTGTACCTGCCGGGTGTCGTAGCTGAAATTTGCCGTGCCGACAGACATCGAAACTGGTACACAGGGAAAAATTACAGAACTGTCGGAAAGCATCCATAAATGAAAATTTACGTTAAAAAAACATAAATGCATATGTAAAAAAACCCCCCAAAAAACAACCCCAAATAAACCAAAAAAACCTCAATCGATATCCAGCATTTGAAAATTGTAATTTCATAAACATGACAATAATGTCCGTAAATGAAAGAAAATAAAATGTGTCCGTAAATGAAAAATTACATAAAAGACCATAAACGTGTCCGTTAACATTTTTTTTTTTTACCTCGATTGATAGCTAGCATTTGAAAATTGTAATTTCTATAACTAAAATGTGAAATAAACATGACAATAATGTCCGTAAATGAAAAAAAGAAAACGCATCTGTAAATGAAAATTTCTGTAAAAAACCGTAAACGTATCAGTAAAAAATACAAAAAACAACCTCAATTGATATCTAGCATTTGAAAATTGAAATTTCTATGAATGTAAACTGTGAAATAAAATTCTCAATGAAAATTTACGTTAAAACTATAAACGCATCCATAAAATAAATATACCTAAATTGATATGTAGCAGGAGGTTGGTGATGCTTGCCTATAATCATAAAGCTTCTATTTATTGTATGCCAACCTATGAAGCACGGTTTGTTGTTGCTTACACCATGTGTAAGCATACCCCACTAGTACTTTTATAAGACTATTCAGAACAGGAATCCTCAGCTTCAGAAGAACCACTCGGAGCAGAGAAAGAATGAGAACCCCCCAACCCCTCCACCACGTTTACTTTCTTAACAATCCCATTGAGGAAGTTCAGTTTTTCAAACTCCTGGGTGTTTCTCTCAGCCATGATCTTTCTTGGGCAAATCACATTTTGAAGTTGGCCTCCAAAGATAGTTACCAGCTGGGTATCTTCAGTTGATTAATGTACTTAATTGGCACACCTGAACTCCTATTTACCTTCAAGGTTTTCATCCACAGCTTAATGGAGTACTGCTCTCCTCTCGAGGAACTTGATCGATTCTGTGTAAACCAAGGCCTTCAAGATCATTGGAATCCCCCGTGATGAAGCTCAGTCTGTGGGCTTATCACTATACCGTCATAGTCAGGACGGTAGTCTCTGTATTCTACCGCCGCCTCCTTCCTGATCTTCCACCTTCTGCTCTGTCGCAAAATCCAGGATCACTGCTCACCTTTACTCATTTGTTCCTTTTTCCCCCATCTGGGGAACCAACTTCCTCATTTTCTTCAACCTCATTCCTCCCTCCAGGTCTTAAAGACAGCTGTTCACCACCATCTCTGATCATCCCTAATCCAAAACAATGATCTTTTCTACCCTTGTTAACCTCCACCTCTTCCCCCCTCTCCTCCCCCCCCATCACCCTAAGCCCACCCCTTTCTCCATTTCAAGTTTTTCCTTCAGTATCCATCCTGTCCACCCCATGCGTCTTCTCCTGCCCCGCCACCCCTAAATTCCTCCCCACACCCATTTTGTCCAAGACTCCCTCTATTTTTCTTCCCCTCTGCTGTTGGCATTTCCCCTCTCTCTGCCATTCCTTTTGTTCTGTTGCGGCCTGATCCATTCAGTCTTCTAGCTCTTCAAGTCTAGACTCTTTGTGCCAAAAAAAGTACTAATCTCAATGTCAATCCCAACTCTCTGGCGAAGGGCTTATAACCAGCGGTTGCTATATATCGGGCAAAATGATTGGCACGTCCCCAGCGCAGAGAGAGACTGGGTTTTACAATGACGTGTCTGTCTGTGTCTGTCTGTGTCTGTGTGACTGTCTTTTTGTCCCGTAACTTTTTTACCATTTGAGTTTTGGCATCAGATTTTCAACAATGCTTTATTATGGGAATATTGGGAAAACAAATTAATAATTTTGTCAAAAGGTCAAAGGTCCGCGTCACATAAAATCATCAATTTTCATCCAATTGACTTTCTTTTCTTTTTTTTGTATACAAGATCGAGGCTCATGTAAGAGCTAACATTAATGACAAAAATGCAAACTGACGCATAAAACATAAGATAAAGGGAGCGGGAGACAAGATGGGGAGAGAGAGGGAAGCACACAAGTACAACAGCAGAGAACAGAGATATCGGGAGATCTGTGGGAGGGGGAGGGCTTGGGGGGAGGAGGCACGGGAAGTGGGGGGGGGGGGGCGGGAGGGGGACATAAAAATTTAATTTGCCATTTGAGTTTTGTCATCAAATTTTCAACAAAGCTTTATTATGAGGATATGGCGAAGGCAAATTAATCGACATTTTTCAAATTTTAATAATTTGCATATTGGTTAACTGAATTAGTTCACCAGTCAAAAGCTAGAAGCCGATTGTTACCTCCGCTACCAAAGGTTGTTATGTTTTCACCCCTGTCTGTCTGTCTGTCTGTTTGTCTGTTTGTGAACAAGATATCTCAAAACTTTTTGGACAGATTTGGACTAAACTTGGTGGACAGGTTGTGTGTGTGACAAGGACTAATCTATTCAATTTTGGTGAAGATCTGAATATGGATTCGGATATGATAATTATTTAATTTCTTTGTGATTCTTCACCATTGAGAGATCGGGCTAAAACCAAAATACAGCAGGATATCTCAAAAAGTTATGGATGGATTTGGACGAAACTTGGTGGAGAGGTTGTGTGTGTGACAAGGAAGAATCGATTCAATTTTGGTGAAGATTTGAATATGGATTCGAATACGATGATTATTTAATTTTTGAAGTGATTCTTCACCATTGAGAGATGGGGCTAAAACCAACATACAGCAGGCTATCTCAAAAAGTTATGGACGAGTTATGACCAAACTTGGTGGGCGAGTTGGTTCGGTGACAAGAACAAGCGATTCGATTTTGGTCCAGGTCCAAATCCAGATCCGGCCTATCATTGGGATACAAAACATAAACTGGTGAGACTGGTGGAGGTTTGTGCCCTACCGGGTGCCATTCTAGTTTTTGCTGTTTTCATCATGTTTGGTCTATACGGAAGAAGTCGTCTGAATACAAAGCGGATACGGATGGGCTTTGCATTCCCAGATGCTTTCTAGTTGTTTCTTGTTAAAATGTTGAGCATTTTATTTTGATTTCCATGAAATCCTCATATTTTGTCTTTCTATTAATCGTACCTGCAATGCAGGCAGCAGTCAAACACATGGAGCATAACAATGCCTTGTACAGGTATCTCTTTCAACCATGTCAGTTCATCTTTGTATTCATAGTACGATCATAATTTATATCCAGTACTGTAATTTAATACATTATGGCATGAATGGTGTGTTGAGTGGTTCAAGTGGGGCATTCTGCTCCACTTTGTTTCCTGTTAACCTACTTGTATGGCAATGTCACACTGTATGAATTGCTCTGTTATCTCAACCTTTTCAGCTGGTTTTGTCTTAGAGGACCCAAGGCTGAAACACCTTTCCAAAACTGATGTGTGAAATGCTGAGCGAGCACACTTACCTTTAGTGGTTTTTGCTTTTAAAAAGAGCTTTCTTTAATCATGTTGCCATACTCTGAATTAACACTTTCCTCTTTTTATGCCTTTCTTTCCTTTCCTTGTGCACTAACAGGGCTCGTTATGTCATCCATTACTGTTGTCATCCTGGTGATGTACTTCGTGGTGGACACATTCTGGGTGCAAGGACATTCCTGGGCAGCTGAGTGCACACCTGTGTATTTTCAGTACTTCGTGAAATTCTTCATCATTGGTGTTACTGTGCTTGTGGTTGCAGTGCCAGAGGGCCTCCCTCTGGCAGTCACCATCTCCCTCGCCTACTCCGTCAAGGTACACCAAAACGATTCAAACGGCCATTGCTGTATGTCACATTCCACGTCAGCTCATGCCATTTTACAACACTATGATATTCATAAAAATGCCCAATAAAAATAATATTAATAAAAAAAATTCTATTAAAAGAAATATTAAATATTAAAATTAAAATAAATAAATATTAAAAATTAAATATTATTATAAATAAATATTATTATTATAAATAAATAATAAATAAATAAATTATATATATATATATATTTATATGTATAGCCTGGTGTTGGCTTAGCGGTTAGGGTGCCGGCTTGGGATCCTAGGATCCTGGGTTCGAATCCCGATCGATCGCTGAATTAACGCCAGGGGGGTTGACTCAGCCTGTCATCCTTCCGAGGTCGGCAAAATTGAGTACCAGCTTGCTGGGATGAATGATCCCGGTGTGTACCCGATTTAGAATAGGTACACCATATCCCTGCGCATCGTAAGAGGCGACCAAGGGTTGGCGTCAGGAAGGGCATCCGGCCATAAAAACATTGCCTCAAAAAGGGAACCATGATTTTCATGGAGCCCGCACGGCTAACCCCCGCTCCAGCGGGGAAAATGGCCTTAAAACGATCATTCATTCATTCATTCATATATATATATATACATATATATATATATATACATACAGACATGAAAAAGTAAGTACACCCCATGTAAAGTTTTGACTTTTTCAACATAGTTCAACATACAGCTATTTGATCTTCATTTCAACAATATTGACAGATAAAGGTGATATAATATAACAAATATCATGAAACATTTACATTTTGTAGTCCATTGTATAATTTAAATAAACATAAATGCAAATTTCGCATGTGGAAAAAGTAAGTACACCCTTGGCTTTAATAGGTGGTATTGCCCCCTTTGGCAGAAACAACCTCAAGTAGGTGTTTCTTATAACTGTCTACCAGTCTCTGACATCTACTGGGATAAATATTTGCCCACTCCTCCATGCAGAATTCTTTCAGCTGTGCGATGTTTGAGGGGTTTTTTGCATGCACAGCTCGTTTCAAATCCCCCGACAACATCTCGATGGGATTTAGATCCGGGCTTTGACTTGGCCATTCCAGAACCCTCCATTTCTTTCTTTTCAGCCATTCCTTGGTGGATTTACTGGTATCATTAGTTCATTTTCATGTTGCAAGGTCCACCTTCGGTTGAGCTTCAACTTTCCGACAGATGGCCTCACATTATCCTCAAGCACCCGCTGGTACAATGAAGAATTCATAGTGGATTCTATGATGGTGAGCTGCCCAGGCCCTGATGCAGCAAAGCTGCCCCAAACCATAATATTTCCACCACCATGCTTTACATTTGGTATCAGGTTATTGTGGTCAAATGCTGTCTTTGGTTTTTGCCAAACATGTCTTCTGGTACTGTGGCCAAATAGCTCTACCTTTGACTCATCTGTCCAAAGCACATTGTTCCAGAAGTGTTGGTCTTTGCCTTGGTGTTCATTGGCAAACTTTAGTCTTGCCCTGATGTTCTTTCTGGACAGCAAAGGTTTCCTCCTGGCACACTTCCGATGTAGATCAAATTTGTGCAGCCTCTTTCTAATGGTAGACTCTTGCACTTTGACATCAACAGTGGCAAGAGCTACCTGTAGGTCCCGTTATGACATTCTGGGGTTCTTAGAGACTGCTTTCAGCATCTTGCGGTCTGCTCTCAGGCTGAACTTGCTGGGGCGGCCTGGCCTGAACAAGTTGGCAGTTGTTTGGAATCTTCTCCACTTGTAGATGATCTTCCGGATGGTCAAATGATTGATTTCAAATTGTTTGGAGATCTTTGTAAATCCCTTCCCAGACTCGTAGGCATCTATAACCTTCTTTCTGAAGGCCTCAGAGAGCTCTTTTGATCTAGGCATGGTGACGCCGCACACTTCAACAACAAAGAGCAAACCAAACTAAATGTCTGAGGTTTAAATAAGACAGGTTCCTCCAAGATCCTCTCTAACGATGTTCTAATCATTTGCACCTGAGCTGGTGCACCTGATTCTAATTTTAGGTATTTGAAGTAGTGATAAATGTAGGGGTGTACTTACTTTTTCCACATGCGAGATTTGCATTTATGTTTATTTAAATTCTACAATGGACTACAAAATGTAAATGTTTCATTATATTTGTTATATTATATCACCTTTATCTATCAATATTGTTGAAATGAAGATCAAATAGCTGTATGTTGAAATATGTTGAAAAAGTCAAAACTTGACGTGGGGTGTACTTACTTTTTCACGTGACTGTATGTCTATAAATTAAAAAGTGATATTTATAAAATGCTCATGCCCAGCTAGCTATTCACCAAAATTACTGGAACGGCATTCGGTAGAGCGCACACCTCCATTAGGCTGAAAAGTTTACGTTTTGTGTCCCACTGATATGCCGGATCTGGATCTGAACCCTCCAAAATCCAATCGGTTTGTTTTCGTCACTTATCGCCAATTGGTGGTGTTTTTTGTGCAACCTGTGGCTGCTTGGCTGCATCTGGTGGTGTTTTTTGTGCAACCTGTAGCTGCTTGGCTGCATCTGGTGGTTTTTTGTGCAACCTTAGTAGTGTAATAATGTTGGTTCTGGGACACCGCAAATCCTCATTCACTTACATGTTAAATTTTCCCCTCCCTCATTGTCCCAAAACACCTCTATTTCTCCCACCCTCATCTTTATGAACCTTTTGTCTGTAGTACCTATCCTTAATGTTGTTCATTAGACCACTCAAACACTACAAATATTTGTTTTCTCTTATAGACCTATCATCCTTCTTCGACATATCATCTGGCAGATTAATCTTTGACCCACTCAAACATTGACCCATTCACTTCCATATTAATTCTTTCCCTCCCTCATTGCCCCTAAACACCTCTATTTCTCTCACCCTGTTCTTTACGAACCTTCTAACCTTTTGACATGTTATCCTTATTCATTAGACCACTTAAACAATGGTCCTTCTGTGTGAACCTGTGATCCTTCTGACCTTATGGACCTTTTAACCTTTTACTCTTAATATCATCTGGTGAATCATCTTTGACCCACTCAAACAACGACCCTACAAATATTTGTTTATGCGTGGGAAATAATTTAATTCTCTTGCCACTCTCTTCACCATCTAATATATTAACAAAAAATATGTTTGAGTTTGGTTCTTTCTCAAGATATTTTAACTGAGCTAAGATAAAATGGTAAACCTCCCTCAATGTTCTTGTTTGAGTGCCTCCAGTGCCACATACCATTTTTAAATTAAAGTATATATTTTCCTGGCAACCATCAAAGTTTTCCGTCCACTCAAAAATATTTCCATCTTTTTTACCCAATTCACCGGTATTTAAATTAATTCTCTTATTTGTTTTGTAAAATTTTTTACCAGTTGTCTTTTCAATTATACCTATTTGATATTTTTCACATTCGTTATGTTTACCATTTATATACCAAGGTTGATTACACCTCCACTCTTTAGTCTGGTTGGTACTTGGTTCTATCATTTATATAATAGTAAAAAGGCGGCGGTAGCCCGTTAAAATCCCTAACCCCCCTTTTTAACTTATCATTTATATACTTATATAACCATAAGGGAGACTATCAATTCCATTTTCTAAAATAAACCTCTTATCATCAAAAGCCCCCAATGCTTTCTTATTCACCTCTTCTGAATATAATTTATGTTTATAACTTCTTATTCCATTAATCTTTCTAAACTCTTCTTTCTTTGTTGTTAAACAGTTATAATAATCCTTAAAGTTTATTGTTTCTTTAATGACATTTTTCTTTATGCCTTTTAACTTCTTATCAGTTTTTTCAACGTTATTCACAATGTATTTATAAGCATAAGCCTTAGACCTCAATCCCACAAATTCACTCATGACATTTCCTCCTAATTCATCCTTAAACTTTCCAATCACCTTTTTATTTTTAGAAGAGAACAACTCACTCTCTGGACTGTAATTACTAGTGTCATAGATATTAATGTCCTTTTTCATGTCTGAATAAACATCATCAGTATTAATTTGCAAAATAAAACTATCTGTATCCATATAAAGTAGATGAACATCATTTTGATATTTCTTCCTCAAGTTATTATAAAAGTAATCATACATTAATGACTTTGATAAATCAAGAATTGTTGTTCCAATATAAATAGGTTTGTTCATTTCAATACTCTCTTTAATCAAATGGATCGCACAAAAGTTCTCAGTAAAGACCTCAGCTCGAGTAAAACTCGGTCTATTAATTAATTTTGATGCTTGTTCCCAAGATGTTGATAGTCTGATATTTTGTCTTTTCCTCACATTCTCCATAGTCTTACCAAAGACCGCATTATTCATCAATTTATAAAAGTCTTTCTCAAAATCTGTTTTTGACTCTGTTCTTCTTTGTGTATTAAAATCAATGTACCCCTTTAACCAATGACTTTGATTGAACTTTAGAACCCTATGGATCTTCTCTACTCTTAGACCTTTTGATAAATATTGTCGCAAATTTCTTTGGTGTAGAACATAATTTTTCTTGTTATATAATGTAGTAAGTAATTTTTCTGTTGATTCACCTATATCAAACGATCGTTGATAATAACTCAACCATTCTTTCTTTGGACTTTCTTTCTCACAAGCAAATGGGAGATCTTTGTGTAGGTTATGGAGTTCCTCTGGATATTTTAAATCAATTTCAAAATAATAACCAACTTTTCTTCATCCAATTCTTTTTGTGTAGAGATACATACATCTTGTAAAACGTTTTTGTAGTCTTTTTCCTTTACCCATCTAAGTTTTCCATAAGGAAGAGCCTGAGACATTGCCCAGCCATACAGGTTGTTCGCGTCATAGTACATCAAGTAAGAACTCTCTTTCGTTGGATCATAATTTGGAAGATATTTGTTATTTGCTTTTGCGTATCTACTCGAGCAGACTTGTGAAATTCCACCTCTTTTTGCCTTTTCAATCATCAAAAGCATATCAACATCGGTTATCAAATCCAAACCTTGTTTTGTCATTTTCAACATCGCACTCCAGGCCAATCCAGGTGCTGTGTAGTAGTGAGCAGGATCCAATCCATATCCAGTGCGACAAACAGATCTAAAGGCTTCAAATACATCGGCCAATAAAAGCACATCAGTTTTGAGATACAAATCGTGATACTCGCCAAGATTCTTGATGTTATATTTTTCCCAAACATTTTGTGCGTGTACATAATCTTTATCAGATATATTACTGTTGTTTAATTTGTTATAGAAATTTTCTTTTGAAGGAAGTTGTGTTTCATTGAATCTCTCAAATGAGTCCATATAGTCATAGGGGTAAATTCCCTTTTGTGTTAGAAAATCTTTATCTAAAAAATACTCTGAAAGACATGGAAACTCTTTTAGATTTTGAACCAAGTTAACCAATGGACTTGCCATGAATTTAAATGTATCAAGAAATCTGATATGAGTAATAGGAGATGTGTGAATTGTTTTTGTGAATGAAATGTATTTCTGATCCGTGTTTGGAATTGCTGAGATACTTCCAGAAGTCTTTGAGAGTTCCTTGATAAATAGATGTGTATCATAATGAGCGTTGTTATGAAGAAAGACAGGAATGAAAGAGGGGAGTTGATAATTAATATTACAACTTTGATGAGCCGGACCTCTATATTTACCAGTGAGATGACAATGGTCTCTAACCTTTAGACCTTTACCAATTTTCTCCTCACAAATATGACAGACATTGTTTTTTATAAATTCCCTTTTTTCTTTACTTGTTAAGCACATTGGTTTATTGGTTTCTCTCATTATCTTGGTTAATCGAACACAGTCTTTTTCTAGTCGTTTCACAAACTCCTCTGGGGTATTTGAGCCTCTATACATCTCTAACTTGTTATATTTATCACCAACGGATGATTTGATATAATAACAAAAACCACAAGGAGTATGTTTTTGATATTTATTTGTGTATGATTCTTTTGGATCTGGAGAAGCAGTATCAATTTTTTCTAAAATACTTTCAAAATCAGCATATATAACAAATGGATGTTTGATCTTTTTATTTTCATCTTTGAATGTGATCTTTGAGCCTTCTTTAGGCATATTGATTACCGTTGATTTATGTTCGCCACAATAATTTGAATGTTTATCTAATCTTTCTTGTGAATTGAAGAAGTTAAGACAACGCAAACAAATATATATTTTATTTGTTCTCTTCCAGACTTGTGGTTTTATTAATTTAGCAATATCTTTGATGTATGTATAATGTGAATTTTCGTCTGAATTAAAATATAGAAGATTAATATGAGTTTGTTTACAATTGTCAGAAAGCTTTAAAACCTGAATGTTGTTTGTTTCTGTTAGACCATAAACATTAACTGATAAATTATTCATCTTTTCAAATTTAGGAATATCATTTAAAGTCATCGGAAACTTTAGATCTTTCGTATTTAATGTATTCTCATATTTTTTATAATGAGATACTCTTTCATCATGAAAATGTGGAGGATGTAAGTGTGCTAAAATAGACCAGAGAAAACATTTATTGTCTTTATTTTTGATATTGATAACTGCTTTTCTATTTTTGATAACACTGGGTAAATCAATGTAAGAAGAAGCTTTTAGAGGATCTGATTTAAGAATATGAATGTCTATGTAAATAATTTTTCCTATATTGAATCCACTTCCTACGATTGAATTATCCACATCTTGCTCTTGTTTAATAAGTTCATCATAGACTCCTGATGTTTTAAAATCTTGATATGAAGATATAAAGTGTGGCTCAGTTCTCATGTATGGTGTATCTATAACTCCTTTATCCTTTGTCATTTCTAATTTTACCCCCATATAAAATTTAAGTGGTTTCATTTCTTTTAGTGTTTTTTTAATCAATGTTTGAACAGCAGGTTTGACTATTTCTACAGCATCAACTATAGACTTTGGTTCGGGAGGTTTGAAGTTAAAGATTCGAAACCTGATATGTCTTTTGAAAGCACCATCAGTATTTTTAATAGCAAACAATTTTGACAAGTGTTTGTTAGTTTTAAGATGGGCTTTAAACCCCTTCTTGAGGATGGTTGTTTTACAGACCTTACAATGTTTTGTTTTAGGTGGAAGAGGGGAAAGTTTGTTAAGAATGTTGTATGTATGTTTTGCGGTGAGAATATGTTGTTTATAATATTTTACTTCCTTCTCGCAAGTATCACAATAAACCATATTTATAGCGTGAGAAAACGTGGTGTTTTATATATATCGCTGTGCTTAAAATAAAACATTTTTGAGCTTTACACCTCCATTTTATATATATCGCTGTGCTTAAACTAAAACACTTTTTCACTCAGAATCATCGAAGTCATAACTATCACATGAATACTCAGAATCATACTCAGAGTCATCAATAAAGCTACTCTCATAACTATCATTTGAGCACAAACTATTAGTATCATAACTATCATCTGTGTTCAATGAAATACTATCATCACCATCGTCCGAGTTCAATGAAATAGTAAAATCTTCACTGCTGTAATGACTCATATTTAATTAGCAGAAAAAACCTTTCCATCTATACCAATATACTTTCTTTCATTAACGGATTCAATCTCTACATTTTTAATATCAAAAGTTATCTTTAAATAATCTCTAACTATCATAGAACGAAATGACATTTCACCAGAAATATTAACATCATTCATTTTACTTAGATCTACACCCTTTGGATTATTAAAGTAAATACAAATTTCTCCACGAGTATTGTTGATGGTCTTATCATTCTTTTTCAAAGTATCGTGGTCAATCACTTTTTCAAGCTTTGAATAAATTGCCAGGAGTAGAGGAGAAACTTTTGTTAGATTTACTTTAATGGATGTCTTTCCAGGTATAGTTAGAGCTCTTCCTTTAAATGAAATAGAGGGGCTCATGTTATTTTCCATAACTGGTTTTACCCAAAAATTTCCATATTTATCTTTGTTCAATTTAACATCTTTGACATATTTTTCTATATCTTCCACCGAAGTAGAGATTGATTGAAATTTGTCTTTTGTGCTTTGAAACATTGTATTTATTAATGAATAAACGCGTTTAGTTTAAGTAAAAATTTACTATATAAATATGATAAGTTCTGAAGGATATTTAGAATTTCCAGACTCTCCATATGATAAATTAGAGAATTGTCCGGCTTGTGATATAATAGGGCTTAATAATGAGGGTTCATATAAACAATGTATTTTCTGTGATTTAATTTTAATTAATGATAATAAAAAATATAAATATATATATAACTCTTTTAAATTAGAACCAAAAATGAATTACTTTACAAGATTATTAAGAGAGATGAATGTTAAGTATTGTGATGATAATACACCATTTCTTTCAAGGGAAGAGACTATTTGTATTGAGGAAATGTATAAGGGTTTAATGATATTTATTATTCAAAATAATTTTAATGGAAATGTTAATACAAGATACTACATAAATAAAATAATGAATTATTTTGAAATTAAACCCGAACTCAGGATAAAATATAGAGTTTCTAAAATAGCTCAAAAAAAGTTGGATGACTTGTTTTCCAAATATATAAATGAATGATTTTTTACCCGTTTGGGAAAATAAGATAAAATTTAATAACCATAAAAACATTCCAAATTCATTGAGATGTCTAATAGTTGGTTCAAGCGGATGTGGGAAAACCTGTTTACTTTTAAAGATGCTCCTTGGTCCTAATTTTTTAGATTATGATAATTTAATAATTTTTACAAAGTCAAGTTTTCAACCCGAGTATCAACTACTCTCACAGGGTTTTAATGCGGGTCTTAAAAAGGAAGACATTATCGGTTTATTTAAACTTCAAAACGAACTAAATGATTATAATATTGAAGATATAATACAATTATTTTGTGATACACAGAAATCAAAATCGAAACCAAAACCCATAACTTGTATTCTCAGTGATAATACGGATGATATACCTTCACCTCAAGATTTAGATAAATCAAAAAAGAACCTCGTCATCTTTGATGATTGTGTTAATGAGAGAAACCAAACAGTAATGGATAGCTACTATACAAGAGGGAGACATTCTTCTTGTAATTGTATATATCTTATTCAATCATATTTTCAACTCCCTCGACGCTCAATAAGAAACAATGCCAATACTTTTATTTTATTTAAGTTAAATTCAATAGATGTAAATAATTTTTGGAGAGATAATTGCTCTACGTTATGTAGTAAAAAAGAATTTGAAAATTATATGAAACACACGATTGGAAAATATAAATATATTGTTGTGAAACAAGATGAGATACAAACTGATATTTTACACACATAAATGACAACAATTATTATTAACCTTGTGGGTAAATCTGCTTCTGGAAAGAACTTTCATAAATCTAAACTCTTGAATAGTAAAAATGAAAAGATTGTAAGTTTTTTTTTAAAACACCCTATGATTCGTTTTGTGAGTACTACAACCAGAGCAAAGCGACCAGGAGAAGTAGAAGGGAAAGATTATTACTACATTTCAATGGAGGAACATATGCGATTGAGGAACGAAGGTCAAATATTTGAGGAGGTCTCTCTTGGTTCTACAAAATATTCACATTGTAAGAGTGAGTTAAATAAAGTAAAATCTAATGGTCTTGGGATTTTAGAAACTAATCCTGAAGGAATGAGACGAATTATTAAACAATTGTGTGGTGATGGAGTTAAGATTTTATCATTCGGTTTTGATATCGATGAGGAGACTCAACGCAAACATATGAAAAGCAGAGATACAAGTATTAGTGAAGAAGAAATAACAACTCGTATTAATACCAATAAAGAATTTGATGAAATATTTAAAGAAAAGGATTTATTTCAACACATTTACTATAATGATGAAGAAAAGGAAAATTTTCACATTGACCTTTACAATTCATTAAATGATATTTTTCAATACTAAATGAATGCCGAAGAAAGAGAAAGAAAGTTTAAGGAACATCAAGAGTTGGTTTCAAAAGTTGTAAAGCAACAGGAAGAGATAAAGAAGAAACAGAGACAGAAACTAACTGGTGAAGAAGCCTTTGAAAGAAAACAAGAGAAATTTTTTAAACCGCTTTTAAAAACTCAACACCCTACAGTTCCCATGGTAGAATTTACTCCAAAAAAACTTCAAATGCTCAAAGATTTTAGTCAGATAACAAAACAAGAACTTGGAAAATTAGAATATAATGATGAAGAATTATTTCAGAAACTTGAGGAGGTAAATCAACCCCCTAATTATGTAGTGGAAGCTCTTCAAAACAATGAATATTTGGCAGATTCAAAAACCAGAGCAGGTCTCATTCCAACAGAAGAACCAGCAGTGTTTCATCTTGTGGAAGAAAAGGTATTGATATTTAATGATGAATTGATGTTCTTGAGTTCTACTCAACCAAATGTTAAATTAACTCCAAGATTAATGTTTCTTCTAACAAACCCCGGATTCAGCGGTTCAAAATATTTTGAGGAACCACTTGATATGGAAAGAGAGGAAGATAGGGTATATATTGAGTTGCTAAATGCACTTGATTATGGAGTTTCTGTTGCTGGTAAAAGTAAGAAGAATGAGAAGGAGAAACATATTATTGATGCTTTAAGTAAGCTTGGTTCGGGTGTTAGTTTTCTTCCAAATGACCCATCACAATTAGTTAATAGGCTATTATTGTTGTTAGGTAGTAAGAAGGCTGGAAACAACAATTGTTTTAATGAATCCTCAGCCATTTTAGATCAGTTGATGAATATGAAAATAATTAATAAATGTCAATACAAAGATATTTTATTAGATATTAAATAAGATGAGAAGCACAATTCTTAGTTTTAATTTCACAACGAGCGATTACACAGCTTCATTCCCTTACCCACTACAACTTGACCCCCTTACCTCATATGAGGCATCTTTATTGTCGATGGAAACTTATAATACCTTGTTTAATATCACAGAGAAAAACAACAAGTTTAGTTATAATCCAGGAAGTGGATATAAAACTATAACCGTTTCACCTGGAGCTTACGAGATTTCTCAAATATCTTCAGAAGTCTCTCGCCTTATGAAAGAAAAAGGTGATGAACCAAAAAATATTGTAATAGATATTCAAAAACACACTTCAAAATCAACTATTAAACTTAAAAATAATTATAAAGTTGATTTCACGATTGAAAATTCGTTTAGAGAGCTATTGGGTTTCTCTTCAAAAAAGATTGAAAATAACGGGACGTTTTACAGTGATAATGTTATCCAAATATCCTCCGGTATAAATTCAGTATTAATTCATTGTGATTTGATTGATGGTGCTTATAACGATGGAATAAGAACAAATACAATATTTTCATTCAGTGCATACTCAACCCCGATTGGTTATAAATTTAATATGGAACCAAAAAATCTTGTCTATTTACCTGTGTCAGGAAAAACCATATACAGAGTAAATTTTAGGATAACCGACCAAGATAATCGTATGATATCCTTTAATGAT
The DNA here is from genome assembly GCF_964187855.1 of Myxine glutinosa. NCBI lineage: Eukaryota > Metazoa > Chordata > Myxini > Myxiniformes > Myxinidae > Myxine > Myxine glutinosa. Next base: position 17,547,535 of record NC_136264.1, read on the forward strand.
GAAATTATATCCATCAGAATTCACCTACGTGAAGTTTTTCAATAAATAAATAATGGTTATTGTGAGAAAACACGAGTTGGGAAAATATAAAATAATTACAGGGGAGGGCATGTACCTTTCACCAGACTATACAAGGTATGTGGGTAGAGGATACTATAAACCTAAGAGACAACGAGGTGTAGGTCATCAATTTCGAAATAAAGGAGATGGGATAATTGATACTCTAATGGGTATTGGTTCAACCATCCTTAAACATAAAGACCTAATTGGTTCAACTGCTTCTGCCATGGGCTCCGTTGCGGGTGCTATAAAGAGTATAAAAGATGCTCAAAAGGAGTCTCATAAATTACAAGCATTCAAAGAAATAAAAAAAGGTAAAACTCAACTATCTTCACAAGAACGACAAAAAATCATTAAAATACTTGGGTCAGGGTTTCAACAATTTTAATGCTATATAAATACAAGTATGGAAGCGATTGATAGTATCTATGATTTGGATGATACGATTATCATCTCAAACTCCACTAAAAAGGAAGACTATTTTAAGGTAAATGCTATAACAGGAACAGACTGGAATTCAAACGGAACAAAAAGTTTTGAAATAAATAATCAACAAACTTACTTGAATATAGCTGATAGTTTCTTGCTGTGTAAATTTAAATTCACTAAGGCTGCGAATAATACTAATGCTACACTCGTAAATGATTTCTTCTGGAAAATGTTTGACAGTGTCCGCCTGTATATTGGAACACAAGAGGTTGAAGCGGTTGATTATGTCTCTGCTACATCTGAAATGATGAAATTTACACTATATTCGTTTCGTGATAGAATGGGTAAGGGAGCTGTTGAAGGTTTTATTCCTGATATGTCAACGGGTACAAACGCAGACCCTGGTTATAGTCAAAGGAAGTCAATGTATAATGATGACGCAAAAGCTGAGAATAGTTTTACCGTAGCAGTACCTCTGAAAGGTATATTTGGATTTTGTGATTATGATAAAGTTTTGTATGGGCTTAAAATTAGATTTCAACTACAAAGGAATGATAATGTAAATAGGTTGCTTTTTGGGGATGAAAATGCTTTTGGAGACAACAATAAATTTGTTATTAATGATTTGTGTTGGTATATCAGTGAATATACTCCTAATCTTAAAACGGAAGAGATGTTAAATAGAAGACTTAACTCAAAGAAACCGCTAAATGTATCGTACCTTAAAAGAAGATGTCAACACGTTAAACTGGAACACACTACCTACACTTGGAATTTGGGTGTTCTTCAAGGAAAGCCACGATACCTCTGGCTCATTTTAAAAAAACCAGATGGAGAGGACGGTACTAATAAGAATAATGCGCTGAGTGATAATGCTAAGGTGAAACAACTTCGGGTTTCTCTTGATGGCACATTTTATCCGCGAGATAGATTGGAAATTGATTGGGAAAAAAATGATTATGCGGAAGCCTACAAGTCCTACCAAAAGGTGTGTGAAAGTAATGGTAATAATGATCCTATTTTGGATATGGTTGCGTTTCAAAAACTTTATACAATCTACGCAATTGACCTGAGTTCTCAAAAGGAAACTATAAAGTCTAATCGAGTGGATACTTCTCTATACATTGAAAGAGGGGAGAGTGAAGAGGTTAATGCATATTGTTTGCTTTTGGAGGAAACAGAATTACAGATTAATACAGATAATGGTGTTATGATTAATATCACATAGGTTTTTTCTCATAAATAAATGGTTGGGGTATATGTTAATCAAATCAATCTTAATAAATTAACATCTTGTATTCAAAATCAAAAGCCTTGTATTATTAATGTTAATACAATTCAAAGAAAAGGAGCTGTAAGAATTGATGTTTTACTCACACACACACAAGTAAAAACACTAAATGATGTTGGATCTCTTAAAATTAAAATGACGAAACCTATGTTAAAGAAATATTCAATAGACGAGTCAAGAGGAGGATTTCTCCCGTTTCTAATTCCTTTATTTGCTGGTTTAAGTGCGGCGGGAGCATTGACTGGTGGTATTTCAGCAGCGGTAAAAACTGCTAACGAAAGGAAGGCACAACTAAAAGCTCAAAAAGAATTGGAAAGACATAACAAGGAGTTGGAGAAACAAATTAGTGGAAGTGGTGTAATTGTAGATTTTGCTCAAAAACTTGAAAGTCTACCTGATAAAGCTAGATTGTTGGTTGGAGATATGCTTTCCTCTATCGCTCAAGCGGGTGTTAAACTAACTAAACGGGGTAATGGATTGTATCTTTCTCATAAATAAATGGATAAATGGTTTAAACAATTTGGAAAGAATACAACGTCAAATATAGAACTAGCTAAGTATTGTAAAACACTAAAAATTGATAATGTGGTTATTTGTATGAGAGATGAATTAATACATATAAATAAGAATACAAAGAATATTATTATGAATTTAGACACACAGAATGGTTCTCATTGGGTTTGTATTCATATATATAATAGTCAGGATAAATATTATTTTGATAGTTATGGTATGCCACCACATGTTGAAGTAATACAATTCTTACAGAATGGTGTTTATCAAACATTTCAAGTTCAAGAAATTAATTCTAAATGTTGTGGTCAATTATGTTTATATGTATTATTTCAACTCAACAATAATGAAAATTTTTATGATATCATTTTAAATCTAATATAAACGACTTATGTTGGAAAAGATGGTTCTATCTTTGGAAAATCCTCTCAGGATATTGATTTATCAAATTATTATACAAAGGCACAGGCTGAACGACAAAAATATAGTGTAAGTAAAAATATTAATATGAAGAATACTTATAAATTAATCAATTATCCAAACCCTACAGATGCGAGTGACTTAATTAGATTAAGTGATTTATCACAATATATATTTTTAAAGAAAACAGCACGTTTTGTTAAACAAGTAAAATTTACAACCACAACACCTGGTTATACTGACCATACACCTTTCCTCATTGAATTTAACTACCTGCTTACAATTGAATTTTATAAAGAAGGACATATAGTTAATATGCGAATTAATAAATGGGGGTACGATATGCCTGATTTAGGGTATAATTGGTCTTTTTCAATAAACATAGAAGACCTACATGATTTGAATCAGTCTCGTAAAGAAGAATATTATCCACTTGGTGAGGATAAGGATTTATGTGGAAGTACAATTAATAAACAACAAATACATGGTTTTAAGAAAAGAAAAATATATGATAGTATAGCGATGGTTAGCATGACAAAGAAGGAAGGTCATGAGATAAGGATAGAAAGCCGAGGAATACAAACCGATTTGGTAGTGGGAAGATGGGGTGGTATTACCTGTCATAATATTAATCTCACATATATTTCTGATACATAAATGGCAGGAAGAAGACTACAAGAGAATTATAATTTTTGTATTCAAGGATACCTACAAGAAAAGGGTGCTCGGTATTACATACCTTATGATTTGGAGCATATACATGGGAATTTTGTCATTAAAAACTGGCCTTATACTGATATTGTTAAACCCACAAATAGAGACTTGTTTAAAATATTAAATAAAAATGAACTTCTCAAAGTTATGAAATATAAAACTCTTTTAGAAATCGTCAACAAATCTTATTGGTATCCTATTATGAGAAAAATAATTATAGATACAAGAATATCTCAAAATCCAGATGAGTATATGTATAATATTCTTTGGGGTTCAAACTCAAGGGTAGCAAGGGAAGGAGTTGAAGAAGCGAAGGAGGAAAGAGAGAAGGAGAAGGAGGAGAAGGAGAAGGAGGACAGGGAGGAAAAGTATAAAAAGATGGAAATCAGTGAGATTCGTAAAAGATTGAATGTATTACAGCAAATAAATCAATCTCAACGCACCGAAGAGGAAAATAAAGAAAGAATGACTCTTGTGAAGATATTGGTTTTAAAAACGGCTGAGATGAGTTCAATTTCAGGGAGGAGATTTACACGAGAAAGTGGGGAAGAAGAAGAAGAAGGAAAAGATTATGTGGTTGATGATGCTATTGACTTTAGTTAGTTTTTATTTGTAAATAAATGGAGGAGAGAGTGAAGGCATTCCTTAGGATTCTTTATGTTTTAAAAATAAAGATTGAAATGTATATGTTGAAAACCAAAAAGGTTTTGATACTCTGTCGGAATTTTTCTGATAAATAAATATGAGTTATTGTGTCAAATGTAAAAAGAAAACTAAATCTAAAAATATCTCTTATGTTAAAGCTAAAAATAATAGAGTTTATCAAAAAGGAATATGTCAAGTGTGTGGCTCTAAAAAGTGCCAATTCATCTCACCTAAAAGAGGAGGAGATATACAAAAGTTTCTGTCAGGAAGTAAATTTACAACAACTGGAATTCCAGGGGAATTACACCTTCCAGGGTATTCTTTCTGTGGTCCAGGAACAAACTTGGATAAAAGATTAGATGAGGCTGACAATCCTAAACCTTGGTCCAGACCAAAAAATAGGGTTGATGAAGTGTGTATGAAGCATGATATTGCTTATGGGGATACCACCACATTGGATGAAAAACATGAAGCAGACAGAGAAATGTTGTATAATTTGTCTTTGATACGAAATCTGACATTGAGAGAGAAAGTTGATAGGTTTATTGTGAAAAAAATGATAAGTGTTAAATTGAAACTTGGTCTTGGTTATTTCCCAAAAAACTATTAAACTCCAATGATGTTATCAAGACTGAGGAGCTTTTGGCTAATGAATTACATAAACCTATAATCACAAAGTTTAAAAGAAGGAAAGTTTATTCTAAATACACTGACCACATATGGTCCGCTGATTTAATCGAACTAAATAATGATAAGGGATACAGGTATGCTTTAACCGTTATTGATTTGAGGAGTAGATTTGCCTGGGTTGTCCCTTTAAAAAATAAAAGGGGTGATACTTTAATGTTAGCCTTTAAGCTAATATTTGATCGGGATAAAAGGAAACCAAAGAAACTGTGGACCGATGAGGGAACAGAGTTCTACAACAAAATATTCATGAAATTTCTTAAGGGGAAGGGTATTAAATTATACAGCACCTTTAATGAAGGAAAGGCAGTTGTTATTGAGCGTTTTAATCGTACTTTGAAAGAGAAATTATATAAAAAATTCACACAACTCGGTTCTCAAAAATGGGTGTATTTAATTCAGGATATTGTAGATAATTACAATAATAGAGTTCATTCATCAACAAAATCAAAACCATCAGAAACATTTACAAAATTAGAATATGAAAAGGAGATTAATTTGAGAAAGCCCAAGTTCAAAGTTGGTGATATTGTAAGGATATACAAATGGAAAAGCCATTTTGAGAAAGGTTATACACAAAAATGGACTAATGAATTATTTAAAATCATTGATGTAATGGATACAGTCCCTTGGACCTACAAATTATATGATTTAAATGGAGAAGAAATCTTGGGTTCATTTTACTTGCAAGAATTACAAAAAACAAAGCTAATAATTCATTAAACAACATTTCTATTCACCCCACCCAGATTAGCTAATTTAATTCGTGGTAATAAAAAAAAAAAAATTAAATTAAATAAATAAAAAATCATAAGCCACGCCCACACCGACCCCGCCCACACCGACCCCGCCCACACAGACCCCGCCCACACAGACCCCGCCCACACCCATCACCCCCCACCCCCCGTGCGTTCCCCCACCCTTGATCCCCCCTCATCCCACCCCCACCTTCCCCACACACACAAGGGGAGGGGAGGGGTGGGATGGGGGGAATCAAGGGTGGGGGAACGCATTCTCCCTTCTAACCTTTAATCTTTTCTTGTAATTAATAATTAAATAATTCTGGACAAAGCATATATATATAAATAATATTTTAAACAAAATCTTTATATTTTTAAGACATTTTTCTTGAGGTATTACACATTTAACTTCTTCCCAGCACAAATCATCAATCTCTTCCCAACATAAGTCAAAGGTAGTTTCAACAGCAGCAGATATCTTCAGGTTTGGAATCTCTTTCTGTCAAAGGCAAGAGGGGTAAAACAAGGAGAGAAATAAATGAATGATATACCCTGAATCACCTCCCACAATGCGCAGGGATATGGTGTACCTATTCGAAACGGTGTACCCACACATTGACACACACATGGCCAAAATACAATACATACACACATGCTTACCTCCACAAAATCAAGCTTAGCGTTCAGATCGTTGAGATGAAAATTAAGGATATCACAGGATGACAGGAAATAACCATTCCTATGGAGTCCAAAATCGTCCCACTCCAAGCTTTGGTCTTCGAGGCTGCAAACAAAATAAGGAGAAATTACTATGCTGAAGTAAGCTTGACAAAACATCACACACACACGCACACACACACATACACACACATACACACACATACACATTCACACATACACACACATACACTCACAAACACATACACACACGAACACACACACACACTAAGGCAGCGTCTAACACAAATGTATTAATATTTAGTATCTTACCTTGCATATGAATCTTCCAAGAACGGTGAAACAGGCAAATGGTTTAAATGCTCATTCGCCTCGTTGTAAATCTCTTTCGGAAAAACTTCATTTTCTGCCAAGACCAGGTCATTTTCAAAACCTGAATTGCTGTAATAAAAATATATATATCATGTCATATAAATTTAAATTAATCACATACAAATAATGGTTATTGTGAGAAAATATAATGTAAAATGTATTCAGGGAAGAGAACTGGCTGACAGCATTTCGAGGAATCTCAAGGCGTGTGTGAAAACAGGAAACGAAACCATGAAAACTTTCTGGGAAGTTATCCAAGTCAGTGAAACAACGTCATTTATCAAAAGCGAATAATTAATTTTAAAAAGGTTTGAGTATGGTGATGGAAGTTGGAGGAGAATTAAATTATTTCCCACGCATAAACAAATATTTGTAGGGTCGTTGTTTGAGTGGGTCAAAGATGATTCACCAGATGATATTAAGAGTAAAAGGTTAAAAGGTCCATAAGGTCAGAAGGATCACAGGTTCACACAGAAGGACCATTGTTTAAGTGGTCTAATGAATAAGGATAACATGTCAAAAGGTTAGAAGGTTCGTAAAGAACAGGGTGAGAGAAATAGAGGTGTTTAGGGGCAATGAGGGAGGGAAAGAATTAATATGGAAGTGAATGGGTCAATGTTTGAGTGGGTCAAAGATTAATCTGCCAGATGATATGTCGAAGAAGGATGATAGGTCTATAAGAGAAAACAAATATTTGTAGTGTTTGAGTGGTCTAATGAACAACATTAAGGATAGGTACTACAGACAAAAGGTTCATAAAGATGAGGGTGGGAGAAATAGAGGTGTTTTGGGACAATGAGGGAGGGGAAAATTTAACATGTAAGTGAATGAGGATTTGCGGTGAACATTATTACACTACTAACCTGTAGGTGCTTGGCTGCATCTGGTGGTGTTTTTTGTGCAACCTGTAGCTGCTTGGCTGCATCTGGTGGTGTTTTTTGTGCAACCTGTAGCTGCTTGGCTGCATCTGGTGGTGCAGTGTGTGCCACTGATGCAGTGCCCCCTCCTCCCCCCCATTACTCGTCAGCTGGTCCTCATTTTGCCGACCTCAGAAGGATGACAGCCTGAATCAACCCACCTGGTGTTAATTTAGCGGCCCGGCCGGGGCCCAAAGTCAATCTCAATCCAGCCACCTTAACAATTAAGCCATATCATCCATCAAGTTCCTTCCGCATCAGTCCACAACTTTTTGACATATCGTGCTCACAGCCAGATTTTTTTTTTTTGTTTGTTTTTTTTGTATACAAGATCGAGGCTCGTGAAAGAGCGAACATTAATCACACAAAAAGACAAACCGACACATAAAACATATAACATCGGGAGCGGTAGACAAGATGGGGAGAGAGGGGGAAGGACACAAACACAACATTTGAGAGCAGGGACCGAGAGACATGGAGACATCGAGAGATCTGAGAGAGGGCGAGGGCTTTGGGGGGGGGGGGGGCATGGGAAGGGGGCGGTGGGAGAGGTATAAAACATATGGACACTGCCAGGACTTCCAGGAAAGAAGTTGGAATTTCAAACAAGGTGGATCTGGGGTGAATTAGCGGGGGTAGAAAAGATCAAGGTTTTGGATGGGGGAAGATAAGAGATGGTGGTGAACAGCTGTTTTAAAGACCTGGAGGGAGGAGTGGGATTGAAGGGAGTGAGGGAGTTTGTTCCAGAGGCGGGAGAAAAGAGGAATGAAAGAGTGAAGGTGAACAGAGAGCCGAGATTTCGGCCGTTTAACCATCAGAGGGTTGCTGGCAGATCTTGTGCGACCTGTAGGAATATTTGGGGGACAGAGCACAGAGAGAGCTGGGGGTGCAAGGCCGGAGAGGAGTCGGTAGAAGACAGAAAGACCACCTACCTGCCTGCGGTGAGTGAGTGAAAGGCCCTCAGAGATAGCTTCATCGCGGGAGATTCCAATAATTCTGAAAGCTTTGGTTTCAACAGCGTGAAGCCGAGCTAGGTGTGAGGCAGGAGCACCGGCCCATAGGGGAGAACAGTATTCCATTGAGCTGCGGATGAAAGCCTTGTATGTGGTGAGGAGCTCAGGTGTGCCGAGGAAGGACTTCGCACGATGGAGGATGCCTAGTCGGCGACTGGCTTTGGAGGCCAGCTTGGAAATGTGGTTTTCCCAAGAAAGATCATGGCAGATAGTGAGACCCAAAAGCTTGAGCGACAGAACTTCTTGGAGAGGATTGTTGAGAAAGTAGATGGGAGGGTTGTCCAGTCGATCGTTTCGGAGAGACATCGTAAGAGTGTGAGATTTGTCAGGATTGAAAGACATGTTCCACTTGTTTGACCAGTCTGTGATTTTGGCCAAGTCTTCAGAGAGTGAGGAGGCTGCAGACTGCCGATCTGAGGGAAAAGGAATGGAGCGGCAGAGAGTGGAGTCATCAGCAAAGAGATAGAGAGGATTTTCAAGAGAGTCAGAGAGATCATTGATGAAGACCAGAAAAAGCACGGGGCCCAGAACACTGCCTTGGGGAACTCCAGCCTGAACAGGAAGAGGAGATGAGAGAAACCCATTCAGGGCCACACGTTGACGACGACTAGAGAGGAAGTCCGCCAGCTATGCGTGGAGATTTCCATGGATACCAAAGGAGGAGAGTTTGGTGAGCAGAGCGGGGTGCCAGACCGTGTCGAAGGCACGTGATATGTCGAGGGAGACAGCTCTAATTTCCTGTTTGGCATTGAGGACCTCCATCCATTGTTGAGACAGCAGAAGCAGCATGTCCAGAGTAGAGTGACCTGGTCTGAAACCAAATTGATGATCAGAGATCAAGCCATTGGAGAAGAGGAAAGATTTCATATCCGAAGCAATGATGGATTCCATGACTTTGCTGATAATTGAGAGAAGGCTGATTGGTCTGTAGTTGCTAGGATCTGTTTTTGCACCTTTTTTGTGCATAGCGGTGATGTTGGCTGATTTCCAAGCAGATGGCAGTTGACCTTGAGCAAAAGAGAGGGTGAAGAGAACAGAGAGAGGGTGAGATAGAGCGGCAGAGCAGGATTTTAGGACCCGTGGGCTGATGCCGTCGGGTCCAGTTGCAGAATCAGAGTCGAGGGTTGAGAGAAACTTTTCCACCTTGTCAGGAGGAAAGGACACGGAGTCCAGGAGCAGCAGGGTACGACTGGGTATGGTGGGTACAGAGAGGGATGGGTTTGGGACACAAGATTTAGAGGCAAACACAGAGTTGAGGCATTCAGCTTTTTCACGTGCGGAGTCAGCTGTGTAGCCGTTTGAGGTAACGGAGGGGATGGAGGGGGAACAAACACCAGAAACGGATTTGACCAGACGCCACCAGGATTTGGAAGAGGGAGACAGATAAGAGAGTTCGGTCTTGAGAACGGAGAGATATTGTTTCCTGGCTCTCCTGAGGGTGGACACACACTTGTTTCGGGCTTTGTGAAAGGAAATGAGATTTCCTTCCGTTGGATTTGCTTTCCAGGAGACGAAGGCAAGTTGTTTCTGGGCAACAGCCTCACCACAAGATTCCGTGTACCATGGACGGGAGGAAGGGTATGACAACTGAAGACGAGATGGGATAAATCTGTGCATGAGAGAGAGAGCAATTTACTTTGGAAGAATTCCCAGGATGAGTTGATGTCAGAGGTGGTAGAGATGGGAGACCAGTCCAGATGATTGATGGCTGCTTGAAGACCGTGCCAGTTGGCCTGAGTGAAATGCCAGACTCGTCGACGCTGAGCAGGCTCCCTGAGGATGGTCAGAGAGATGTCCACTTTAACAAGGACATGATCAGATGATCCGATTGGAGCAGAAGAAGAGCAGCAGACATTTTCAGGGAAGTTAGTCATAACCAAGTCCAGAAGAGAAGATGTTCCGTTGACTGAGATCCGGGTCGGGAAATTGACAGATTGTGTCAGTCCCAGTGAGTCGCAGAAGTCCCTTGCTGAGGAGCCATGGCTGGTGAGAGAGGTACCCACACCCAGCCAACTGGCATGATGACAGTTGAAATCACCACATATGAGGAAGAGAGAGTTGGGATGAGTAGATAGAAGTTGGTCCATATTATCAGACAGCGAGATGTAGATGGAGTCATCACTGTTTGGTGGACGGTACAACACACATATGAACAAGAGGTGGGAGCGAAGGGGAAGCCGTAGCCAGAGGTATTCCTGGGGGTGAGGTGGAGAGAGTGCAGTGCAGGGCGAGTGAGGAAGAGAGTTTTTGATAAAGATAGCAACCCCACCTCCAGGACGAGGGATCAAGATGGGTGAAAACACAACCTCCATCCACATTCGGTGGTGGAGGTAATAAAGTGCATCTATATATCGTTTCCTGCTCTCGAAGCTTTTTGTTTTGCACATTTCAGAAATGCATAATGGAGGAGCAACAGAACGTGACAAGAGGATGCGGGTGTAAAAAACCGTACACAGCGTGCACAATTACAATGTAATACATTATGTGCTGCACAAAGGTGTTACCATTAAAAACTCGAGCACGGTTACCTATAGGTGCACTTCAGAGCTCACAAGTACCTGCTCAAAGGAAATGCAAATTCGAAACGCTTATTACCAGAGTTCCGCGAAATTCATCAATTGAACCCCAGCAGGTCCGGGTTCAAATTTATTTACAACAGAACATGAGTAGCAACATTTTACCTGCTCGTATACAGGTGATGGTAACAATTTCACAACAAATAGCATAATACCCACTGTTTTCCTCTTTTTAATTTTTATTTTTATTGACAAAGGTGAGACTCGATGGAGAGCTGGAACGCTGAATGCGTCAGGATTCAACAGAACAAAAAAGGGGTAGAAAGAGGGGATGGGAACACCTACAGCAGGGTTGAAGGATAAAATGGAGGGTAACTTGGACAAATGGGTGCGGGGAGTGCAAGACCAGAAAAGAGGCGGTAGAAGACAGAGACCACTGACCTGTCGGCGATGGCGGCGGCTGGTGAATGGCAGATGGACAAATACATTCGATTTTGGTGAAATCTGAATATGGATTCGGATATGAGAATTATTTAATTTTTTAAGTGATTCTTCACCATTGGGAGATTGGGCCAAAATCTATCCATATCAGGATATCTCAAAAAGTTGTGGACTGATTTGGACGAAACTTGTAGGACAGGTTGTGTGTGTGACAAGGAAAAATAGATTAGATTTTGGTGAAGATCTGATTGTGAATTCGGATATGAGAAATATTTAATTTTTTAAGTGATTCTTCACCATTGGGAGATTGGGCCAAAAACGATACATAGCAGGATATCTCAAAAAGTTATGGACGGATTTGGACGAAACTTGTTGGACAGGTTGTGTGTCACAAGAAAGAATCGATTCGATTTTGGTGAAGATCTAATTATGGATTCGGATATGACAATTATTTAATTTTTTTAAGTGATTCTTCACCATCGAGTGATATGGCCAAAAACGATACATAGCAGGATATCTCAAAAAGTTATGGACGGATTTGGACGAAACTTGTTGGACAGGTTGTGTGTGTCACAAGAAAGAATCGATTCGATTTTGTTGAAGATCTGATTATGAATTCGGATATGATAATTATTTAATTTTTTAAAGTGATTCTTCACCATTGAGTGATATGGCCAACCAGGCGGAGGTTTGCTCTGTACAGAGTGCTGTTCTAGTTAATTTCTGAGATTCCGGATGGATCCATTGTAAGACACTTGGTACCAATGCCATTCATTCGGAAGTCTCAATCCATTGGACATGAAAAGTTCTAAGTTATCAATTTTCGCACACACATTACACCTGAGTTTGCTGTCTTTGCATCCTATCCAAGGATATGTGTCCTTTTTCCTCTTCCACACATTCATGCAAGGATGTGTTGTACGTACTTTATAAAAGAACGATGCGATATTTTTAACTCATCTGGAATTGGAATTCCAGATCAGGTATTGTCATCCGTCCGTCTCCTATTTCGACTTTTCCAGCCAAACCGCTGGCCTGATCCGGCTGAAATGTGGCAGCAAGGTTCCACTCCTAACTGGTGATGAAGATTGCAAACCTCGTTCCGATCACGTGACCAGAAGTGTGTCAAAATGGTGGACTTGGTCGATTTTTGGGAAAATCATGTAATTCCTTCAAAAATCTTCTTCTTTTTCAGACCCACCAGTCAGGATACTACCAAATTTGGGTTATGGCATTAGGCCAGTGAAGGGATGCTAAATTGCAGAGGTCATGCTGATCATATGACCAGAAGTGTGTCAAAATGGTGGACTTGGTCAATTTTTGGGAAAATCATGTAATTCCTACAAACATCTTCCTCTCCCCAGAATGCTACCAAATTTGGATTATAGCATTCGGCCAGGGCCCAGATAAGCTACAAGTGCAGTGTTTTTTTTGTTTTTTTTAAGCCGACACAAGTTCCAGAATCTCAGCTTTAACCTCTCGGTCCGACATTTAGCATTCCCCTAGATTGTCTTGCACATCATTGCCTCGTCTTGCATGATGTAGCAAAAGTTCTTCTTTTTTTTGGACAAAGTTCTGCGAGGTAACAACTGACACATCTCCTTCCTGGACAAACGAGTTCAAAATAATGTCGAGATCATTGAACCTGTCACGTGTCTATCAAGTCGCCCTGCAAAACTTGGAAGTGTTGGTCGAGGAATTTGTGGTGAAGCGATGGTTTTGATTTGATCCGTGGGCATTCAAGTCCAATTCTGCAATCTTGTGACATCTGACCCCTCATGGTCGGAATGCCATGCTCGGTTAGAAACTGCCTCGCACATTCCAGTGCACTCCAAGGACTCGTTATTTGGACGTCAGCTGCCTGACGACAGGTGATGCTGGTTTATTGTGTTGCATTCGTGTAATCATTTCAAAATGTCAAAATCCCCAATTTATTGCCTGTCAGGAATTCATGCTTTTTGTTTGGCATTCCAATTTCCTTCAGTCGCAAATATGGATGGATAGTTTTCACCTCAGACAAGGACTTCAGTAGCCTTTTGATGCCCCCTGGTGCTTTGCCATTGATAAGCACTCATTACCTTTATTTATTTATTTATTTAATTTTTACCTTTGCTAATGCCGGACTACTCTTCCTCAACAGAAAATGATGAAAGACAACAACCTTGTGCGACACCTGGATGCCTGCGAGACCATGGGCAATGCCACCGCGATCTGCTCCGACAAAACTGGCACGTTGACGACCAATCGCATGACGGTGGTGCAGGCATACGTGGGTGGCATACACCACACATCCTTGCCTGATGGGGACTCCCTTCCTGCAAAAACACTGGACTTATTGGTGACTTGCATCGCCATCAATTGTGCGTACACCTCCAAAATCCTGGTGGGTTTCTCTTCTCCCTGCAAGTACTCGTAGCGAGTCAGAATTCCTTCTGGAGCAAGGTTGAAGCTGTTGATGTCAGACCGGGATTGACTTTTAAATAAGACTTTTAATATACCTGCTGGTGCGAGTGCATTTCCCTTTGGATGATCTTACCTTTCTCCTAAATCAGTTTCCATAACATGCGTCCACTGTGCCCACCTCCCTTATTGGATTTATCAACAAATTTGTATTCCAGTGTTTCCACTCCAAACTCCAATCCCGGAGGGTTTGTAGTGAAACATTTGGAGCCACTTTTCCAATTTCTTCTTTCAAATTATCCCAGGTTTGAGGTCTCTCGTGGAACATTTGCTTTCATGTCGTCCAATGGAGACCAATCGGGATGTTCAATGAATCGTAATCGTGTAGGGATGTCAGACGTCCGGGAAACGTTGTTCAGCCATTCCATGATGGCACAGCTAATGTGGGACGTCGCACCTTCTTGCTGAAACCAATGTGATTTGAGGTTCCTTTTCTTCGTTTAGGTCAAAAGAAAGTTTGCAATCTCCTGAATTCTTGTAAAGGGGAAGGTGAAGATCTGTATTTTGGATCCGTTGAAGGGAGCTTCTTTACATTCCAGGATCATAAGAAAACGTTCTAATTATTGTTTTTCTTTATTTTTGGACTAATTTGTTGGATATAATTCCAAGCATTTTCAATATTCCCTTGAAACATGTACTTGCTGGTTTGCCTAAATTCCCTTCATTCAAATTTCCATTGCCCTTCCTAATAATGCCAGTCTCATAACCTTCCTCTTCCACTTCTTCCTCTTCTACTTCTTCTTCTACTTCTTCTTCTACTTCATCTTCTTCTGTATGTAGCACAAGCATCCAGGTAGTATCATTGGCTGAGAGCGTGGCTGTGCCGCTGATGCATTGTCTTCTGAAGGTTGGGGCATGAATTTGTAATTTGTTCATCGTGCCGACGATGTCTCACCTACTCTTCACGAAGGGCACCGTGGGATCTTTAGCGTCCACCGTGGGGCGTTGGCAGATGGGACGCGTGTTTAACGTCCATCTGAGGGACGGCGCACGCATTGATGAATCCCCCTGGCTGAGAAACACCAGGATGACAGTTTATAGTTGGGTCGAGATTCAAACCCAGACTAGCCAGCGTAGAGGTGAGTGTGCGTACCTCTAGGGTCTAGGCCATCCTGCCTGTCTGATGATGATGTGAGTCGTCGTTTTCGACAAATCTCTTAACTTCGTTGGCGTGCTCACTAGACTAAGCATTGTGCAATGGCTGTCGCGTTCAATGCAGGACCCACAGCGTCTACCACCATCGCAGGTACAGACTGGTCCTTGACGAGATGAACGTTAGCACAGGTTTCCCTTTCTTGCCTCCGCTGCCTCTCTATAGCAAGTCTCGTACAGTCAAAGTGGTCCAGGCCTTTTTGGAAAATGTTACGCCAAGCTGACCTATTTGTGGCCTGATGTTCGCAGGTGAAAACTGGGATGACACAAGACTTGAGTGTAGACTTAAGGACTCTTTCTAGCACAGGTTTCCCTTTCTTGCCTCCGCTGTCTCTCGATAGCAAGTCTCATACAGTCAAAGTGGTCCAGGCCTTTGTGGCAAATGTTACGCCAAGCTGACCTGTTTGTGGCCTGATGTTCCCAGGTGACACCTGGGATGACACAAGACTTGAGTGTAGACTTAAGGACGCTTTCTAGCACAGGTTTCCCTTTCTTGCCTCCACTGTCTCTCGATAGCAAGTCTCGTCCAGGCCTTTGTGGAAAATGTTATGCCAAGCTGACCTGTTTGTGGCCTGATGTTCCCAGGTGACACCTGGGATGACACAAGACTTGAGTGTAGACTTAAGGACGCTTTCTAGCACAGGTTTCCCTTTCTTGCCTCCGCTGTCTCTCGATAGCAAGTCTCATACAGTCAGTGGTCCAGGCCTTTGTGGCAAATGTTACGCCAAGGTGACCTGTTTGTGGCCTGATGTTCGCAGGTGACATCGGTGATGACACAAGACTTGAGTGTAGACTTAAGGATGCTTTCTAGCGCAGGTTTCCCTTTCTTGCCTCCGCTGTCTCTCGATAGCAAGTCTCATACAGTCAAAGTGGTCCAGGCCTTTGTGGCAAATGTTATGCCAAGGTGACCTGTTTGTGGCCTGATGTTCCCAGGTGACAACTGGGATGACACAAGACTTGAGTGTAGACTTAGGGACGCTTTCTAGCACAGGTTTCCCTTTCTTGCCTCCGCTGTCTCTCGATAGCAAGTCTCGTACAGTCAAAGTGGTCCAGGCCTTTGTGGCAAATGTTATGCCAAGGTGACCTGTTTGTGACCTGTTTGTGGCCTGATGTTCCCAGGTGACAACTGGGATGACACAAGACTTGAGTGTCGACTTAAGGACGCTTTCTAGCACAGGTTTCCCTTTCTTGCCTCCGCTGTCTCTCGATAGCAAGTCTCATACAGTCAAAGTGGTCCAGGCCTTTGTGGCAAATGTTACGCCAAGCTGACCTGTTTGTGGCCTGATGTTCGCAGGTAACAACTGGGATGACACAAGACTTGAGTGTAGACTTAAGGACGCTTTCTTTGTCCACCAGGTGACCATTTACCAAATTCAAGTTGTCCAAAGAAAAGCGGTCTTGGGATTCTATGGTTTTCCATGCGTGTGAGGTATCCTGACCACCGAAGCGAGACTTGCATCAGCAAATACTCAATTCCTTGGATAAGGACCTGCCTGTCTAGTCTCATGATTATTAGATTAAAAACAAAAAGGTTTAAAACATTTCAAACTGTGTAACCTGTTATGGAACACCCTATATGAGCTGCTTGAGCAATGCATAAGCTGCTTGCTATGTCTGAATATGACCATTCCTTATTTAATCTCAACGAAGTTGTTGAATTCCATGTCACCCTATGGTGGGAGTTTATTCTCCGCAGCCTCCAGAGCGTGAGGGAGCTATGCCGAGGCACATTGGGAACAAGACTGAATGCTCGCTCCTTGCATTCGTATTGGATCTTCAGAGGGACTACAGGTCCATGCGTGCTGCCATTCCTGAAGAATCCCTCTTCAAAGTGTACACCTTCAACTCCGCACGAAAATCCATGAGTACTGTGCTCCGAACAAGCGGCGGAGGCTTCCGTCTCTACACCAAAGGGGCAGCTGAGATTGTACTGAGGAAGTAGGCTTTCTTTATCCAATTTGTTTTTTTTCCTAAGACGGCTTAGTCAGCCTGAAACATATTTCACGATATAAGACACTCAATTTGTCAGTCCATCATTCTACCATTTACCTACCAACAGATGCACACGCACCTTGAACCCGATCGGGGAGCCGAAGTTGCTGCGAGCTTCTGACCGAGAATGTATTACACGCAAGGTGGTGGAGGCCATGGCATCAGACGGCCTCCGCACTCTGTGTCTCGCCAGCAGGGACTTTCCTCCGGGAGCAGAGCCCGACTGGGAAGAAGAGGGAACCGTGATCTCAGACCTGACTTGTATCGCCATTGTTGGCATTGAAGATCCTGTTAGACCAGAGGTGAGACCTATTTCCTTCAGAACTGTTATTGTCATTGGTAGATTGTCACATCTCGAAACATTTGTGAACCTTTTCTGTTTTTGATGAAACCACAAGTTGATTGTGCTTAGGATAACTCAGGTATGAATGATGCACAAAGTTAGTCAACACCTCGTATGCTCAGGGTGCTCACCACCCAATGCTTGCCAGGCTCAATCTGCTTGGTTTCCAAAATTTAATGGGATCGGGAGCATCCCGACCAATTCATTTTCTGTGTCTCCATGAATATTGATCCCAATGTGTATTTTTTATTTATTTATTTATTACTTGCAAAATCGAAGATTTTTCAAGTATATTGGTCGGTTGCGTTTGTTATTCTGTTTGTTTGTCTGTCTGTCACTCGCCTACAGGTCACAATTCTAAACCGATCGTCATGAAACTTCAGCAGGTTGTAGAGGTCGTCACAATTGAGAATCCTATTGATTTTGAGGTCAAAGATCAAATTTCTAAAATTGTCATCTTTCATCCAATTGACTTGAAAATTGAACAGCATTTGAATATTGTTACTAAATTGGTTAACCAACTATTTTTGAGGTCAAAAGGTCAAAGGTGAACTTCAGGTCAAACTTCCAAAATCATCAATTTTCATCTGAAAAATCATCACTTTTCATCCGATTGACATGAAAATGTAACAGCATTTGCATAGTCCCTCACTGAATTGGGAAACCAACTATTTTTTTTAGGTCAAAAGGTCAAAGGTCAACTCTAGGTCAAACTCCTAAAATCATCAATTTTCATCTGAAAAATCATCACTTTTCATCCGATTGTTGTCTACTTTTCATGCCATTCTCGATTCGCTACAAACCCACCGTACCATGATCCTTGTACTGTTGGTGCTGTTCTCCGGGTGCCTGTTTGCAGGTTCCAGCAGCAATACTCAAATGCCAACGTGCGGGCATTACTGTGCGGATGGTGACGGGGGACAATATAAACACGGCACGTGCTATCGCGTCAAAGTGTGGCATCCTGCAGCCCGAACACGACTTCCTGTGCATTGAGGGCAAAGATTTCAACCGACGAATTCATAATGACAAGGGAGAGGTAGATGCTGGGCAATATAATAAGCATATTCTCAGGAAGAGTTGGGAAGTGATTGATCTCTATTTGAATGCACGTACAGTCACTTCGATTTATTGGTGCGCATTCAAATTTGCGATAGTTTTACACTTGTTTGAGAATTTATATATATATATATATATTTTTTTTTTAATATATATTTATTTATATATATAATATATATATATATATATTTTTTTTATATATATTTATATATATATATATATTTTTCTTTTTTTATATATATTTATTTATATATATATATATTTTTTTATTTATTTATTTATTTATATCTATTTATTTATATATATATTTATATTTATTTATTTATATATATTTACTTATATATATAATTATATATATATATATATATATATATATATATATATATATATATATATTGTCCGTATCTTGCTTTCATTGTCCGTATTTCATTGTCGTATATTTGTCCGTATTTCATGTCCATTGTCCGTATCTTGCTTTCCTGGTGGTCGTGGCGGATTTTTGGCCATTGAGTCTTCCTCTGCACGGTCCCGGCTCTGCTCTGCTGCTCCTGGCTTCACCTGCTCGGCTCCTTCGCTGTTTCCTCGGGCTCACTCTCGTGGGTTGTGCAATTGTTTGCAGCGGCGGTGGTGGCGGTTTTCCGCCGTGATCTTGATTAGCGGCGGCGGTCGTTTGCCGCTGCATTTGCCGCTTTGCCTCATCAACCTTGGCCTCGTGCTCGTCTCTTCGCTCCTGTCTGCCCTCTGCATGGTCCCGGCTCTGCTCCTGGCTTCACCTGCTCGGCTCCTTCGCTGTTTCCTCGGGCCCACTCCCATGGGTTGTGACGATTGTTTCGCCTCCTCACCCTTGGCCTTGTGCTCGTCCCTTCGCTCCTGCTGGCATGGCTCTGCGGTACTCCGCCGCAAGGCTTCTCCTGCTTAAAACCCGCTCCACCCCATCATGCATCTCTGCAATCAAATCGAATGGACTCCTGCGTCGACCCAGGTACCTTCACCGTGGCTCCGGTCGTAAGTTTGTTTATTTACAATCAGGTCACTCCATCCACATCCTTTGGTCGGCTCAGCGCACTCCCACTCATCGTCCCAACACACCTGGTCACAACCGCACAAAATCGCACCTCCTGTCTGCGAACCCTGGCCAAATCACCTGGATTCATACCCGCCGTACAAAACAACATCAAGCTCACCCTGTTCAATACCCGGTCCCTCAACAACAAATGCCTCATCCTGAACGACTACATCCTGGAAAATAAACTGGACTTTCTCTGTCTCACTGAGACCTGGCAACAACCACTGGACTACTACACGCTCAACCTCACCACACCCAATGGATATTCTTACATCAATAAACCACGCTCGGAGGGCCGAGGTGGTGGAATTGCCGTTATTCACCGACAAGACATCAAGACCAACCTCATCTCCATCTCATCTGCTCCATCATTTGAACACCTGGCTTTTAAACTCTCTGGTCACACACAGTCAGTCATGGCTGTTGTCTACCGCCCTCCCAACCCACACCCATCATTCCTGTCTGACTTCTCCTACTTTCTGACCCAGCTATGTTCCCTCTCCCCCTCAATCCTCCTCCTTGGTGATTTCAATATCCACATGGACTCCACTGACTCCACGCTAACCACTGACTTCACTGATTTACTCACCTGCTTTAACCTCACTCAACATGTCAACTTTCCTACCCATAACCGTGGTCACATTTTGGACCTTGTCTGCTCGACTGGACTAATTTTGCACCATCTCTCTGGCTCCGACCTCACTCTCTCTGACCACCTAGCCATCACTCTGACCATCAACATCCCCACCCCAGCACCAAGGCATTATCGCACTATCAACTTCCGTAAGCTAAACGCTCTTTCACCTACCTCATTCTCATCGACCCTCTCTGAAAAAATGTCCACTTCTCCCTTCGTTGACCTCCACACCCCTTCTGACCTCACTGACTACTACAACCACACTCTCTCCTCCTGCCTTGACCAACTTGCGCCTATAAAAACCAAAACAGTTTCTTTCACCCATTCTGCTCCCTGGTTTACCCCTGAACTCCGCCTGATGAAAACTCGTGCTCGCCAACTTGAAAGACTCCGCAATAAAACAGGTCTCACAGTTCACTCCCAGGCCTACAAGGACCACATACAACACTATAAAGATGCCCTCTCCCGCGCCCGCTCTGCCTACTACTCTCAAATTATCCACTCTGGCTCCGGAAACCCAAAAGCACTCTTCTCTACAATAAACAAACTCCTCAGCCCCCTGAACACCACCACCCAGTCATTCACAATAGACAACTGCATCTCCTTCCTTTCATTCTTCCAACGCAAAATTGAAAACATCTACAACAGCTTGACCACCGCCGCACCTGCTCCCCCTCAAACCACCTGCCCCCCCTTATCCTGCCATCCCCTGTCTCAATTCTCCCCAGTCTCCCCTACTGACCTCTCTGAACTCCTCATCGGAATGAAAACTGCCACCTGCACTCTTGACCCCATCCCCTCCAGCTTTGTCAAGGCCTCCCTTCCTGCTCTCTCTCCACTTATCATTGCAACAATCAACTCCTCCCTGTCTACAGGCATCGTCCCACCATCCCTCAAAATTGCTGCTGTTACCCCCATTCTGAAAAAACCTGGACTAAACCCTGACACCCTAAATAACTTCAGACCCATCTCCAACCTACCCTTTCTGTCAAAGGTTTTGGAACGCGCTGTAGCCACTCAACTCAAACATCACCTCTCTGCCAATAACCTGTATGAAACATTCCAATCCGGATTCCGCTCCAACCACAGTTCTGAAACTGCTCTCCTCAAAATCACCAACGACCTTCTCCTCTCCTCTGACGCTGGCAACCTCAACATTCTCATCCTCCTCGACCTCAGCGCCGCCTTTGACACCATCGATCACACCATCCTCCTCACCCGACTTGAAACCACCTTTAACATTACCGTCACTGCCCTCTCTTGGATTAAATCATACCTCTCTGACAGACGTCAGTTCATCTCCATCAATAACTGCAAATCCCCCACTGCTCCCCTCCCCCAAGGTGTCCCCCAAGGTTCAGTTCTTGGCCCCCTCCTCTTCATCCTTTACCTGTCCCCCCTCGGTCACTTAATCCGCCGTCATGGTCTCCAATTCCACTGCTTCGCCGATGACATCCAGCTTTTCATCTCCACCAAGTCCATCTCCACCGCCACCCACTCTATCCTGACAAACTGCATCACTGAAATAAAATCCTGGCTTCAAATCAACTTCCTCAAACTTAACTGTGATAAATCTGAAATAATCATCATTGGCCCAAAAACGCTCACCAAGTCCACCCATAACTTTGCCCTCAACATCGACGGTTTCCCAGTATCCACCTCCCCTCACATCCGGAATCTTGGCATCATCGTTGACCAAACCCTCTCCTTCGACAAATACACTAAACAGATCACAAAGACAGCCTTCTTTCACCTGAAAAACATCGCCCGTCTCCGTCCATCCCTCTCCTCCGTGGCTGCAGAAACCCTCATCCACGCCTTCATCACTTCCCGTCTGGACTACTGCAATGGCCTCCTTTATGGTTCACCCTCAACAATCACCAATAAACTCCAATACATTCAGAACTCCGCTGCCCGTCTACTCACCCATTCCCGGACCCGTGACCACATCACCCCCGTCCTTTACAAGCTTCACTGGCTCCCCATCTCCCAGAGAATCCAGTACAAAATCCTCCTCTTGACCTACAAAGCCCTCCATAACCTGGCCCCATCCTACCTGGCTGACCTCCTCTCCAGACACACTCCCACCCGCAACCTCCGCTCTGCTGGTACCAACCTCCTGACCCCCCCCCCCCCATCCGGACCAAATTTAGATCCTGGGGGGACAGGGCCTTCTCCATCGCTGCTCCCACCCTCTGGAACTCGCTACCTCACACCATCAGAGACTCCTCCTCACTCACCACATTCAAAACATCACTCAAGACCCACCTGTTCAACACTGCTTCAAAACATTTAACCCACAGCATCTAACCCCTGACTATCTCCTCTCCTTCTCCCTCCTTTTGCTTTGAATATTTCCCTATTGATTCTTCTTTTTTGCAATTGTTTTTATGTTTTGCTATGCATTATGTTTTGCACTCTGTCAAAGCGTCTTTGGGCTTCCTGAAAAGCGCTATATAAAATAAATGCATTATTATTATTATTATTATAATAATATATATATATATATATTGTTGCGGATTTGAGAATTGTTGTAAATATCACCCTCTGTCAATTGTAAGTAGTGTCATGATCGTTGTAAATACCTCCGTTTAAGTGTAAAGATCATAGGTCGTCCCCTTAGTTAATCCATCGCAT
This sequence comes from Myxine glutinosa, assembly GCF_964187855.1. Lineage (NCBI taxonomy): Eukaryota > Metazoa > Chordata > Myxini > Myxiniformes > Myxinidae > Myxine > Myxine glutinosa. The sequence goes on from NC_136264.1 coordinate 17,570,317, forward strand.
GCACGTAGGCCACCATATACCCTTCTAAATAGTTATTTCTTATTCTGTGTCGTTTAAGGCTCTGTTTCCCATTAGTTGACTCTGCATTGCATCAGATGACATAAGATAGGATCCCTCCGACGCCCCCATGGCATCGTCAAAATGCCAGTAACTTTGGATGGGGTTATTGGCATCACCATCGCCATTCGGATTGCCAACTGCATTCACGACTCCATTACGCACGTGGTCAAGCCTCGGAGAAGAAGGGGGAGGAGCTACATTACGGGCGTGGCCCGCCCCTCGTCATCAGAGGGTGGAGCCAGGAAAGCCCTTGCCGACCAACCAAGGATGAGTGGGTATGGCTCAAGAGGGTGGGGTTATAAAACCCATTGGATCAGCCCTCACCAGGACATGCGTCAAAGAGGAGAGTTAAGTGAGCAGCAGCAGATGAGTGAGCATTCCACCGGAGTCCACCGCAGCTTTGAACCAACCGGAGCTGAACCAACCGCAGTTTTGACCACCGCAGCTTTGAGCGTTGACAGCAGTTTCGGCCGCGGCTACGAGGCGACGCCGCCGTGCGAACACGCCTGAAGAGGGGCGGCAGCTGCTCACTCACGGCCCGACCATTCTCCTGCTCCAGCTGAACCTTCCTCCCCTTCCTGCCATTCCTGTCATCATCCCCGTGTAAGTCTGACTGTCGTCTGTTTTGTGTGTCTTGTCCTGGGGTATAAGTAAGTTTGTATAGGTAAGCTAGTGTTGCACTGTCTTCTTCTTCTGTAAATTATTTTCGTTTCTTTCCTCCTCCTTGGTTTCTTTTGACTTGCACATAATTAGTTAGTAATAAATCCTGTTCTTCCTACCTTGCCTTCTTTCCTTTACATCCGTTTCGTTTTAGTGATTTCCCCATTGGATACCTGTGGCACGATTTGGCCAACGTTTAGAATCGGGTCTAGTTTCTGCTAATGGTTCGTGCCGCGGCTGCTAATCCGCTCGGCAATAAACATCTTGTCCGCGGTCGCTAACGGGGTTGCTCACCTGCCTCTCCGGAGGGAGCTGGGCAGCTTCAGAACTCACGTCGGTCAGTCGCAGACAAGGGGATTAATTCCCCCTTGGTAAGGGGTAAAGGGGCCGACGGTGAGATCCGCAACAATATATATATATATATTTATTTACATATTTACAGTCAGGTGAAAAAGTAAGTACACCCCATGTAAAGTTTTGACCTTTTCAACATATTTCAACATACAGCTATTTGATCTTCATTTCAACAATATTGATAGATAAAGGTGATATAATATAACAAATATCATGAAACATTTACATTTTGTAGTCCATTGTATAATTTAAATAAACATAAATGCAAATTTCGCATGTGGAAAAAGTAAGTACACCCCTACATTTATCACTACTTCAAATACCTATAATTAGAATCAGGTGCACCAGCTCAGGTGCAAATGATTAGAACATCGTTAGAGAGGATCTTGGAGGAACCTGTCTTATTTAAACCTCAGGCATTTAGTTTGATTTGCTCTTTGTTGTTGAAGTGTGCTGCGTCACCATGCCTAGATCAAAAGAGCTCTCTGAGGCCTTCAGAAAGAAGGTTATAGATGCCTACGAGTCTGGGAAGGGATTTAAAAAGATCTATAAACAATTTGAAATCAATCATTCGACTGTCCGGATGATCATCTTCAAGTGGAGAAGATTCCAAAAAACTGCCAACTTGTTCAGGCCAGGCCGCCCCAGCAAGTTCAGCCCGAGAGCTGACCGCAATATGCTGCAAGACGTCTCGAAGAACCCCAGAATGTCATCACGGGACCTACAGGTAGCTCTTGCCACTATTGATGTCAAAGTGCACGAGTCTACCATTAGAAAGAGGCTGCACAAATTTGATCTACATGGGAGGTGTGCCAGGACGAAACCTTTGCCGTCCAGAAAGAACATCAGGGCAAGACTAAAGTTTGCAAATAGACACCTAGGCAAAGACCAGCACTTCTGGAACAATGTGCCCTGGACAGATGAGTCAAAGGTAGAGCTATTTGGCCACAGTACCAGAAGACATGTTTGGCAAAAACCAAAAACAGCATTTGACCACAAGAACCTGATACCAACTGTAAAGCATGGTGGTGGAAATATTATGGTTTGGGGCAGCTTTGCTGCATCAGGGCCTCGGCAGCTCACCATCATATAATCCACGATGAATTCTTCATTGTACCAGAGGGTGGTTGAGGATAATGTGAGGCCATCTGTCAGAAAGTTGAAGCTCAACTGAAGGTGGACCTTGCAACATGACAATGACCCTAAACATACCAGTAAATCCACCAAGGAATGGCTGAAAAGAAAGAAATGGAGGGTTCCGGAATGGCCAAGTCAAAGCCCGGATCTAAATCCCATTGAGATGTTGCGGGGGAATTTGAAATGAGTTGTGCATGCAAGAAACCCCTCAAACATCGCACAGCTGAAAGAATTCTGCATGAAGGAGTGGGCAAAAACTTATCCCAGTCGATGTCAGAGACTGGTAGACAGTTATAAGAAACGCCTACTTGAGGTTGTTTCTGCCAAAGGGGGCAATACCACCTACTAGAGCCAAGGGTGTAACTTTTTCTACATGCGAAATTTGCATTTATGTTTATTTAAATTATACAATGGACAACAAAATGTAAATGTTTCATGATATTTGTAATATTATATCACCTTTATCTATCAATATTTCTGAGATTTCGGTTTCGGTTTCTGAGATTTGGGACATGGAATGTAGGGACAATGACAGGGAGATCAGGAGAAGTCGTGGAAGTATTGGTCAGAAGAAGGGTGGACATATGTTGTGTGCAGGAGACGAGATGGAAGGGAAGTGGTGTGAGAATGGTGAAGGGCAGGCAGGGACAGAAATACAAGTTTGTGTGGCAAGGGTGCCCGGTGGGCGTGAATGGTGTTGGTGTCCTGTTTTCTGAGGAGTTTGTAGACAGTGTGGTGAGTGTGACTAGAGTGAGTGAAAGGTTGATGATGGTGAAAATGATGATTGGAAAGCTCTTGGTGAACATCATCTCTGGATATGCTCCGCAGGTTGGTCGGAGCGATGAAGAGAAGGACAAGTTCTGGTGTGCTATAGAGAAGCTAATGGAAAACATGAAGATGAGGAAGTTGTTGTGGTAGGAAGAGACCTAAATGGACATGTGGGAAGGAGTATGGACGGTTTTGAGGGAGTTCATGGGGGTTATGGATATGGTGTGAGAAATGGAGAAGGTGAAAGGATTTTGGAGTTTGCTGATGGAGCTGATTTGTTGATTTGTAATATTCGGTTCCAGAAAGAGGATAATAAGCTTGTTACATACACGTCAGGTGGGTCGACGACAACCGTTGACTACCTGCTGGTGCGTAGGCGAGATAGGGGGCACCTCCGGGACACAAAGATGATCCCGGGGGAGGAGGCTGTTTCACAGCACCACTTGGTTGTCTGCGACATAAGGGTGAAAGGTGCAAGGAGACCTCGGCGGGTGAAGTACCAACCGAGAATGAAGGTGTGGAGGTTGAAAGAGGTGACAGTAAGGGAGGCATTAAAAGAGAGGCTGAGTATGGTGGAGGATGATGTGGTTGAGCTTAAAAGTGGTTGGAAGTCAATGAAAGATCGTCTGTTGGGAGCCGTTGGTGGGGTATATGGATGGACAAAAGGACCACTGAGGCACTCGGAAACATGGTGGTGGGATGATGAAGTTGGAAAGAAGATTGACGAGAAGAGGAAGAAGTTCAAGGAGTGGCAGAAGGCGAAGGGTACAGGGGCAGAAAAGGCAGAGCATGAAAGTTATAAGGCAGCCAAGAAGGCTGCAAAGAAAGGGGTAGCAAAGGCACAGGAGGCATGTCGGAAAATGTTCGGAGAACGCTTGGATTCGGAAGAGGGTCAGACAGCGGTATTCAGGATTGCAAAGCAGATAGCGAAAGAGAGGTGTGATGTGATGGGGGTGAGTTGCTTGAAGGATGAAGTGGGACAAATCGTTGTGAACTCAGATGGAATTAAAGGAAGATGGAAGAGATATATGGAAATACTGTTGAATGCAGAGAATGAATGGGATGGCAACATAGAGAGTAACCCAGTTTTAGGACCAGCAGAGAAGATAACCGAGCAGGAAGTTGAGGAAGCGATAAAAGCAATGAAGAGTAGAAAAGCGGGAGGGCCGACGGGAGTTGTGGGAGATATGTTGAAGGCAGCGGGAAATTGGGGTGTGAAGAGAATGACAGAGATCTGTAATCTGGTGGTGAAAGAAGGCCGCATTCCAGTGGATTGGGAACTGAGTACCCTCGTCCCTCTATACAAGGGGAAAGGTGACCCTCTGGACTGTGGCTCGTATCGAGCGATAAAGTTATTGGCGCATGGAATGAAGTTATTGGAAAGGGTGTTGGAGAGGAGGATAAGGAAGAAAGTGAAGATTGACCAAATGCAGTTTGGATTTATGCCAGGAAGAGGAACGACAGACGTGCTTTTTATTGTGAGGCAGTTGCAGGAGAAGTATATGTAGAAGAGGAAGAAGTTGTTTCTTGGGTTTGTTGATCTGGAGAAAGCATTCGATAGGGTTCCACGTGAAGTAGTGACATGGGCATTGAGGAAGTTAGGAGTGGAGGAATGGTTGATCAGACTAGTGATGGCAATGTACAAAAGAGCGTGCACAACTGTAAGGACGAAGGACGGGAACAGTGGTGTGTTTGAGGTGAAGGTGGGAGTGTATCAGGGGTCAGTACTAAGTCCACTATTATTTGTAGCTCTGATGGAGGTGCTGGCTCAGAACGTAAAGGAGGGTTTACCGTGGGAGTTGTTGTATGCAGATGATCTGGTATTGATTGCAGAAAGTATGGATGGACTGAAGGAGAAGATGAACAAGTGGAAGGACTGCATGGAGACAAAAGGTCTGAAGGTGAATATCGGAAAAACGAAGGTGAATGGCTAAGTGGTAAAGCATGTGGTGAGGTGGAAAAAACTGGGAAGTGGCCGTGTGCTGTGTGCAGGAAGGGTGTCGGAGTGAACTCCATTCAATGTACAATGTGCGCTGAGTGGGTTCATCAAAAATGTAGTGGTTTGAGAGGGTCATTGACCAGTGTGGCAGCTACATTCAAGTGTAAGGTGTGCACAGAGGGAGCTGCAGATGGAGGAAATGTTGAGTTGGATCTTGGAGATGGCGTGAAGCTGGAAGGTGTGAAAACATTTTGTTACCTTGGAGACGTGCTGAATGGAGAAGGTGGATCAGACTCGGCAACGGTTGCTCGAGTGAGATGTGCATGGAAGAAGTTTCGGGAACTGAGTGGCATGCTGACGAGGAGGGGAGTGTCATTGAAGCTGAAGGGAAAGGTGTATGCTGCATGTGTGAGAAGTGTTATGATTTATGGGAGTGAGACGTAGGTAATGAACATAGAGCAGCAACGAAGGTTGGAAAGGGTGGAAATGCGAATGGTTCGGTGGACGTGTGGAGTATCGTTGAGAGAGAGGAAGACAAATGATGAATTGCGAAAGATGATGGGAATAGAGCCTGTGATTGATGCTGTGAAGAGGAACAGGTTGAGATGGTTTGGTCATGTGTTGAGGAAGGATGAAAGTGACTGGTTTAAAAGAGTGATGGAAATGAATGTATAAGGAAGTAGAGGACGGGGAAGACTGAGAAAGACTTGGCTAAAGATGGTCGAAGAAGAAATGCGGGCAAGGGGGTTAACAAGGGGAGATGCAGAAAATAGGGCAAAATGGAGAACATTGTCATGGAGACCGCAAGGTTAACCCCCGCTCTTGCAGGGAAAATGGCCTTAAAATGCCTGTTGTTGTTTATCTTTATCTATCAATATTGTTGAAATGAAGATCAAATAGCTGTATGTTGAAATATGTTGAAAAAGTCAAAACTTTACATGGGGTGTACTTACTTTTTCACCTGACTATATATTTATATATTTATTTATATATTTATTTATTTATTTATATATTGATTTATTTATTTACATATATATTTATTTATTTACATATATATATATTTATTTCTATATATATATTTATTTACATATATATTAATTTATTTATATATATATATATATTTATATATATATATATATATATATATATATTTATATATATATATTTATTTACATATATATATATATATATTTATTTATATATATATATTTATTTACATATATTAATTTATTTTTTTTAATATATATATATATATATATATATATATATATTTTGTTTGTTTGTTTGCTTCTGCCAGATCGAGCAGGAGAGGATCGACAAGATTTGGCCCAAACTGCGTGTCCTCGCTCGCTCATCACCAACCGACAAGCACACACTCGTTAAAGGTGTGTACACCTTGTGGCCAACTGTGCACAACTGTGCACGTGCATTATTAATATTTTGACGGAATTCCAGTTGTGCATCCCACATAATGTTTTGACTTGTCTGTTATTTACTAACGTCCTGTACTTCATCCAAAAGTACAGATTTGTTGCCGCACATCCTTGTCCAGTATAATGATTATTTGTATAAGCTCTTCGATATGAGACTTGCACAGTCTGAACGCTTCCTTTTGTGTCGAATGCAGTGCTGGCCTTCTCTTTCGCCTTTATTCACCTGTATTACTCATGTTAGCAAGTCACGCTGTTATAAATCAGTAATGAGTGTTTTCTGGTTTTAAGGGTACGTTTCAAGTTGGGGTTGACCAATTCAACCGGAATTGTGATTTCCATAAGGTTCCCTCGAGTAAATTATTAATACTTTCTTCTATGTGAATATAATCATATATCTGGATAAATGTGAGTATAATCCCGGCTGTTATTGTCACTCATTTAATCCAAGCAGTCCCATTCCACAATAATAGTATTCCAACTCTTTCAGTCGGATAGGCAGCCTCTTTTGGAATGTGGGAAATCACGCTTTCAAAAATGACACAAGAATGCACAAAGCAGATGATGCGATAGATAAACAGATAGAAAGATAAGTAGAATGAGAAATGTATATGTATTTAAAAAATAGGAACTGGTAATGGGAATTGGACACCCTATCCAAAGAGCATTTTATCAACACAGAACATATTTTTTGGGGTTTATAATAACCCGTTCATAATTTTCCCACGTTGGATAAGAGGCTTAAATATTATGAACGAGAGAGATACCCGTGCTACGCACGGGTGGGAGGCCAGAAGCAAACAGGCAATGCAGAAACTGCGGATGTTAAAGCATGAAACCAATAAATTCCACATTCCTGTAGCACCTTCAGTCGCACGTCAGACATGGACAGCAAGTTCGTGAAGGACTTCCATGAAAAACGTACCCGTTCGCAAACAAACGGGTACGTTCACGTAGAGAAACATCGATCGTGGGACCGTGGCGAATCTGCATATGGCGATGGCAAAATATCAGAAATTGAAGGTTTTTTTATTTTAAATGATTCATATAAACATCCGTTGAATCACATCACACGCAAATCATCAAAATCTAAACAGTATCTTTAGAATTTCAATAAAAGCCACATCACTGTTCATATCGGTAAATATTATTCCATCGTGTTTCAAATCCTGATCGATACACTATGATCGTGATGATAGTGATCGTGAATCGTGATCGATAATCGTGTTCACAATCGCTATGTCGTATGTACTCCCGATACGTGTATCAAATTCCCGATACGTGTAACTGTACCAAATCAACAGTGAAAAGGATTTTGAGCCGATAGGTGTTACGGCCTTGGCAAGATCGATGGAGACAGCAATCTGTTAGCGATCGATGGAGACATGTTGCTTTCCCGGGTGCTGCACAAACGGCTTCACCGATCGCGCGGTACCCGGGAAAGCAATATCGTCACAATGAGAACAATGAACGTTATGCGAACGCGAATGTTATGTGGAAGTCCAAACCTGAGAATGCTGGAGACTAAAGCTGAAATTGGGAAAACTAAATAGCCTATTTTACTCCTGGGGATCCCAGGATTATCCACCCAAAATATCTTTGTGATCGGTTCAGCAGTTTTTACGGTACCTTCGAACGGACGGACGGACGGACGGACGGACAGACAGACAGACAGACAGACGGGTGGACATTTGGTGAATTATAGTAAGATACCATGGTGGTAGAATGGTACTCTTAGATTAAATAAGTGATTTTTTGTTTTCTTTTCTTTGTTTATTTTTTTCTCTTTTATCCCTCTTTTACTCTTAAATTCTTTCTTTATCCATCTACCGAGGGATAAGTTAATTCTTACAACAAAAATCGTACTGCAAAGTTCATTTGTCTGCTACTTTTTTTTCTTCTGCTTTCTTTTTTTCTTCTTTTTTCTTCACCCCAAATAAGTTGCAAAGCCACTTCAGGTAAGAGGCTAAGGGAAGGACTCTGAGTGATTTTTCATTCTGTCTGTCTGTCTGTATTTTGTCTGTCTTTGTTTGTTTGTCTGTCAATTGCCTACAAGTCACAATTTTAAACCAATCTTCACAAAACTTCACCAGATGGTAGAGGTGGTAATAAGGAAAGAGCTTATTGATTTTAAGGTCAAAGGTAAACTTGAGGTCAAATTTCTAAAAGTGTCACTTTTCATCTGATTTAGAAATTAAACAGCAATTACATAGTGAATCACTGAATTGGGAAAGCAACTATTTTGAGGTCAAAAGGCTAAAGGTCAACTCAAGGTCAGACTTCTAATATCAATTGTCATCTGAACAATCATATTTTTTCATCCAATTGACTTGAAAATTGAACAGCAATTGCATAGTACCTCGCTGAATTGGGAAACAAACTATTTATAAGGTCAAAAGGTCAACTCAAGGTCAAACTACTAAAATCATTAATTTTCATCTGAACAACAACAACACAACAGGCATTTTAAAGGCCATTTTCCCTGCAAGAGCGGGGGTTAGCCCTGCGGTCCCCATGACAATCTTCTCCATTTTGCCCTATTTTCTGCATCTCCCCTTGTTAACCCCCTTGCCCACATTTCTTCTTCGACCATCTTTAGCCAAGTCTTTCTCGGTCTTCCCCGTCCTCTACTTCCTTCCACATTAATTTCCATCACTCTTCTCAACCAGTCACTTTCATCCTTCCTCAACACATGACCAAACCATCTCAAACTGTTTCTCTTCACAGCATCCATCACAGGCTCTATTTCCATCATCTTTCGCAATTCATCATTTGTCTTCCTCTCTCTCAACGATACTCCACACATCCACCGAACCATTCGCATTTCCACCCTTTCCAGCCTTCGTTGCTGCTCTACGTTCATTACCCATGTCTCGCTCCCATAAATCATAACACTTCTCACACATGCAGCATACACCTTTCCCTTCAGCTTCAACGACACTCGCCTCCTCGTCAGCACGCCACTCAGTTCCCAAAACGTCTTCCATGCACATCTCACTCGAACAACCGTTGCCGAGTCTGATCCACCTTCTCCATTCAGCATGTCTCCTAGGTAACAAAATGTTTTCACACCTTCCAGCTTCACGCCGTCTCCAAGATCAATTTTCATCTGAACAATCGTCAATTTTCATCTGATTAACCTGAAAGTTAAAGAACAATTGCATTGAACATCACGGAATTAGGAAACCAACTATTTTTGGGGTCAAAATGTCATAGGTCAACTCAAGGTCAAACTTCTAATGTCATTTTTCATCTGAAACATCATCAATTTTAATCCGATGGACCCGAGCTTTGATCAAGATCATCAGTTTTAATCTTAATGAAATTGACAATTTGATGTATCCATGGCAACCATTGTTGGGGGGAGGGGTGGATTTTGCAAGTATCTTGCTCTGCATGACGTCTTCTTGTTTTTTATTGATTTGTGCAAAATGTCTGTAATGGTGTTTTTGTTGTGGACGTAGGGATAATTGACAGCACCATCGGTGACCAGCGACAGGTTGTAGCTGTCACGGGGGATGGAACGAATGATGGACCAGCACTCAAGAAGGCCGATGTGGGCTTTGCAATGGTATGGTTTGTTATTGATATCGGTTAATTTTGCATGTCAAAGATTATGCCCTATACTGTTTTGTTTTTTTTGTTTTTTTTGTATACAAGATCGAGGCTCGTGAAAGAGCGAACATTAATCACACAGAAAGACAAACCGACACATAAAACATATAACATTGGGAGTGGTAGACAAGATGGGGAGAGAGGGGGAAGGACACAAACACAACACTTGAGAGCAGGGACCGAGAGACATGGAGACATCGAGAGATCTGTGAGAGGGTGAGGGCTTTGGAGGGGGGCATGGGAAGGGGGAGGGGGCATGGGAAGGGGGGGGGTGGTGGGAGAGGTATAAAACATATGGACACTGCCAGGACCTCCAGGAAAGAAGTTGGAATTTCAAACAAGGTGGATCTGGGGTGAATTAGCGGGGGTAGAAAAGATCAAGGTTTTGGATGGGGGAAGATAAAAGATGGTGGTGAACAGCTGTTTTAAAGACCTGGAGGGAGGAGTGGGATTGAAGGGAGTGAGGGAGTTTGTTCCAGAGGCGGGAGAAAAGAGGAATGAAAGAGTGAAGGTGAGCAGACAGCCGAGATTTCGGCAGTTTAACCATCAGAGGGTTTCTGGCAGATCTTGTGCGACCTGTAGGAATATTTGGGGGACAGAGCACAGAGAGAGCTGGGGGTGCAAGGCCGGAGAGGAGTCAGAAGAAGACAGAAAGACCACCTACCTGCCTGCGGTGAGTGAGTGAAAGGCTCTCAGAGATAGCTTCATCGCGGGAGATTCCAATAATTCTGAAAGCTTTGGTTTCAACAGCGTGAAGCTGAGCTAGGTGTGAGGCAGGAGCACCCCCCATAGGGGAGAACAGTATTCCATTGAGCTGCGGATGAACGCCTTGTATGTGGTGAGGAGCTCAGGTGTGCCGAGGAAGGACTTCGCACGACGGAGGATGCCCAGTCGGCGACTGGCTTTGGAGGCCAGCTTGGAAATGTGGTTTTCCCAAGAAAGATCATGGCAGATAGTGAGACCCAAAAGCTTGAGCGACAGAACTTCTTGGAGAGGATTGTTGAGAAAGTAGATGGGAGGGTTGTCCAGTCGATCTTTTCGGAGAGACATAGTAAGAGTGTGAGATTTGTCAGGATTGAAAGACATGTTCCACTTGTTTGACCAGTCTGTGATCTTGTCCAAGTCTTCAGAGAGCAACTGTTGCAACTGTCTGTTGAGAAAAACAACAACTTTGAAATATCAAAAACATGGACTTTATTAACACAGACCTCTCGGAGCATCTTAGTGTAGAACGAAGACGGAGAAAATTTAAGGTCATCATTCGGGATCATAATTTTATATTTTTTACTTTTCCATACCCATGCATATTTACTTTTCCATACATGACGTGTTCATTCTTGCTGAGAGTCGTGAAGAAATGCAAACAACTTTCAGCACGTTTCAAAAGAAAAAGTCAAATTCCACCTATTTTATAACATTGAGGCAACAACAAATGGATGCACCACAACACCATAAGGGTGAGAACACGAGGGTCTCAGCAGGTGTAGTAAAGCCTACAGTGAGGAAAATGAGAACACGAGGTAACCGTTCTATTGGCAGACTTGATATCCTGTCGGGAAATGCTCCAGACAACGGATTTGCGAAACACAGTTCCGTAGGCTAGAAACCAGGGCTATGAAAGACTGCAGGTTATCATTAAGCTTAGATTTGGCAAGGATGACAATAAAACGGTTTCTGGCAGAATTAATGCAACCTGGAGGGGCAGAGGCAAGGAGGAGCAAGACCAGAATGGAGTTAGTTAAAAATTTTAAAAAACTGCAATGCTACAAACCTGCCCAAAGTTTTTATTAAAAAATAAAACACATCCTTAAGTATTGCTTTGCCAAATTAAACCATTCACTCGTACCCTGTCCACTGTTGACTTGCTTCATTGCTTATATTTTCTGGCTCCCTATGCCCCACCTCTGTTGTATGCATTATCCTTTAACCTCCAACCAAGTAAAAACTTTCAAAACAAGGTTGACACAGTCAAGGGCAGTGGGGGCCACTCCAGCCTCAAAACGGGATGTTGCGGCAAACAGAGCAGAAGTATTAAAATAGAATGAAGAACTAGTCTTGCTAGTGAAGACTGGTGTCTATCTCTTCCACTCTCTGCTGCTCCATACCTCAACCCTCAGATCGGCAGGCAGCAGCCTCCTCACTCTCTGCAGACTTGGACAAAATCACAAACTGGTCAAACAAGTGAAACATGTCTTTCCATCCTGACAAATCTCACACTCTCATCCTGTCTCTCTGAAAAGACCGTCTGGACAACCCTCCCATCCACTTTCTCAACAATCCTCTTGAAGAAGTTCTGTCACTCAAGCTTTTGGGTCTCACTATCTGCCATGATCTGTCCTGGGAAAACCACATTTCCAATCTGGCCTCCAAAGCCAGTTGCCGACCAGTCATCCTCAGTCGTGTGAAGTCCTTTCTGCGCACTTCTGAGCTCCTCACCACATACAAGGCTTTCATCCACAGCTCAATGGAATACTGTTCTCCCCTCTGGGCTGGTGCTCCTGCCTCCCACCTAGCTTGGCTTCACGCGGTTGAAACCAAAGCATTCAGAATCATTGGAATCTCCCGCGATGAAGCTGATTCAGAAGGGCATCTCACTTGCTCACCGCAGGCAGGTTGTTGGTCTTTCTGTCTTCTACAGACTCCTCTCCGGCCTAGCTCCCGCAGCTCTGTCTGTGCTCTGTCCCCCAAATATTCCTACAGGTCGCACAAGATCTGCCAGCAACCCTCTTCTGGTGAAACTGCCAAAATCAAGACTCTCTATTCACCTTCACTCTTTCATTCCTCTTTTCTCCCACCTCTAGAACAAACTCCCTCACTCTCTTCAATCCCACTCCTCCCTCCAGGTATTCAAAACAACTGTTCACTACCATCTCTTATCTTCCCCCATCCAAAACCTTGATCTTTTCTACCCCCGTTAATCACCCCAAATCCACCTCTTTTAATCTCCAACTTCTTTCCTCAAAGTCCTAGTCATGTTCATTTACTTTATACCGTGGCAGCTTCTCCTTGATTTCCACGGTTGTTAACACACCTTGATGAGAATCCTGTTCACTTCGTCCAGAAGAAATAAAATAAGCTTCGATGATCATTTGTAAATTACTGCAGGTTTCCACCGCTTAATATAATCCCAACAAAGATATCCCATATAATGTACAAATATTACATGCTGGTTTATAAAACTACTAGCGAGGTATCCGTGCTATGCATGGGTGGAAAGCCAAAAGCAAACAACCAATGCGGAAACGGTGAATGCTAAACAATGGCACCAATGAATTCCACATTCCTGTGCCACCTTCAGTTGAACGTCAGACATGGACAGCCAGTTCGGGAATGACTTGCAAAAAAACGTATTCAGTCTGAATGGTTCTATCCCCACTTAATGGCGAATCTGCATATGGCGAATCTGCGAATATCACTGTTAGAAAGTAGAAGCCCCACGTCATTTCCTCATTCATATTTAAACTCAATATCTCTATTTTCATTCCAAACAGCATCATTCCAATCATACATTAATACCATAACAATATACCATACTGTTTTAAATCAAGATTGCATCGAGATATTATCAAACCAGCGCCATTGGCGTCATCTGTTCACTTCCGGATTCGGCAGCAGATTCGTATGGAGCCAATTTCAAAATCATATTTTTATTGAGGAACTTATGAAACCGCCTGCCGTGCAACATTCGCTGGGACCCCAAAACGTTCCACAGAAGGTTTGGTGGGGCTAGCCCCAAAACTGAGGGAGTAGATTCAGGATGGACAGACAGACAGACAGTCTCAGGTTTTAACAGAGTCAGGAAAACAGATCAGGATCAGGATCTCAGGTCAGGAAAACAGAGTTTTACTGACTACAAAAGTAAGGAGTTGTGTTTTAAGTGGTATGCCACTACCACTACCCACCCAGCGAGGCGTTGCCACATCACGTCATAACGCTTCAACTGATTTCTACGGTTTGGCCTGTAGGGAGTGGACAGACAAAAACCAAAAAACCAACCAACCAAACCGAACATACTTGGTGAAATTTATTTCGCCAAGTAAAAAACCTGGGTGAAAACTAACGTCCGTCCACCTTAAGCGGCAGAGGTAATAAAGTAAAATAGTTTGTAATTATAAAATTCTGTGTTTCTTATTCTGTTGCTTTGCATTGTGGTGAGCTTGCTTCCTGTCCCCAAAAAAATTGTACCCACATTCCAGGAGGTGTATGTTCAAAGCCCTTTCTTGGGGTGGCAATTTCACCGACTGTTTTTGAAACCTTCATGTAACCTCATAAATGATCCCAATCTCCACATATTTCTCGTATGTAAACCTGTCACTAACAAAGCAATCGTACATTTAGATGGAGCTGTTAGGATTTATTTTGTTTGGTCCCCAAGTGCATGATTGGTTACCCCAAAAGCTGTGAAGATGGGTTACATCCGCAGGACACGTTCCACGGGATGCAGCAGTACTGCCGCTGCTTTCTGTTTTTCAGGGCCTTGCAGGGACGGATGTGGCCAAGGAGGCATCTGATATTATCCTCACGGATGATAACTTCAGCAGCATCGTGAAAGCTGTCATGTGGGGTCGCAATATTTATGACTCGATATCCAAGTTCCTGCAGTTCCAACTTACGGTCAATGTCGTGGCCGTCATCGTGGCCTTCACTGGTGCTTGCATCACACAGGTCAGAAGTCTTTCCCTGTACAATGGAATACTCATCTCTGTGAAGGCCATTGTAGTTTATGGTAGAGCACAAGCGAATAAATAAAACACAAAAGTTTAGAGCATGTTAACCAGCACAGGACAGGTGTGGCTGACATTTTTAGCATTTTAAATTTTTTTTTTTTTTTTTTTTTTTTTTTTTTTGGTATACATGATCGAGGCTCGTGTAAGAGCTAAATATATACTGAGGTGGAAGCACCTTGGTTCAGTTTTACACCTCATCAGAGCAACAAAACTGCAATAACCCTCCTTTGATCTGACAAATGTTCACCACTCAGTTGGCTGCACCTTCTCACAGTGCTGTAAATTGAATCTTATCGACGTAGTTTCCAAAATTCGTTGTTCATCACCCTATTATCATTTTGAACACTCTTTACATCAATAAATAAACAAGAAAGGCATCGTGTAGAGCACGAAACTTGCAAAATCCACCCTGCCACCAAAAAAAGTTGCCATGGATACATCAACTTGTCCGTTTCATTAAGATTAAAATTGACAATCTTAATCAAAGCTCAGGTCAATCAGATGAAAATTGATTATTTTCAGATGAAAATGAATTTTAGAAGTTTGACCTTGAGTTGACCTTTGACCTTTTGACTTCAAAAATAGTCGGCTTCCTATTTCAGTGAGGCACTATGTAATTTCTGTTTAGGGAACCATGATTGTCATGGGGCCCGCAAGGCTAACCCCCGCTCTAGCGGGGAAGATTGGCCTTAAAACGAAAAGTCAATCGGATGAAAATTGACGGTTTCAGATGAAAATTGATGATGTTTAGAAGTTTGACCTAGAGTTGACCTTTGACTTGACCTCAAAAATAGCTGGTTTCCCAATTTAGTGACTCAATGTGCAAATGCTGTTCAACTTTCAAGTCAATCGGATGAAAAATGACGATTTTAGAAATGTGACCTCAAGATGACCTTTGACCTCAAAATCGATAGGCCTCTCAGTTGTGACTACCTCTACACCTTGATAAAGTTTTATGACGATCGGTTTAGAATTGTGACCTGTAGACAATTGACATACAAACAGACAGATAGACAGAATAACGCGCAAGCCCAACCAATAAGAAAAATCTTCGATTTTGCAAGTCGTAATTTAATTGTAGATGACGGTATCAAGAACACTCATACAAATGATGATTTTCCTTCACAGGACTCTCCACTGAAGGCAGTGCAGATGCTCTGGGTGAACCTCATCATGGACACTTTTGCATCGCTGGCGCTCGCCACGGAGCCACCAACAGAGGCCCTTCTGCTCCGTCGCCCATATGGGCGTGACAAGCCGCTTATTTCACGGACGATGATGAAGAATATTCTCGGGCATGCTGCTTTCCAATTGGTCATCATCTTTTCACTTCTTTTCGTAGGTATGCTCTGTTGTACCCTGTTGCAGGTATTTTAACCCTAATTTTCCCATCTGCATTCTCCTGAAGCCATAAACCGTTTTCCCCAGAAGCGTCCCTCCTTATTAAACTCCTAAAATCATGGCTTTCCATCCACCGTTGTCTTTTGTTCCTTTCGCCTGTTTCACCCGATTCTTCCTCTTTTTGCTCAGAACTACTATTTCCATCCCTCCCACCCCCGTTCCCTCCCAGGACTTCAAGCAGACAGTGCACCATTTTCCCAATGAACGTTTTTTATTCATAACTGAAGAGATCAAACTGAACACTCTTGTAGTTGAAGGAGGTTACATGACGGGAATACCTGTAAAAAAAAACATGTATAAATCGAAATTCACTGGTTGTAAAAGTATTCAGCCCCTTAGTTCAGTACTTGGTGGAAGCACCATTTGCAGCAATGACTGCTACGAGTTGTTTTGGGTCATAGGCCTCTACCAGCTTTGCCCAGTGAGATGGTGAAATCTTTGCCCATTCTTCATGTGAAAATTGCAAGTTTGATTGCAAGTTTGAGTTTGCAAGTTCTTCCAAGTTTGATCGGAATCGTTGATGGACTGCCATTTTCAAATCTCGCCATAAATGTTCAATTGGGTTCATTTCAGGTCTTTGACTGGGCCACTGAAGAACATTTATCCAATTGACTTGAAAATTGAACAACATTTGCATATTGAGTCACTAAATTCGAAAACAACTATTTTGGGGGTCAAAAGGTTAGGGTCAACTCAAGGTCAAACTTCCAAAATCATCAATTTTCATTTTCTTCTCATTCACACACTCTAGTGTGGGTTTAGCTTTGTGCTTCGGATCATTGTCCTGATGAAATGTAAATCTCCTACACAATTTCAGATTCATGGAATGACTCGAGCAGGTTTTCATCAAAAATTATCCTGTACTTTGTACTGTCTGTTGTGGAAATCAACCAGATTCACAACGTGTTCCATATGTATGGTTTAATCTCAATCAGATCTGTACATCATCCTGTAAAGTACATCAAGCAACATACATGTCAGGATCTAGGCATCATATGAGAAGATTGAATATATCAGTCAATGCAAGCAAACCTAGAATATAGGCGGGTACGTACCATTCAATTCCACATGGCATTGTATAATGATGTCGCAGGAGTGGCCTCGAGTCGCGGACGTCCGAGGTCTTATAGACACCGCCCAGCGGTTTAAGGGAGCACCAAACCTGGGTTCAACTTTGGTACAATTTCACCACATTCTCCCCACCGTTAGAACTATACTGCCGCTCGGCAGGAAGCGAGTGCGCGTCAGCATTAACGGATTGAGGAAGTCATCATTTTATTCTTGGGGTGTTAAAGACATATTTCCCTATAAAGTCAGTCGGTCCTTCCATAGCGGTCAGGGTGGCGAAATTACCCTGCCAACACAGGGTCGGAAACTACCGGGTACGACATCCCCAAGCCCGGAGTCCCCCTGCTTCGGAGTAGCCGCTGGAGGCAGGTGTCGGAGGGGCACCTCAGTGCCTTCACTGCTTCAGGCAGGGGTGTATCAGGCGAAGGGAGGGACGGTCACGTGGGTCACAATAGTCTAGTCTTACAGCGGGGTCGTCGGCACAGTAGCTAGATAGGATACGTTGTACCTTGGCGAAGAGCGAATTTCCATTCGTCGCAATGCAACACATGTGTAAATCAGTAAGCCTCTTTACAGTAAGCTGTAACCGTAAGTAAGGTTACATGACAGGAGGCCATTACAGTGAGTCCATTGCAGTCTGTACCTGCCTAGGCTCCCAAGGGTACATGATCGATCCATGTTAGGTCCATGTCATGGAATTACAGTAAGCAAGTACAGTAAAGAATTACAGTAAGCTGTAACAGTAAGTAAGATGACATGACAGGAGGCCATTACAGTAAGTCAATTGCAGTCTGTACCTGCCTAGGCTCCCAAGGGTACATGATCGATCCATGTTAGGTCCATGTCATGGAATTGCCGAGGGAGAGAATCGATGAGAGCCATAACGAGAGTTACTCGACACCGGCAGCGGCCCTGTTGAATCACGAGACTCGAGCGTCCTCTGACGGCAGCTCATACGCATTACAAACTCTTGTTCCGGCACGTGAATCTACCGTTGGCAGCGATCCTTCGCACGAGACACGAGCGGCCTCTGAAGGCTGCCTGGACGACCGGCATGGCTGATTACGACGACGCACAAAACGACCAGAACGCGCCTCTCCAGCGAAGCGCGCAGAACCTCCGGGATGCATATGGCAATCCTGTCCTGCTGTACAGCGCTCGGAGGATCGGAGAAGATCGGCTATACCGGCTACCGAGAGGATGCCCCGGATGGAAGGATTGTCCCATTCAAAGCGAATTGAATTGTCCCATTCACAAACCGAGAGAGAGTCCCGGCTGGACAAACCTTGTTTGTCCCAGCGTTGTCCCGGATGGATTGTCCCATTCACAAACCGAGAGAGAGTCCCGGCTGGACAAACCTTGTTTGTCTCAGCGTTGTCCCGGATGGATTGTCTAGATGTCGAGATGATTGTCATGCTAGATGTCCCGGATGGATTGGCCATCCACGGATGTCCGACTGATCCATCCATTCAACGCCTTCATTGCATGGCACGGATCCAGCCGGACCGCGGATGGATCGACCATCCACGGACGCAAAGACTCAGAGACCCAAAGACAGCCATCGCCCCGGATGGACTGTCCATCCATGCTAGATGTCCCGGATGGATTGTCCATCCACGGATGTCCGACCGATCCATCCATTCAACGCCTTCACTGAATGGCTCGGATCGACCATCCATGGACTCAAAGACTCACTCAAAGACACAAAGACATCCATGGACGTCATCCTGGGTCCCCACAAGGGGCGAGGTGCGAGGCGTTATACCGAACGGCATCCGGATCGCGGATGGATTGCCCAACCTCCTGGGATCCCACCCCCCTCCCCCCCCCCCCCCCACCGAGGTTGCAGCGGCGCGCTGCATACCGAAGTCAGACGACCTTCACAGTCTGGGTCAGTCTGAGTCACAGTCAGTCTGGGGCACAGGGGAAAATGGAATCAGACGAGGCGTCTCGCAGTCTCGAAATGTGCGTGGATACGAGCCAAGAGCTCTGTCCGATAAACAACAAGCCCAGAGTCAAGGGCGAGCAGGCAGTACGGTGCCCCCGTTACTTGCGCAGGTGACAAGGGAGTCGGGCGCGACGCTCAATGTCACCATTTCACGAGGTCACCGTGTACTCCCTAAACGGCGCGGGCGCGCGACCTTGAGGTAGCGCCGCGTTACGTAGTTTAAGTCGTTTACGTAAAGGACATTTGGTACGTAGTTTACCAAGGTACATGGAAATGTAAACGAATCCCCGATGATGAGATCGCGTGAAGCACGCAATTACGTTAATGACGCCGTAGAGCAAACGCGTGATTAGTCGGTGACGTCATCAATTGGTTCGGGCGCGTGCAGTTCGTTGGCAAAACCGAAAGTCGTCCTCGGCCTGTCGAGCCAGCGTGGCACGCTGAGACGAGTGGGCGAGCATGCTGGGCCGCAATAATTTGCACGGCCTGAAGTAGCGTCTCGTTCGATGGCTTTCGGGCAGGGTTTGTCCGGGGTTAAAGCGGGGAATAGCGGCAGCAGTGCGGTAGTTATCAACGGTATCTAGCATGATACGATACATCACGCCAACACAAATCACATTTCACAAATCACATTTCACAAATCCCCGAGTGCCGTGAACCCCTTAGAACCCTTTTAAGATTGTTTATTAAGGTTATGACAGCGGAAGAAGATGAAAGTTTAGGAAGACCATGCTCGGTGAGTCCCCGAGTGGAGCCAAACGAGCCTCATGCGTTGAGGCGAGTCCGGGCAGCGGTGTTCGCCGGCCTCGCTGAGAAGCCATGCGTAGGTGGGATTCCGACCAGCAGCAACGGGGCCACAGAGTAGTGCCAGCGAGGGGAATCACATGCGCTTCGCGTGAAGAAGGGGTCCATCCAGCGAAGATGCGGCGCGCGCGGCTGGCGCGTCGTGCCTAGTGAGGATGCCATCCAGCGATGGTACAGCGCGTGATTCGTGCGGGAGGAGGTGATTCCGGCGAGCAGCGATAGGAATCGCCGGCCTCGCCGAGTAGGGCCCGCGAAGGGAGCAACGTGTGGCTTCGCGCGGAGGAGGTGATTCCACCGAGCAGCCGGAGTGAGCCGGCCGTGTGAGGCACAGCGTGATTCCGACGAGCAGTGCGCGATTTGCGCGGAGGAGGTGGTTCCACCGAGCAGCGAGGGGATTCGCGTGGAGGAGGTGATTCCACCGAGCAGCCGGAGTAAGCCGGCCGTGTGAGGCACGGCGTGATTCCGACGAGCAGTGCGCGATTCGCGCGGAGGAGGTGGTTCCACCGAGCAGCGAGTGGTCAGGGTGAGCCGGCCGTGTGAGGCACGGCGTGATCCCGACGAGCAGTGCGGAGGAGGTGATTCCACCGAGCAGCCGGAGTGAGCCGGCCGTGTGAGGCACAGCGTGATTCCGACGAGCAGTGCGCGATTCGCGCGGAGGAGGTGGTTCCACCGAGCAGCGAGGGGATTCGCGTGGAGGAGGTGATTCCACCGAGCAGCGAGTGGTCGGAGTGTGCCGGCCGTGTGGAGGCATGGCCGACATGGGAGTCGTGATCACTCGCGTGGGAATCTCATCTCGGGCCGAGGCACGCAAATCTAGGATGATTCTCTCGGACGGAGCCATTAGCGTTTCGAGCAACCGAGGCTAGACTCGTACCTTCGGCGCCAAGCGGGTCCGTCGTTCCGACGGGGTTGCGGCCCAGGACATTTCCCAGTGGCCTCCTTCAGCAGGCGCCTTGCCGGAGTCCGTCACGCCTGCTCCGGCGTCCGGGCCCCAGGAGAGCAGTTCGCGCTTTGACGGCGCGGTTCTGCAAAATGCTTGCGCTTCCGGTCCCGTCGAGGTAGACCGGCAGCGAGAGTCGTCGGAGCTCCGTGGCTGGAGCTGGCTCGATGGGCTCTCAGCTGGTCATTCTTCTCCGAGGTGGGCCGCGCAGGAGCATGGAGAATGTCGGGAAACGCTCGTCTGAGATCAGCGTTCATCCGGCCATCGCCAGACTTGTGTCCCACCATTCCCGAAGATCTTGATTGAGATTAAGTGTTGTGGAAATCAACCAGATTCACAACGTGTTCCATATGTATGGTTTAATCTCAATCAGATCTGTACATCATCCTGTAAAGTACATCAAGCAACATACATGTCAGGATCTAGGCATCATATGAGAAGATTGAATATATCAGTCAATGCAAGCAAACCTAGAATATAGGCGGGTACGTACCATTCAATTCTACATGGCATTGTATAATGATGTCGCAGGAGTGGCCTCGAGTCGCGGACGTCCGAGGTCTTATAGACACCGCCCAGCAGTTTAAGGGAGCACCAAACCTGGGTTCAACTTTGGTACAATTTCACCACACTGTCCATTGTCCCTTCTATCCCAACAAGCTTGCCAGTCCCTGCTGATGCACATCAGCTCCATAACATGATGCTGCCACCACCATGTTTGACAATATGGATGGTGTTGACTGGGTGATGTGCAGTGCTCAGCTTGTGCCAGACGTAACTCTTTGAATTTAGACCAAAAAGTTCAAATTTTTTTTGTCTGAATACAAAACTTTTCTCTACAAGCCCCCAGTATCATTAAGATGCTTTTTCGCAAACTCCATACGAGCTTTTAGATGCGTTTTTTTCAGTAATGGCGGCTTTCTTGTCACCTGTCTATCGAGGCCAGCTTTGTGAATGTAACGGGATATTGTTGATTGATGAACACTGACCCCATCTCGGGCATAGAGACTTGCGGATCTTTCAAAGTAATTTTTGGATATACAATGACATCCCGAACCAATTTCCCGCTTCGCCAGCTGCCGAGTCTGGGTGGTGGTATGATACGTCTTCTACTTCGTAATGATGGATTTCACCGACTCAAAGGGATAATGAGTGACTTTTAAATCTTCTTATAACCCTCTCCTGAACGGTGCTTCTTCATCGCTTTATGTTTGACTTTTTTGGAAAACTTCTTGGTTTACATGTTTGGTTGACCAAGTGAGTTGCACCTTAAAATTAAGCTTCCCCACTTATCCAAGAAGTTTTAAGTTAAACCACTGATTACATCCAGGTGAAACTTATTACACAAATTTTGTAACCTTTCAAATAATTTGCTCCTGAAGTGATTTCGAGTTAATTAGTCAAGGGGTTTGAATACTTATTCAACTTCGAATCATCTGAATTTCTCTGTTATTCAAACTTATTCACATTTTGTCTGAGGTTTTTAGGTTTATATATTTGGAGTAGTTTGTGAAGACTCTATATATATATATATAGAAATCCATCGTGTTAACTTTGATTTGAAAGCATCATGAAATAAGCTCACATGGCATCAATATGTGAAACTTTGAAGGGGGGGGGGGGGGGGGGGGGAATACTTTTGCAGGCTACTGATATTTTCCACCCCCATTGACTCAACCCACTTACTTTCTCGTTTCCTCTCCCCATTCTCTTGCTTGTTGTGTTCAACTGTTGCCAGCACGAGCAGTGTCATTTTGGGCCCCGCCCTCTGGGGCTGCATGTCGTCGAAGCCTTCCCCTCTCACCTGCTGTGCCAACCCGGAAATTGTCCGCCTCCCCTGCTGTCGGGAAAGCTTCTGAATTCCTTGACTGAATGTGCCCATAGATTGTGCCAACAAGCATTGATTGTGGAGGTTTTTAACTTTGTCGACAGAGTCCTTGATGGTGCTGAAACAATGCGCGATGTTGAAGTCATTATTTATTTATTTTTGTATACAAAGTCGAGGCTCGTGTAAGAGCTAACACATAAAAGACATAAAAACATTAACAGAAACACACATAAAACATGTAATATAGGGAGTGGGTGACAAGAGGGGGAGAGAGAGCGAAGCACAACAGCAGAGAACAGGGACATCGGTATATCTGTGGAAGAGAGAGGGCTGGGGCAGGGTACATGGGATAAGCACGATGGACACTACTGGGGACTTTAAGGAAAGAAAACGGAATTTGAAGGGGGTGTGTTAATGGGGGTAGAAAAGATCAAGGTTTTGGATGGGGCAAGATAAGAGATGGTGGTGAACAGCTGTTTTAAAGAGCTGGAGGGTGGAGTGGGATTGAAGAGAGCGAGGGAGTTTGTTCCAGAGGCGGGAGAAAAGGGGAATGAAGGAGTGAAGGTGAGCAGAGAGCCTTGATTTTGACAGTTTAACCATAAGAGGGTTACACGCAGATCTTGTGCGAACTGTAGGAATATTTGGGGGACAGAGCCCAGAGAGAGCTGGGGAAGAAACGCCGGAGAGGAGTCGACAGAAGAGAGAAAGACCACCAACCTGCCTGCGGTGAGTGAGTGAGAGGCCCTTGGAGTTGGCTTCATCGCGGGAGATTCCAATGATTCTGAATGCTTTGGTTTCAACAGCGTGAAGGCGAGCTAGGTGTGAGGCAGGAGCACCAGCCCAGAGGGGAGAGCAGTATTCCATTGAGCTGCGGATTAAAGCTTTGTATGTGATGGGAATCTCAGGTGTGCCAAGGAAGGACTTCCCATGATGGAGGATGCGAAGTCGGCATGTGTATAATTATGACGGAAAAAAGCCCAAAATTTACAAAACGGTTAAACCAATAGATGTGGTTGTTGTGCGAGGCCACTTAACCCTCCTCCATGAGGCTGGAGCAGATGAGAGCTTTACTCAATGAGAGACATGAGATGCTCCAACCATTAATCCAGTCCGGTTTATATTTCGTTTCTATTTTGTATTAATTAATTATTTTATCCCTCTCCCCAATCCCGCCCTCGTTCTGTCTTTGCAGGAGAGAGAATTTTTGACATCGAAAGTGGCCGCAACGCCCCCCTGAATGCAGCTCCTACTGAGCACTACACGATCATCTTCAACACGTTCGTCTTGATGCAGGTTTTTAACGAAGTGAATGCGCGGAAAATCCACGGCGAGAAGAACGTGTTTGAGGGAGTTTTTCACAGCCCCGTGTTCTGTTCCATCGTGTTGGGGACATTTCTGGCACAGGTGGGACGACATCTTGCACCAAACTGAATGGCATGTACCTCACCTATACCCCCACTGACTTTGTTTGCATTCAGGTGGAATAAGTTCAGGGGATGTCCAGATATTGCATTTTCAAAGTGCTATATGTACAACTTTTCCCTGCTGATTGTTGCAAAATAACTTTAATTTATCACTGTTGTCATCGTAGTGATGCGCAGCTCTTCTTTTAACATGACATGACTCATTGGGAGTTGATGAAATCGATCATCACTGACGTCATAATCCTTAAATAAACGGTGGATCTTATGTCG
This sequence comes from Myxine glutinosa, assembly GCF_964187855.1. Taxonomy (NCBI): domain Eukaryota; kingdom Metazoa; phylum Chordata; class Myxini; order Myxiniformes; family Myxinidae; genus Myxine; species Myxine glutinosa. The sequence goes on from NC_136264.1 coordinate 17,594,690, forward strand.
TCTGCACCACATGCTCCTTTGTATGTCAATGCTCTCAGTCACCGATCCATATGTGATTTTAGTCCCCAGGACAGACAAGTGTGTATCTCCATTATATCTTAGTGTCTCTTTGTCTGTCTCTTTGTCTGTCTCTATGTCTGTCTATATGTCTGTATATGTTTCTCTGTCTGTCTCACTGTCTTTGTATGTCTGTATTGCTGTCTTTGTCTCTATTACTATTGCTATGTCCCTACGTTGAGTTCTATGTCCCTGCATTACAGCCTATGTCCCTGCATCACGGCCTATGTCCCTGCATCACGGCCTATGTCCCTGCATCATGGCCTATGTCCCTGCAGCACGGCCTATGTCCCTGCATCACGGCCTATGTCCCTGCATCACGGCCTATGTCCCTGCATCACGGCCTATGTCCCTGCATCACGGCCTATGTCCCTGCATTACAGCCTATGTCCCTGCATTACGGTCTATGTCCCTGCATTACGGTCTATGTCCCTGCATTACGGCCTATGTCCCTGCATTACGGTCTATGTCCCTGCATCATGGTCTATGTCCCTGCATTACGGTCTATGTCCCTGCATCACGGTCTATGTCCCTGCATCACGGCCTATGTCCCTGCAGCACGGCCTATGTCCCTGCATCACGGCCTATGTCCCTGCATCACGGTGTTTGTCCCTACATTACGATCTATGTCCCTGCATTACAGCCTATGTCCCTGCATTACGGTCTATGTCCCTGCATTACAGCCTATGTCCCTGCATTACGGTCTATGTCCCTGCATCATGGTCTATGTCCCTGCATTACGGTCTATGTCCCTGCATTACGGTCTATGTCCCTGCATCACAGCCTATGTCCCTACGTCGAGTTATATGTCCCTGCATCACGGCCTATGTCCCTGCATCACGGCCTATGTCCCTGCATCACGGTCTATGTCCCTGCATCACAGCCTGTGTCCCTGCATCACGGTCTATGTCCCTACGTCGAGTTCTATGTCCCTGCATCAGTGCATCACGGTCTATGTCCCTACGTCGAGTTCTATGTCCCTGCATCACAGCCTATGTCCCTGCATCACGGTCTATGTCCCTGCATCACGGTCTATGTCCCTGCATCATGGTCTATGTCCCTGCATCACGGTCTATGTCCCTGCATCACGGTCTATGTCCCTGCATCACGGTGTATGTCCCTGCATCACGGTGTATGTCCTTGCATCACGGTGTATGTCCCTGCATCACGGCCTATGTCCCTGCATCTCGGCCTATGTCCCTGCATCACGGTCTATGTCCCTGCATCACGGTCTATGTCCCTGCATCACGGTCTATGTCCCTGCATCACGGTCTATGTCCCTGCATCACGGTCTATGTCCCTGCATCACGGTCTATGTCCCTGCATCACGGTCTATGTCCCTGCATCACCGTCTATGTCCCTGCATCACCGTCCCTGCATTACGGCCTATGTCCCTGCGTCGCAGCCTGTATGCGTCGTGGCTTCTAGCTCTCCCTCTCCTTTAAGGAATACTCGGCCTACGCTTTATCCTCACATGAGACAACAAATTCGGCCATGATCTTCATCACATGCTCGGCCAACATAGACTTGTCTGCACCAAATCGCTGATGTTTTGCTCTTACATGAGCCTGGGTCATTCTATATAACAAACTAAAGAGGTTATAATGGAGAAATAACATTCTGAGTTTCTTATTGGATGTTGCAAAGTAGAACACTTACCTAGTCTGGATATGATCTCGGGTAGTTTCATCCTGTCACCCTTTGTTTCCAGTCCTTGTGTCATTCAGGAAATAATATTTTGTCCTAGAATTTTTTTAAACAAGACAAATGCGGCACACTTCTAGATATTTAAGGGAAATCAGTAGCTGCATATTGATGAGTAGGTTTAAAAATAAACAAAAAATAAAACAAGAAGCACCTTTGTGAAAGGTGAAGAAGAGCACCTGTGTGAAAAAACCATTTGGCCTGTCAAACTTGTGTTGCATCCATCATTTCAGTGTTCCAAAGCAAAAAATAAGATGCAGAAAGTAAGAGAAATATTCAGCAATGTGGAGGACTCCTTATACACTCTCACCTTTCCTATCCAGAAACAAAATTTAAATTCTACACTTGTGCGCACACCTTTTATTTAAAAAAAGAAAAACAACCGTTCATGTGGACCACTCTCGGTGCTAGAGTGAGAAATTGACGAGTTGTTTCTTCGTACGCAGCCTGTGGCTACTGGTTGCATCATTTTTGCTGGAAGCGTGGCCTTGCCGCTGATGCGTTGCGCGTTACCAGCTACCTGGTGCACATTTTTCCAACCTCGGAAGGATACCAGGCCGAGTCACCCCACCTGTTATTTCAACGGTACTACAGGGGCTCAAACTCAAGACCCTAAGATCTTAAGCCAGCCACCTTAACCGTTAGGCCAACACCAGGGTTATTGAGGAGTTTGAAGGGTTCAAGTTGAAAGAGATCCAATATTGAAAGAGAAGATGCCAGTTCAAAACTGGCAAAAAAAACCTGTTGTTATTGAGGACCCAAACCTGACACCCAATAATAGTGACAGCAGAGGATGTGTGCCGCTAACCTGGAGCTCCTCCACATCGAATGGTGGCGACTAGTACATCCTGCTGAAATAGGTTTGTCTTTGTAGCTCAATTCGAATAGACAATTCGAAATTGAGAACCAGTTCACTGGTAATTCCCTGCTCGTCGTAAAAGGCGACAAAAAGGGTTGGCGGAAGGAAGGGCATCCGGCCGTAAAACATTGCTTCGAAAAGGGGACCAAAAAACAACAACAACCACGGTCCCCGAAAAAGGCCAACCCCCGCTTTGCGGGGAAAAATGGCCTCTAAAGGTGGTTATATATTTATTAATTTTTGTAGCTCAATTCGAGAAATTATTGAAATCGAATACAGGCGTTTTGTCTGTCGTGTTTGCCTGCTCCAAGTACAGAGCTATTTCAACACTTGAGATAGTTATTTAAAGTTGTAATTATTATGCAAGTTGTTTCTCTTTCTCTTGCCTTCTGGGTCCCTAGGTGCTCATTGTGCATTTCGGTGGGAAGCCATTCAGCTGCACGCGCCTGTCTCTTGAACATTGGCTCTGGTGTCTCTTCTTGGGCATGGGAGAGCTCCTCTGGGGACAGGTATTTGCATCAATTAGACTTGCACTGAAGTTTCATTATGAAGGGAGTAAGAATAACTGAGACGTTGTATGGCAAGGATGTGGTCTCTTTGAAAGAGGAAATTATCAGTTGGTTTGAAAGCAGGTACGAGATCTGGGACAAGGACGCTACAAATGATTGCAGGTGAACATGTATGAATGTGGGTTACTTTGCCCTATTGTATTTTGGGGAGGAATACTCATCAAGGGCAGCCAGTGGAAAGTCTGAGATGTATGGTCATTTTGGAACCAATGACCCACAAAAAAAATCTACTCTTATAGGACACATATACTATATTAGCGGCCGTACCGCTGATGCGGTGCCCATTACCAGTAAGCTGGTACTCATCCTGGAAGATTTGACGTGTGAAAGTTGCTTGGAATCGCCACAGGCACCGCCAATCAAAAATACTTTGTCTCCAGATGAGGCCTGTGCCTTGTTGGGAGATCAGGTTTTCTTTGTTTGGTTTGGTGGTCCCTGTGGCCACGGTTCGATGAAGAAAATATCTCGTAATACTTCATTTTTTTGAAATTTGTTTTGTTTCCCTTTATATATACACTGTGTAATGGATGGTAAGATGCTGACTGTGCATAACCACAATATAGGTGGTTATTAACGGTAACGTAACCACAATAGAGGTGGTTATCAACCATGGTGAAGTTTTGCACATTAACATGCCGAGTGGTTAACCAATGTATTCCGGCTGGGTCTAATACTGTGCCGGTTATAAAACAAGATTATTTACAATTGAGTCCTCCAGGTAACCCAATTGAACCCAAACATTGGCGCGGTAACACGAGGTACTCCATTCTTAAGTAAATAATTTATTACACACCAGACGCAGTTAAACAAAATCCTGCGATATCTAAATTCACTGAATTATACACAAAGTATGATCGATGATGCCAGCAGCCATTTCAAGTAGCACGCATAACCGGGTAAGAACATGGGACGGCGTGGGACATAGAACCCCAGGCTGATGTAAATCATTGATGTGCAGCGAGCGGGACCCAGAAAGCGGACCAGTCACTGACAAGATGTGAATGTGGAGCTATTCAGTGCAGCAGGTGGAATCATGCAGGAGCCTCCGTCTCTATCTGACCCCAACCCAGATAGGAAAAGAAAAGAGAACAACTCCTTTAAAGACAGACCCCTCCAATGCTGCCAGTTCCTGCCCTGAGGGCATTTAACGAACACTCAACACGTGAATGCATCTCGCGAATTGTCACCATCCATGATTGACAGATAGCGACAAACCAGTGGGTGCCCTCCGAGTAGCAACATAACGGACTATTAGCTGTCCTATGTGGCCAGGTCGCCAAGGAAATGATCGCCTTCCTTGCCAAAATAGCGTGCCAATGACCACCTTCCACACTGATACATTGACACTGGTATGGGCTAATCTTCCCTCCTATTGGTGGGGAAATAATGCTCCACTGGCCTAGTTATGTGGGAGATCGCATACCTCCTCCAGGCTGAACAGTTTACGTTTTGTATCCCAATGATAGTGTGGATCTGGATCAGGACCTGAACCAAAATCTAATTGGCTTGTTCTTATCACCGAACCAACTCATCCACCAAGTTTTGTCATAACTTGCCCACTACACTTTTGAAATATGCTATGCTGTCGCCTGTGGGACCTCGATATTGGCGGTCCCAACATTCGCGGGCACGGCATATTCGCAGTTGATATAATGTGACCTGCGTCTACATTCGCGGCCCCTGCGCTTTGCATATTAGCGGTTTTTGTGGGCACAAAATAATTTTTCTCCACGAGCATGACACAGTTCTCAAACATATCTTCCACCAGCCATGCATAAAGCAGCTCGATGTACCCAAAAAACATATTGTTATGAATTTGGGGTAGAGGAATATCTAGATCCAGGTAGATCTGCATAGGTAGGTGTCCGGCTGTCGTGATAGGGAACCTCACCTGTAATAAGTTCTGTGTTTAGCCCGTATGTCGGAATAAGTGCGTATCTGTGTCCCCACCACGAGGGGGCGGGGCTTGGTAACTAGAATTAGGGAATATGCTAACTCCATTGTGTGTCATTCCCTCTGTGAGCATCCCAGTGTCCCTTATGGCAACGCACTCTTATAGACACTTAGATAGGCCCTTAGCACACACATTAATTAATTCCCCCCTTATTATAAAACTCACCGAAAGCCAGTTTGGGGCACCGCCGATGCAGCTGCAGCCAGTTACATCACCACAAAGCAACACTCATTGCTCAGGCAGGCTGAGGCCACGCCCACCTTGTGAAGGACTGATTGGAAGGGAGGATCAATGATGTCAGAGGAGAAGCGACTCCACGAACGGCGAGCCGACATTTTGACCCTTCTCATGCTGGATCCATAGCGAGCGGTCGCATTTTGCCTCTGTCAGCATCGACGTCCCTCTCCTTCCTGTGTCATTGTTGGATACTCTCTCTCGCTTGGCCCTCACGTATTCCTCTGCCATCGACTCTCCCCGCTTCGTGTCGGACGTTGGCGAGCGACGGTGTGCGGGACGTGACCTGTGGTTGCGAACCAAGGAGAGACTGCGTGCGGGGTGTTCGTAAAATAGCAGAGCCCCAAGAACGAGAGCCGCGGTTTCCGTGCCACGTTCGTGAGGAAGGGCATGGTTGGGGAGCGGGCTGCGCACTCATTCGCCTCGTGCGGGAGGCCTTTATCGGGGCTGAGCGAGCAAGGGCGCGTCGGGGCCTGGTTCGCGCCAACGACCGAGCAGTTCGCGCCAACGACCGAGCAGTTCGCGCCAACGACCGAGCAGTTCGCGCCAACGACCGAGCAGTTCGCGCCAATGACCGAGCAGTTCGCGCCAACGACCGAGCAGTTTGCGCCAACGACCGAGCAGTTTGCGCCAACGACCGAGCAGTTTGCGCCAACGACCGAGCAGTTTGCGCCAACGACCGAGCAGTTTGCGCCAACGACCGAGCAGTTTGCGCCAACGACCGAGCAGTTTGCGCCAACGACCGAGCAGTTTGCGCCAACGACCGAGCAGTTTGCGCCAACGACCGAGCAGTTTGCGCCAACGACCGAGCAGTTCGCGCCAACCGGAGCTGTGTTCGGACAACGTGCTGAGACCGGACGATTCCTAACGCACAAAGATAAGCCAACACAAACGCGCACACAACGGTTATTTTTGCTTAATTCATTCCCCTGTGCTGTTGTTGAAGTGAGGTGTGCGGGATCTCGATTTAGGAATCAGTTATTTACCGGCGCATCCATTGTTCTCGGGTCCGCATAATAAATCATTTCTTTTTGTACATTGAATTCGGGTTTTCGTTCGCTTGATTTCATTTCCTACAGGCTCGAGGGCTGCCGTCGGAGCCGTGAGGTAAGAGCTCGCCGCTTCTTCCTCTTCCTTCTTCCTCCCGTGCTGCCTAGTCAAATCCGTCATTGAATAAACGCCTCCATTAAAGTTCGTTTGGCCATCCGCGATCCCACGGTATTAACCGAGGGCATTCGCGCGACAATATCTTCCACGAGCCGAGAGCATGATCTGCTTCAACATTTGCATCACTTTGCTTCACGTTTTCACTGTTTTTCATGGGTGCATAAATCTTTGTTAGCCCCGCTATAAGCAAGTTGTGTGTAATGTCCCATCATTCGCACTTTTAACCTAACTGCATGGCATGTCCCACCATTTGTGCTATAAGGACACTCCACCATATCTACCACCTGCTGCACAGCCAGCAACAATGCTGCATGACAACTTATGTCCAGTGTGTCCTTGATCTCAGTCATTCTTCTCATCCTGCTGCCTTGGCCTGTATTGTGCCTTTCGCTCCGTTCATTGATCAATCATGGCTCCCAAGTGCAAGACCACTGCCAGAGATGCATCAACTACCAAGTGGCAGAAGAACGTGATGTGCCTGAGCCAGAAAGTGGAGCTGCTTGATTGGCTTTCGAGATTTAAGAGTATGGCCTCTGTGGGCAGCCATTACGATGTGAACAAATCCACCGTTGGCTACATACAAAAGAATGAGAAGGCAATCTGAGAAAGTATTGCAGTGAGCGCTGTATGCTGTACTGACAAAAGTGGTTTGCCCAGGTACGGGACGTCTACATAGAAATAACGGAGAAGGCTCTCAGCGTATAGATAGAGGACAACTAGCAGAAGAACATGCCTTTAAGTGGACCTCTCATTTGCACAAAGGTAAGACGTATGTATGAGTGTCTGGCTGGTGCAGGTGGCACAAGTACGATTATTGCAGATACGAGCGGCCCTAGTCCATTCGAGTGAGCAGGGGGTGGTTTCACTGCTTCAAGAAGCGGTACGGTCTCTGCAACGTCAAACTGTCAGGCGAGCATGCCTCCGCAAACCATGTTGCAGCCGAAACATTCCCTGCTTCAATTAGCGGAGCTCATTGATGAGAAGGGGTACCTGCCAGAGCAGGAGTTCAATGCTGATGAGACCAAGTTGTTTTGGAAAAAGATGCCAACACAAACCTTTATCTCGAGAGGGACAGGGGACAGCATCAGGATTCAAGGCCGCCAAGGACCGGATATCTCTTCTCCTCTGCCGAAGTGCAAAACAGGACTGTATGACGAAACCCGTGATGCTGTGCCATTGCCTGAAACCACGTGCTCTCAACGGCAAGAACAAACACGATCTGCTCATGTTTGAGTGCCAACAGGAAGGCATGTGTAACGTCAGCAATTTCCATGCACTCGTTCCATAACTGTTTCATCCTTCAGGTGGAGAAGTACCTGATGAAAAAAAACCAAAACCTTGCGTTCAAGGTTCTCCTGTTCATCGATCATGCTCCTGGCCACCCTGGGGTCTTGAAGGTGGCTCACCCGAACGTTGAGGTGATCTTCCTGCCAACACTACCTCCCTAATCCAGCCGTGCAACCAAGGGGTAATCTCCACTTTCAAAACCTATTGCACTTTCCACACCTTTCGCCGCATTTGAGATGTGATGGACCCTGACCCAGAGCTCACCGTCAGGCAGTGTTTGAAGGAGTTCAACATTGACCACTGCATCGGCGCCATCAAAAAGTCAATGGATGAGGTGATAGCCTTCATCATCGATGCCTACTGGCAAAAACTGCGGTCACACGCTACAGGCTTTCCTGACAACATGGAGGCGAGGCATAAAATTTCCGGGTTGGCACAGCAGGTGGGAGGGGAAGGCTTTGACAACATGGAGCCTAAGGAGTTGGAGGATATTATCACCTTGCGTGCTGACGAGTTCATCAAGGGGGAGTTGGACACCATTACTGAGGTTTCTGAGGAGGAGGTGGGCAGTGATGAGGAGGAAGACGGACCGAGGTCCTATTTTACAGTCAAGTTCATGGGTTAGGTGCTGTGGGTCATGTGGGCAATTGCCGACAGGGTACAAGACACCGACCCGGTCATGGATCGTTACCTCAAGTTCAAGATGGGGTTGAATGACGTGAAGGAGCTCCATCAAAACCTGCGGCAATGTGCCATACATCTCTCAATCACACATTCCCTCCACCCTGGTCCCTGCACCACCGACATTAGCTGCCTCTTCTGCCTCCTCCTCGGTGCATGACTCATCAGCGACCTCACCTTCGTCAACAACCTCACCTACATCAGCGACCTCACCTACTCCTCCTCGGTGCATGTGAGGTCCATTCGAGTGAGCTTGCTGTGGCCTTCCATACGTGTTTGGAGGGCATACGTGTTTTGACAATTAGATTGCATCAGCAACCTCACCTTCAACGCCTTCACCTACATTCCTCTCATTGCACGACTCATCAGCTTCCTCACCTGGGTCATCTACAGAGGAGTTCATCGAATTCACTGGATTTTAATTCTTCATCATCATTTGAAAAGTTGCCTGTGTTTGTGCAAATACAATTTGAAACGATACTTGCTGTTATTTTTTTTTACTTTCATGGTACTGTTGGTAAAGCACTTTTAATAAACTATAAACACATTCCTTCAATAAACATTGGAAAGGGTACGTGGTGTTGATTTTCTGCTGTTGTTGTTGTTGTTAGCATTTTTTATGAAAAAATAAAATGTGCATTCATGGTCAAAAAAATTTTTTTTTTTAATTTCCCCTACGAATTAGGAACTGCTGAGAACCTATCCTCCCTTTTCCCATTAAAACAATGCCTTGACATTGGCGTTGTCGCCATTCGCGGCATTTTTAATGAATAACGAACTGCCGGAAACCTATCCCACTTTCCCCATTGATATAATGCTCTGACATTCACGGCTTTGACATTTGCGCTGTCGCCATTCGCGGTGTCATTTGTGGCTTTTCTCATGAATCACGAACCACTGGAAACATATCCCACTTTCCCCAATGATATTGTTACGGATCTCGGGGGTCGGCACTCCCCTTATCAAAGGGGGGTTAATCCCCTTGTCCTTTAAGCTGGCCGTCCCGAGTCCTTGGGAAGTTATAACGGTCCTTCCGGTCGGTGGTAAGTAGGGTTATCAGCCGAATTAGTCTTAGTACCTAAGTACTACCACCGGCCGTAAAGCAAGGAGATAACTCCCACCCGGGCCGCAGCGTTAGTGGACATGCCGAGCGAAGCGAGCCGCGACTCAGGCCGTTAACAAATGACTAAACCCGATTCTGAGCGGTTTCCGAAATCGTGCCACAGGTACTCAATGGAAAGAAAGGACTGAGGTGACCGGATTAGGGAAAAACCAAGAAATAACAAGGTGATTTATTTACAACCAAAAAGAAGAGGAAAGGAAAGAAATATACAAGGAGAAGAAGAAGGAGAAGGACACAGGGCATGCTTAACTATACAGTCTTAACTTACACCCCAGGACAAACATACACACTCACACAGGATTGTAGTGGGTAGGGTGGAAGGTCCAAGTAGATGATCCAGGCCCCAGTCGACCCCCGTCCAGGCTCCGGTTCCGCGGGCGAAAACCGGCAGGCAGCTCTGCGTATCATTGGCGCGCGACCGGACCTTACATATGGCGGGGGTGGGAGGCTCGTGTCCTTTAGCGCACGTAATACTTGAATGGCTGCGCCAAACGCGCCCTCTCCCAAAGGTCCTCTCAATGCGCATGCCTACAACAAGTCCTTCGCAAATGTGCGCTCCTGGATCCGTCCTTTCAATAAGCGCATAAACCTACAAGTCCGTTATCAGCCCTCTCTCCCAACGAGTCCGTTGTGTGCAGTTCTTTCAGAAGGAGTCTGTTTGCAAAGTGCGTATATCCTCCAGTCCTTCAACTACGATGGTCCCCTGCACAGTCCGAAAGACCGTTACAATCAGCCGCCTCCGCGCAGTCCGTAAAAGGGCTTGGCGCTCGCGCTTATATAACGCGCTTTTAGATCACTCCGCGCGCTTCGAAACCACGCCCGCCAGCGAGCTCACCTCAGCCCTGGTTGGGTGGTAGGGGCTTACTGGCTCCGCCTTTGACGGCTGGTTGACAGGGCCACGCTTTGTCCTTGGCGCTCCGCCCCCTTCTTCCTCGAGCCGACCGCATGGTCAATGGCGGCACCTGAGCGAGCGCTAAGGCGCAAACGCTGCTGGCAAGGCGCGTAATAGAGTTGGGAGAGAGAGGTTGGCAAAATGGGCGAAAGGGCCTACTCCTTATTTGATTGATGCAACGCAGATTCAACTATTGGAAACACGGCCTTTTCTAAAACACATACTGATGAAATAACTAAAGTTCCTATGGTGGCCTACGTGTTGCATATGGACTAACTAAGGATGCAACCTTTAACTTTATTAAATGATGGGATATTTACAAGAGTTATTTATTTACAAGAGTGTGGGTTCTAAAACCGCAACACTGCACCCTCCCTTTTTCCAGGCTCGGCCCGTGCCGAAACACAAGGGCTATCTTTTAACTTAATGTGACACTTAGGTGTGGTTACCCTCTACTTTTAGCCTCACCCTGAGTGCGACAGTTTTAACACTAAATATGTCCCGCCTGCTGCGTTGCATCCTACATAACTGACTCACGCCCACAATTAACCGAATTGTGGAGTTATTCTGAAACTACACATTTAGCCGGTGGGGAGCATTATTTACAAACACTAATTATTTACAAACTGTCAGCCAGGACCTGTCTTTTGTGGGAAGAGAAAAGATGTTTTTGAGAAGAGGAAAAATACCACTGGCATGCACTGCACCGATACACCATACCATATGTACCCACATGCACCAATAATAACAAATGCACCAAAAAGCACCATAAAAGCACCATCACCAAAAAAAATGCACAGTCATCACATTTTAAAAATAATAAATGATGACGTCTTCTTCTCTGCTGGGCCGCTGTTTCTGGTTGTCTTCGTCTTCTTACTTGCTGTTATTTATTAATTAAAAAGGGCACACACCGCGTCCGCTTTTTATTACTCAGGGCCAGCAGGGCCGACTCAGGTGGTCCACCTGCATGGCATGGAGGCCACTTTGAAAACAGTGGTCCGCAACCAGATACCACTGGCAACCATGGTCGGTCCCAGCAGAGACGCCAGGCCACAGAACGTGTGGTCCATAAGGGGGTGCTAGGCCACAGAACGTGTGGTCCATATGGTGCATCAGTGCAGGCAGGAAGCAGCAAGGGTGCGGGCGCACAACTGTGGTCACCTGCACACATCCCCGGGCACAAAAGAACAAGGGTCCGTGAGTGGGGAAGGAAGGACAAGCAGATCAGCGGGCAGGGGCGCAAGGGTACACATCAAATCAAAGCAATGCAACATGAAGGGCACGGGAGAGCGAGCCGAGAAAGCCCGTCCCTAGCGTTTGTCCCCCCCCCCCCCCCCATGTCACCTACTCTACCCTTGCCCCGACCCAGTATTTACACAATTTACAAATTACAAATCCGTCGCTAACGTCTGGTCTTTCCCATCCCTGCTAAACCAAATTCATCATCAATCCCTCCTAAGGAGGAAGAGATGGAATAACAAACAATGTCTCACCCATGTCGAGATGTCTTTCATTCCAAATGTTTGCAAAAAAATGTGGTGTGGAGTTTATCACCCAGGTGAGTGGATGCGGATGGCGCGAAGAGACTTTCATCCTAGCTATACTTCTAAATGACATTAACACTTTAACTCTACCCGGGGTCTTGCCCTGCCAATCCATTGGCCATCATTACACTATGTGGTTCTAAAAACCAATTCCCATTGAACATACTGTGGTGCTCACCAATTTGGGGTCTCACTCCCCCCGATTTTTCTATACTGTGCCCTTGCACAATTTCAGGGCTGGGTCGTGTGGCTCACCAGCAGGTCCGCTCACCTGCACACCTCCGCCACCGCAGTTGCCACCCGAGCTTACCTAGCTCATTCACCCTAACCTACCTGGGGAAGGCCCTCCCTGGCGCTTACCCCACTAATGCCCCCTCTGGCATCGGGCTACCCGGGTCCTCTCTCAGGATCCACCGGCCCCATTGAACTCTACTACCTGGCTCCCAGAGCCTACCTGCGGCCTCACCTGGCCGACAGACTACCAGTGGCGGAGCGCCCAACCAACCATACTCACTAACAGGCCACACGCCCAGCCATTCCATACACTCATGCACCCAACAAAACACTTCTGTGAAACTACCCGCACCACGGATGTCAATATCCAACCACAATTTACCTACTCCCTCCACCTAACTTTAATCTACCCTCCCCGGGTACTCGTGAGGGGGTCCATCCTTCCCCCATCCACTCCATCGCACCATACACTCCACTCCACGTATTCCACACTACTCACTCCACACCATTCATTCCACACACCTATACTTCACTTGCACATCGTGCAAGTCAAACACTCAACACACACACACACATCTCTCTCGAGCATTGCCTCACTTCATCACCCTCACCACAAAGATTCTCATACGCAATTCCTCATTTCATTCGAAACCTCCTGCTCACACACACAGCATCATTTAAACTATCTACTCCCTTCTAAAACTCGTGCTTCCCCGTCATCCCTTATACTAAGCACTCCCTCGTCATTATCAACCACCTAATCTGACTACGTCCCCACTACCTGTACAAAAGTCACTACTTAACTCTCAAGTCACCTATGGTCATCTTTCTAAATTATATCAATTATCCTAACCCTCCCGGGCTAGTTTTCACTGCCACCCTATAAACCTATAGCTCCTCTGCCCAAAATGAATGGTACAACTACCATCCATCACCACTGCTATCATTAATCGTCCATTAAAATTGAGCCTCTCGTGCGGGAATACATTTTTCGCAGCTCGGCTTCGAAAAGCCGGCTATCCGTGCGGATGGTCAGTCTCCTGTAGGTTGGGTCCGTCCGGCATTAAAATTCAGGGGAGGAGGTTTTGTCGGGCCAAGACTCCAGGCACCATCCCTACGCAGGGCCTTGCGCTCCCAAGCGCGTTTGCCCAGACTTCCCCGGCCGGAGCGCCGCCACCACAAGGGGGCGCCGCTCCGAACCCTTCTCCTTCCCCTCGAACCGGGCCGATCGCCTTGCCTGGCAAAACGCTGCACCGACCATGCAGGGCGGGGCCCGGCCCGAATCGTGCACGGCGCTCCGTGCAGGAGCGACACGGCACCGATCCCCGCCGGCCCCCGCAGCACACAAAGCGCACCACGCCCCGAGTGCTCGCGTCGGCTGTACGTCGGCCTAACCGCTGCCCCGGTCAACGTCGATGCTCCCCTCGCATGCTCACACCACGCGTTCCTTTCTTTACTCATACATCTCGGCGCTGCAACGCCTCTCATACAACTCATGCATTCGATCACCGCAAGCTCTCGTGCACACCACCCAGGCACACTCATTTCGCTCACAGACTTCGTTACCCACTTGACCACCGCAAACCTCCTCGCACACCTTGGCGCACACTCCTCAGTTACATCCTCTGTAACAATCATGGGTGTGCACTCAGTGCACACCTACCCACGGGTGTGCAATCCCCTGTCGCACACCCAATCACGCGCTCCACAACCAACTCAGGTGTGCATCCTCGCACACGCTCCTCATCCATATCCATCTCGCTCTCTGTGTCGCACTTCTCACTCTCACTCCCATACTCTGTCACACACGCACTCTCCGGCGCGCACCTTTTCCTCACACGTGCGCCACGGACCTTCCACGAGCGCCCCAGTTACGACTGGATCCCAAGCGCACGAACAATCCTCTCGCGCCAAACACTTTTCTGCAAAATCTTTTAACACCATATACAGCCCTTCTCACCTTGGCGCTTCCTCCTCTTCGCTCCACCACCTGCAAATCTTTATTCGGGTTAAGCACGGCATCACGATGTGAATACAGACTTTGGGCATATTCCATTCCTTCCTCCCGCGATAATGCCTCTATGCCTGCCGTCTCTCCAATTTCCACTATTGCTTCGATTTGATTTTCTTTTTCTTTAATTTCAATGTCTTTTCCCTCGACGACCGCTGGCGCTAATAAAATTTCTCTACTTCGGCGGTCGCCGGTTTCCCCATACCCCGGGTCGCGATTTCTATACCCGTCCACGTGACTTCGCTTTTCTCTAACTCGCTTTCCCCGCGCCTCTCAAGTCACGCTACCTCATCGCATACCATTGCGCCTCTCCCGCTCAACTCGCGGTCTCTGTCCCTCCCCATCTGTTTTACCTCATATGTGGTTTTGTCCCTCCCTAACTCCTCATTAATTTCTCGGGCTCGGCCACCCATGTCCTCCAATTGGCCCCCTAATTTATCTTCGAATCCTCCCAATTTATTTTGTAGTCCCCCAAATTTACTGTCTAATCCCCCAATTTGATCTCCCATATCATTTCTCAACCCCCCAATTTGGTCTCCCATATCATTTCTCAACCCCCCAATTTGGTTTTCCAATCCCCCAATTTGGTTTTCCAATCCCCCAATTCCTTTCAGGCTATCCTCCGTTTTGACCATATAGGCCATCATGTGGGTCACAAATAGGCCCCAGTCTACTGGTGCCGCGGGCTCGGCTGCCGCGGCCATGTGCGAGGCGCCGCCATTTTGTGCGCCTGCAACCCCCACTACCGCACCTTCTTCATTTCCCTCCTCCATCTCTCCCAATTGTTCCCTGGGGTCCTGGGTTGCCTCTAACTCTTCCTCTACCCCCTCATTTTCCTCCACCGGCATCCGATCGCCATGACTATCCATGGCACGATTTTAATTTGGTTTTTAATACCCAATTTTGGCCGCTCGTAATTTTTGACCAAATTTTTTTTTTTCATCTATAAAATTTGGTTTGGGTCCAATCCCACTCCCAGACACCAATTGTTACGGATCTCGGGGGTCGGCGCTCCCCTTATCAAGGGGGGGTTAATCCCCTTGCCCTTTAAGCTGGCCATCCCGAGTCCTTGGGAAGTTATAACGTTCCTTCCGGTCGGTGGTAAGTAGGGTTATAAGCCAAATTTGTCTTAGTACCTAAGTACAGACTTCGCATTTAATATGGAATATTTTTTTTGTGGGGGTGAACTTACTTTTCAAGATGTCTTAGAACCAAAAGTTCATTGGAATTATGTTGAAATTATTCTAGATTTTGTTAATTGACCTTTAAAACAAACAAAAACCACATTTGACATTTCAAAGCAAATAAATTGATCCTTGAAAGTGATGTAAACTGATATCGAACTCAATTCACGGACAGTACTGTGTTAAACTTCTGTGCATTTTCCAGAAGTAGCTCTTTATTTTGCACATTAGCCAAAAAAATTTTTTAACAAAAGTTAAATTACGACTGGGATTACGGACAGTAAAATTACACTTCAGTACTTCGTGTAACCCCCATGAGCATTCAGGAGAGCACGTACACGTTGAGGCATGCTGTTCACGAGATTTGCCAAGGTTTGGACAGGAATCGCTTGCCATGCAGTTACAATAGCCTGCTGCAATTCACGCACAGAGGCAGGCTGCTGGTCCAAGTTGTCGATTTGACGCGTTAATTCTGCCCACAAGTTCTCTATCAGATTCATATCCGGGGACATGGCAGGCCACTCCATATGCTCCACACCACGGTCAGCAAGAAAGTGTTGGATCATGCGAGCACGATGAGGCCGTGCATTGTCATCTTGGAAGACAAAGTTTCCTCGAAAGGCTGCATGAGCAAATGGAAGCAATGTTTCTTCCAGAATGGCCCTGTGCTTGAACTGGTTCAGGTTTCCATTCAGAACAACCAGGTAAGTTTTGCCCCCTGCATGAAAAGCAGGCCAAACGGTCACCCCACCACCTCCAACTTGGACTCTTGGCACTATACAATCTTCGTTGTAGGCTTCATGCACTTGTCTGCGCACTCGGACACGGCCATATTGACGATAGACCAGAAATCTAGACTTGTCACTGAAGATCACGTGATTCCAGTGTCCTAGCTGCCATTGACGGTGCTCTCTGGCCCACTGCAATCGGCGCTGGCAGTGTTGTCTGGTCAGACGTGGCTTTCTCAGGGGATGCCTGGCACGATAGCCTGCTTGAACCAGTCGTTGGTTGACTAGCCTTCTGGATACAGGCACATTTGTCAGTTGCTGCCACTCAGCCCTAAGCCGATTAGCTGACTTGGTACGGCCATTGCGGACTAACCGGTGCAGCTGGCGATCATCCCACCTTGTGATTCTGCGGGGACATCCTGACCTCGGTATTGGAGAAGGGACACCCCTCTGAGCATTTAGTTTCAGGACCTTGGACACCTGACCTTGAGTGATGCCATACTGCCAAGCAATAGCACGCTGTTTCATGCCGGAATTTCGTAAAGCCTCCACTAAATGACAAACAGCATTGTCGAGTTGACGGACCATCTCCACGGGAAGTGGCAATAACTTTTGTAGACGTGCAGCAGTTGTTTTCCACTAATACAGAATGCAACAACCCTTATATGCCCGATTGTGAAGCCAATCGTCAAATGTACCTGTCCGTACATTTTGTCACGCCACCTGTGATATAATCCTGGTATTGACTTCTTGCTACGACAGACAATCAGTGACATGGTTCTTTTAACAAAGAAATCACCGAAGCGTAAAAGAAACTCACCAGATTGATATACCGAGTTCAGAAAGTAAACCCAAGTCAAGAAAAAAAAAAATTCCATATTAAATGCCAAGTCTGTACTACCACCGGCCGTAAAGCAAGGAGATAACTCCCACCCGAGCCGCAGCATCAGTGGACACGCCGAGCGAAGCGAGCCGCGACTCAGGCCGTTAACAAATGACTAAACCCGATTCTGAGCGGTTTCCGAAATCGTGCCACAGGTACTCAATGGAAAGAAAGGACGGAGGCGATCGGATTTAGGGGAAAAACCAAGAAATAACAAGGTGATTTATTTACAACCAAAAAGAAGAGGAAAGGAAAGAAATATACAAGGAGAAGAAGAAGGAGAAGGACACAGGGCAGGCTTAACTATACAGTCTTAACTTACACCCCAAGACAAACATACACACTCACACGGGATTGTAGTGGGTAGGGTGGAAGGTCCAGGTAGATGATCCAGGCTCCAGTCGACCCCCGTCCAGGTGCCGGTTCTGCGGGTGAAACCCAGCAGGCAGCTCTGCGTATCGTTGGCGCACGACCGAACCTTACATATGGTGGGGGGGGGGGGGGGGGGGGGAGCTCGTGTCCTTTAGTGCACGTAATACTTGAATGGCTGCGCCATACGTGCCCTCTCCCAAAGGTCTTCTCAATGCGCGTGCCTCCAACAACCAACAAGTCCTTCGCAAATGTGCTCTCCTGGATCCGTCCTTTCAATAAGCGCATATATCCACAAGTCCGTTATCAGCCCTCTCTCCCAATGAGTGTTGTGCGCAGTTCTTTCGGAAGGAGTCCATTTGCAAAGCGTGTATATCCTCCAGTCCTTCAATAACGACGGTCCCCTGCGCAGTCCGTAAGACCGTTACAATCAGCCGCCTCCGCGCAGTCCGTAAAAGGGCTTGGCGCTCGCGCTTATATAACGCGCTTTTAAATCACTCCGCGCGCTTCAAAACCATGCCCGCCAGCGAGCTCACCTCAGCCCTGGTTGGGTGGTAGGGGCTTACCGGCTCCGCCTTTGATGGCTGGTTGACAGGGCCACGCCTTGTCCTTGGCGCTCCGCCCCCTTCTTCCTCGAGCCGACCGCATGGTCAATGGCGGCACCTGAGCGAGCGCTAAGGCGCGAATGCTGCTGGCAAGGCGCATAATAGAATTGGGAGAGAGAGGTTGGCAAAATGGGTGAAAGGGCCTACTCCTTATTTGATTGATGCAATGCAGATTCAACTATTGGAAACACGGCCTTTTCTAAAACACATACTTATGAAATAACTAAAGTTCCTATGGTGGCCTACGTGTTGCATATGGACTAACTTAGGGTGCAACCTTTAACTTTATTAAATGATGGGATATTTACAAGAGTTATTTATTTGCAAGAGTGTGGGTTCTAAAACCGCAACAAATAATGCTCCAACATTCACAGCTTTGACATTCGCGTTGTCGCCATTCGCAGCAGTTTTCATGAATCACGAACCACCGGGAACCTATCCCACTTTTCCCCATTGATATAATGCTCCGAAATTCACGGCTTTGGCATTCGCGCTGTCGCCATTGGCGGTGTCATTTGTGGCTTTTCTCATTAATCACGAACGGCTGGAAACCTATCCCGCCTTTTTCCATTGAAACATTGCTCCCACATGCGTGAATTCGACATTCACGGCATTTTCCAGGAACATATCCCCCGTGGATGCCGAAGTCTTGCAGTACATTGTTTTTTGACCATATCTCTCAATGGTGAAGAATCATTTAAAAACTATTGGATCCGAATACAGATCTTCACCAAAATGGAAACAATTCATGCATAGCATGATACTTGTGAAATCCAAATAAACAGCAGTTGGCATGGAAATAGCAATTTGGTAATTTGGAAAATTTGACCTCTCAAGTGATGATGGAATAATGTCCATAACAACTTTGGTTAATACATTTTCTAATTTCTACATAAGTGTTTTGCATAATTTCTGCACAGGAACTTGATCTTTGTCTAATTTTGACCAGATTGTATACACGTATATTGGACATGCGTACAAACGAGCTGTGTAAATTTAAATCTGATATTTTAAAAAATTACCGAGTTTTGGTTTATTCGAAAATATTTATATTTTGTTTTTATGCCTCCGCCCCCGAAGGTGGCCGGAAGCATTGTTTTCGGGTTGTCCGTCCGTCTGTCCATCCATACGGGCTTAACCTCGTTTTTCTCAGCAACCACATATGTGATCGAGACAAAACTTTCAGGGTAGGAGCGACACTCATGCTGAATGTTTTTGTGACAATTGTGACGTCATGTTTCACGTGGTATGTCAGTCATCTTGGATTAAACTCAAATAATTAAATATATATTTCTCAAAAACTGCTGAATGTAATTTTTTAAAAATCTTGGCACATTGTCAAGTACTCCCAATGGGGAACAAAACCATGATAATGATGACATCATCGGTGAAGTGGTATACCAGCCATAAATGTTTTAATCAAATGCCTTATCCTAAATTGTTTTCGGGTTGTCCGTCCGTCTGTCCATCCGTACGGCCTAAACCTCGTTTTTCTCAGCAACCACATATGTGATTGAGACAAAACTTTCA
This sequence comes from Myxine glutinosa, assembly GCF_964187855.1. Lineage (NCBI taxonomy): Eukaryota > Metazoa > Chordata > Myxini > Myxiniformes > Myxinidae > Myxine > Myxine glutinosa. The sequence goes on from NC_136264.1 coordinate 17,614,308, forward strand.
GGGTGAGAGCGACACTCATGCTGAATGTTTTTGCGATTATTGTGACGTCATGTTTCACGTGGTATGGCAGCCATCTTGGATTAAACTCAAATAATTAAAAATATATTTCTCAAAAACTGCTGAATTTTTTTTGGCACATTGGCACATTGTCATGTGGCACATTGTCATTGTCATTGGCACATTGGCACATAAATCTTGGCACATTGTCAAGTACTCCCAATGGGGAACAAAACCATGATAATGATGACATCATCGGTGAAGTGGTATACCAGCCATAAATGTTTTAATCGAATGCCTTATCCTAAAAATCTGAAATTGCATGCATATGATCTATGACCCATTTGTATTGAAATATTAAATTTATGACGACATAGGTCACGTGGTTTGGCAGCCATATTGCATTTAACCTAAAACCTTAAAAAAACATCTTCCAAACCACCAAATCGATTGACTCGAAACTTTACATGTGTCATTGACTAATGACTAGGTATGGCGATTAAAAGCTGATCATGAAAACGTCATTGGTCACATGGTGTGGCAGCCATATTGGATTGAAGAAAAATATTTAATAATTGTATCTGAAAACGCTTACCCTATTGATGCAAAATTTTACAAATGTCATCCAACACCATTGTTGCATATCATTTGAAAATGATGGCATCGTAGGTCATGTGGTTTGGCAGCCATATTGGATAGAAAAACAAACCTTATCCGATCAACGCGAAACTTCACAAATGTGATCCCCTACCCATACATATTCAGTGTGCACATTTTGATGTCATATATCACATGGTTTGGCAGCCATATTAGCTTGAAAGCTGATATTTAAAACCCCCCTTCTCCGAAGCAGCTTCACCGATCGATGTGAAACCTGTCCTGTCTGGCAAAAATGTGATACTTGAAAACAGGTGAAGGGATTAAAATAAAACTTGTTCATTTTTAGGACAGTGAACGAGGGCATCTACCCATTGTCACGCGCAGGGATTACACGGAGGCATATTGGCGACACAGTAGCATTGCTCTAGTTTTGATAATGAAATCACAAAAATATCCCATTTGATTAATTATAATAGGGTGAAATTGTTGTCATGGCAACCATTTTCTCTTTGCCACGTGGGGCTTTTCTCTTTGCCTCATGGGGCGTTTCTCTTTGCCACGTGGTTTTTTCTTTGCCACGTGGTTTTATTTTTGCCATGTGGAGCTTTTCTCTTTGCCACGTGGCGCTTTTGTCTTTGCCACATGGCGCTTTCATCTGTGCCACATAGGGCATTTGCCTGTGCCATTAACCAAGATGAGCAGAACCGGGAAAAAAAGAGAGAAATTTCATTATTTATGTTTTGCACCATCTTAGCTTAGTACTGAGGTGGTTTACCAATGGTGGGGGGCCTTTTGATTATGACTGGTAAACCTCAAGTGTTATTGCAGAAGGCTCTCCGGCTGGTCTTATGGGTCTATAGGATCGTTGGAGACTAAGGATTCTAATGGGATCCAGGGTTTGCAGGGTCTTGGAGTTCTAAAGGGTCTTTGGTGTATTAAGTGGTCTTTGGATTATGAAGGCTCCAAAGGCTTCTTGGGGTCTTAAGGATTCTTCGGATCCTGTAGATCATATTTGACTCTTTAGAGCCCCTAAGACCCTCAGACTCATTTCTACCCTTTAGGTTTAGACCCTTTAGACGTTCACATCTGACATTTTAATACCCTGCAGACCCCTTTGACTTTTAGACCTTTTATAAATTTTAAGACCTTTTAGACCCCTTCAGATAATTCTGACCTTTTTTTTTTTTGATATGTTTAGTCGAGTCTCGTGTAAAAACTATAATTGGTACACTGAACGGATCAGGACACAACACGACAAATGGAACAGTTGAGGGGAAGGAAACGCCAACAATTGAAGGCAGAGATAGAAAGACAATTGGACAAACAATGGGTGTGAGGAGCAGGAGATGGATGCATAGGGTGGTCTCTGGTTACAGGTCAAGATGGACACAGAAGGAAACTCTCAGGTGAAAAAACTAAGTTTGGAAGGAGGACAGATTGGGGTGGAATTGGGGGAGTTAATGGGGGTAGAAAAGATCATGGTTTTTGCTTGGGGATGATCTGAGATGTTGGTGAACAGCTGTGTTGAAGACTTGCAAGGAAGAGTGAGATTGAAGAGAATGTAGAAATTTGTTCCACAGGTGGGGAAAAAAAAGAGGAATAAATGAGTGGTGGAGGTGCACAGTGATCCTGGATTTAGGTATGTCTGTCTGTCTATGTCTCTAGGCTGAAAATGATATCTTGAGCAAGATATCTCAATTGTGGATGGATTTGGACGAAACCTGGTGGACTGGTTGGGTGTGTGTCAAGGAAGAATTGATTCAGTTTTGGTGAAGATCCGAATCCGAATCCGGATGCAATAATTTTTTCATTTTATAGGTGAATCTTCACCATTCAGAGATAGGGCCAAAACTGATATATAATGTGATATTTCTGAAAGTTATGGACGAGTTATGAAAAAACTAGGTGGATGAGTTGATTAGATGACAAGAACAAGCGGATTTTTGGTTCAGGTCCGGATCCAGATCCGGTCCATCAGTGGGATACAACAGGTAAACTGTTCACTCTGGCAGAGGTATGTGGTCTAACGAGTGCCGTTCTAGTTTATATTGTACCAAGTTTTACCAGAAAGGGAAATCTCAAATTGATATTGTACATATTCTCATGCATGGAAAACTAATATCGTTTCAGCTTTTGCAAATACCAACTTACTAAGGTTCGTTTTACCACCTTCACTCCCTCTCCCAGGTTATGGCACTGATCCCATCACATCGACTGGCATTTCTGCATGAAGCTGGACGGGGGATGTCCAAAGAAGATTCACCAATGGACGAAGCAACGGAGGATGCAGAGGAGATTGATCATGCAGAGCGAGAGCTACGTAGAGGCCAGGTGCTATGGTTCCGAGGTCTACACCGCATCCAGACACAGGTGTGGTTTGGTTAATGGTTCTGCTTGCCTATTAAGCAAAAAAAGATCCAAATTTGAAAAGATGAACCGTCTCGTTATCCAATACGAAGCACAATTGTTCATCTTCATTGTTTTGTAATTTGAGCATGGATCACCTGCTTTTGCTTGCAGATCCGTGTTGTAAAGGCATTCCGTAGCTCATTGTACGAGGGCCTGGAAAAGCCAGAATCGAGACCGTCTATCCACAACTTCATGACTCACCCAGAGTTTCACGTACAAGAATCCCAGCCACAAATCCCGCTAATTGACGACACGGATGCAGACGAAGACGAGGCTCCAACCAAGCGCAACGACAACCATTGTGCACGCTCTCCAAACTTTGTCCCACTGGAGGCTGGTTTTTCAGGAGGCTTCAACAATTCCCGGCCCTACCTCGGCCTTAGTCCACTGCCAAACCGCAACAACAACCACAACCATGATCGCGGTGGTTGCATCGATGGGGAGGGTGAAAGCGGAGGAAGCCAGCAGAGGTTAGCACCAGGAGTTGGGAGCATAGGAGGCCTGGACAGCGGTGTGAGTTTTCTGACGACTGATGGAAGCAAATCCGGTGAGAGCTCCAGTCCGGGGAGCCCACTCCACAGCTTTGAGACCTCGCTCTAGGCTGAAATGGCTCTACGGTTGAGGCGATCTTATGTTCGGTTATACGTGAAGTAGCCTTCAAGTCTATTGGAGTCGTCAACTTGAAAGAATGAGGAGGAGGTGCGATGTTGAATTTACGGGATGGGGATGGTCCGAGGCTGGAGTGTTTCAGCATGATTGTTCTGATTGTGGTGGAGGAAGCGGAGCTATGGAGGAAAATGGACTGATGTTGTTGATGGAAGTAGCTTGGAGTGTTTCAGCATGATTGTTGTGATTGTGGTGGAGGAAGCGGAGCTATGGAGGAAAATGGAGTGATGTTGTTCATGGAAGTAGCCTGGAGTGTTTCAGCATGATTGTTGTGATTGTGGTGGAGAAAGCGGAGCTATGGAGGAAAATGGAGTGATGTTGTTCATGGAAGTAGCCCTCGACCGAAGTGAAATAATTGATGGTGGTGCTTTTTTTTTTTCCTGCCAAGTCTGTTTCGGCAGATCCAGTGTATACACCAAGTGATCAGATCTTCCAGCTATTTTCATCATGGTTTTGGGTTGGAATCTCAATTTGGGTCCAGCCTACATTTGTATACATATATACATATATAGATATATATATATAAAGGAGCCTGATGATTAGAAACACCAATTTTACTTCAATGAATGTGTTCTTCAGCACTTGAATTGAGCATTTCCTTTTTTTCCGAAGACCAATCGTTTTTGTACATTGCGGAGTAATCTAAACACCAGGGACAGGCATTCGATGTGGCAACTACCTGATACTGTAAGGTTATTACGTACGATTGTAAATTTACCTTCGGTTCCTGCGGTCGACAGTTTATTTGCACGATGAATCAAATTTGCACCGTGTGTGTACATGTGGTGTGTGTGCTTTTGGTGGTAACCAATGTGAAGCGGCTCTAAAAACGCACACGGTCTAAACGTGCTTACGTCTTTTGTGATGCCATGACGTCAGTATTCTGTTTACACGTTCTTTTTAGCTTTACCCGTCTCGCCGAGCTCGACAAACGACCGTCGACGGAACAGTATTTTAAATTATTGGACTGTGTTATAAGTTGCCTGTTCTTGCAATACCTGTACATAATGTTCCGCACAAAAGGCACAACTTTCCGATTCAACACGAACAAGAACAAATGCAATATTGTTGTTTATAAGATGCCGTGGATGAGAAGTTTATTTATGAAAGACTGAGTCGAATGGAAATTTAATATCTCAATTCATGTAACTTTCACTATTTCTCGGTTTTTGTACCCAAAACGCGGGGGGGGAGGGGGGGGTAGCGGGGAAGGGGGTTGAGCAATTTTTTGTGGGGGGGAGGGTTGAGCAATTATTTTTGGGGGGGTTGAGCAATTATTTTTGGGGTGGTTTGCGCAATTTTTTTGTGGGGGGGAGGGTTGAGCAATTTGTTTTGGGGGGGGGGTTGAGCAATTTGTTTTGGGGGGGTTGAGCAATTTGTTTTGGGGGGGGTTGAGCAATTTGTTTTTGGGGGGGGTTGAGCAATTTGTTTTGGGGGGGGTTGAGCAATTTGTTTTTGGGGGGGGTTGAGCAATTTGTTTTGGGGGGGGTTGAGCAATTTTTTGGTGGGGGGGGGGGGTGGTTTAGCACTTTCTTTGCTCGCATTGTGCGAAGGTCATTTTGGGTTCTGCGGATGTCGTGGATGAGGTTTCCATTATTTAAGCTCGGTATTTATATTACACGTAAACTACTGTTTGTTTGAAAAGACAGAAGCAAAGGTCACCTCTTCCAGTGGATGGAAATCAAGACTTCAAAGTTTCTTCACTGCAATCGTGGATGCACCGTGTGCTTATTGGAAGGGATTTGGCTTGGGTGTTTATACCTTTGCCCATCGTGAACTGGAATTCTGACGTGCTTTTTGGAGAGGGGGAGCATGGGAGACCTGGGCATTGGTGTGAGGGGAACTCTGACATGATTGGTCCAGCCGTCAAGGCTGTGATGTTTTTATTTATTTCCTTGACCTTCGCTTTTCACAAGAGCGACTTGCATGCGAATTCGGCAAACATTACCGCCTGATGATGTCACGCCCGTGGTCTGCTTTGTTCACTTTTGGTAAAATCGGTGATCGTTGTGATGCTGAAAAAAAAAAAAAGGCTTTGGAGTTTTGCCTTTGACCTTTACAAGAAAAATGTGTCTTTTGTGTCGTTGCTTCTCATTTTTTGTCTGCACTCCCTGGAAATCCCCAGGTGTGCACTTTTTGGGTGTGTGCAATGAAAGTACACTTTAAGGGGGCTGCAGTGTTAGGGAGGTTTTCTGAGTAGGACGCACATTGCAAAGTATGTTTTCTAAAAGTAGTGTGCTGCAAGTCGGTTTTTGTTTACAGTGCACACTAAGGTGAGTACACACCACAAGGGTGAGTTTTACAGGAGTGCATAAACACTAAATGTGAGTATACACGATGATGGACGAAGTGTGGGTGGGTGAGTTTCCTGTTTGGAATGATTTACAATTTTGTTTGATTGCCAGGCAGGAACAGAGTAAGAACATTATCTCACTCCTCTCTGCGCGATTGGGACAAATTCAGAGCCAAAGTACTGCTAAACTGCAGGTTCATGTTCTAATTTGTGTTCAACATAATATAACATTCAATTGAAATCGAGTTGTTGTACACCGCTCCTTTCCTATGCCACCTCCAAGCACTGCATAACGTCATTGCCCGGCACCGAAGGGGGCCCGGCAATGACGCACGCTGAAAGGGAGTACTCAGTTTTCACTCCGGTTGTTTGTTTGCTCTCTTGTTTGTTTGTTTTCTTGTTTGTCCGGGCGATATCTCAGCCAGCATGTGAGCTCGGAAGCTGAAATTTCGGCGCAATAGTGAGCAAGTACTTTGGCAAAAACTGTATTTTTTGTCTTTTTGATTAATCAATTAGTTATTTAATTAGTATCGATTAAGAACTTGTTTATTTTCTTTCTCATCGGCAATATCTCAGGCACCTTTTGAGCGAGGAAGCTGATATTTGGACATGACATTGACCAAGTGATGTGGCTATAAAGGATATTTTTGATTTATTGATTAATCATTTAATCGATTAATTATTTATTAATTAATAAAATAATTATTTAATTTTTTATTAATGACTTACGTCAATTAAATTTCTAAAAGATACATCTTCGGATGAAGCACTGGTGGTTTAGTTATGCTATTAGCCAATTGATTAAGAAAACATTTTATGATAATCTTTTATTGATTTTAATTATGTAATTAATCAGTTAATTTTTTTTTTTGATTAATGACATGCAATTAATTTTCAAAAAGCTGCAGCTTCGGATGAAGCACTGGTGGTTTAGGTATGCTATTAGCCAATTGATTAATTATTTTATTATTTTATGATTATTATTTATTTATTTCCTTTCTCATCTGGGCTATATCTCAAGCACCTTTTCAGTTAGGAACCTGATATTTGGACATGACAATGACCAGGTGATGTGGCTATAAAGGCTATTTTTGATTTCTTGATTAATCAATTAATTATTTCTTAATTAATCAATAACTTATTTAATTTTTTCGATTAATGACCTATTTAATAAATTTCCAAAAAGTTACGGCTTCCGATGACACACTAGTGGTTTCGGTATGCTATTGGCCAATTCATTAAGAAAATATTTTATGACAATCTTTTATTGATTTTAATTAGGCATTTAATCAATCAATTATTGTACACCTCTCCCTCCTAATACAGTCTCTTTGAGCTGCATGACGGTATTGCCGGGCGCCAGAGGTGCCGCCCTGGAGGATGTTATTTATTTATTTGGCATGGGGGTGGTGTACTTTGAATGTATCTGTACTTATTCCTCATAAATTGACACAGACAAAGTGAACCAGCTTTTCGCTTCACGCGTGGTGTAAAAAGTACATGAACATCCATCTAACCTGACGATACGCATCCTTTGGGACATGAACCACACACCCGGATGTTGATTGGGTAAACTTGCTTGTACACACCTATACAAGGGTGAGTGCCCACAGGTGAATTTATACTGGGGAAGCAGTCAGAGGTTTATTTTGGCCTTTACTTGTCCTCGCATGAATCTACATTGCAATCACGTGCAATGCATTCCTCTGTAGGCCTCCCTCATTCTCTTACAATGTGTGAACCAGCATCTTCCGGAACCTTCAGGAACCACAAGCATCTCGTTACTCACGTTCGAAGGTTGGTGTCGTTCTGCCTTTGGTGGATAAGTAGAACACACACGGAACTTGGATGCAGGAAGAAGTCATTTTGGCCCATCAATCCTACACGATAAGAACAGTGATGGAATCAGAAGAATGTTGATGGACGTCTACTTATGGCTGTAGAAAAGAGGAGACATGAATGAAGGAAGTGCGAGCTGCAAAAAGAGGTGGGAAGGTTTGATGGGAGTAATGAGGATCTGAAGGGAAGAGTGAAACAGAACGGCCTATGGAAGGTTGTTCCCTAGATGGAAGAAGTGAGGAATAAGAGAGTCAAGGTTTGCAATTGGGTCAACCTGGATTTTGGAAGCCTAACAAAGGGGGTTACTAGTTAACTTTGTTTTAAAAAAGAAAAGAAAAAACTTTCGTTAATGGTTATGTCATAGGTCCCTCCATTATGACGTCATAATTCGACAAGTACAAAACTTAATCCGATCAAGATGAAATTTCTTGAGCATAATCGAGGAATAAATTAGTTTAGAAAACAAAATGATGACGTCATCGGTCATGTGGTTCGGCCGCCATCTTGGAAAAACCGAAAAACTTTGCACCTCTATCTCCGAAAGTGCTGAATCGAAAAAATTGAGACATGGCTCATTGTAAAGAACTCTCCATGGGGAATAAAATATGTTAATGATCTCAGAGGTGCCTCCATTATGACATCATAATTTGACAAGTACAAAACTTCATCCGATCAAGATGAAATTTCTTGAGCATAATCGAGGAATAAATTAGTTTAGAAAAAAAAAAAGATGACGTCATCGGTCATGTGGTTCGGCCGTCATATTTGTTTTAACACAGAAGCCTTAAAAACCACTGAAAATACATCCTGGTGAGGGTTTGCAATCTCTGATTGCTCTTTCTTATTAACTTTGTTTTAAAAAAGAAAAGCAAAAACTTTCTTAACTTAGCACAACATAAAAATAAGTAATTTGGGAGGGTAAGTTGAATGTGGTGTAGGAATAGCCAGAGATGACTGCTTGGAGGCACCTGGTTTGAGTTTGGTGTAACTGATGCATGCAATAACTATGCGCCCGTGTAATTACTGTGCCCTCGAGGTTGTGCGGGCGCATAGCTGGGCAAATGCCCTCGCCCTGTCCCCACTCACCCCCTAGCACACCATGTGCTGCTTCATCATCTCGAAAGCGGTGTCACCATTTCGTGGATTCAGTTTGGCCGTTGAGATGGCCACGAGCTCCACATCAAATAAGCCAAATGAAGCACAGTAAGTTATTAAATAACACAGTTATTTAATCTTCATCAAAGTGGGTTTGTTACCCAAGAGAACGTTTATTTGACGCCATGTTAACCGGAATACTAGTTTCTTTGTTTGTCAAACAAGCTTCAGAAGTGAGCGAAAGTAAACAACAAAAATGTAGCGGTAAACAGAGATCCCGTTCCATTGAGAGGGCAACTCTGGCACTCCTGATTCATTTCCCGTCCATGGAAAACACATTCCTGGTGATTTTTGCTTTCCTGGCAACAAGGCCAATTATTTGAGCCAGATATGCTGATTGGGTGGTTGTCGGTCTGACCGCTGAAATTTCCAAAGAAACTGCAGAACTCATTTCCAATGGAACAAATGCCTGGAGGTGAGTGGTGATTTTTTTTTGGAAGGATGAAAAGGAGGGGATACCTGAAGAACAGGTGCATTCTTGGAGGGGCTGCAGAGGAGCAAAAGAGACGACAAAACTGGGTCTATCAATCAATCTTTGATTAGCATAACACGCTTTTCATTTGGAAGTTGTGGGTTACAATGTATTATCCTTACCTCTTAATGTTCTCATTTTACCTTTAACTCCTTTTATGTATACCGTATATGCGTAATAAAGTAGATATCACCAAACGTCGAGAAGCAAGGTAAGCTACTCGCTCTAATGTAGATATAGATTACAATACAGTGTAGGATATACTCGAGAAGAAAAGGTAACCCAATGTATGAAGAGGCCACAGTTATGTTCACCTGCATTGCTCAGTGGTCAGGTTACAAAGTCCTCTGTTTTGTGAATAATGTCGCTTGAACGCACCAGTTGTGCTGTGCTAGTGTTTCCGGGGTGTGCCCCCAGACCTCAACATTCCGTTGTCGCGCAGGGCATGCCAAGCCATGCCCACACGTGCACCAGTCGCTGCTTTAATTCGGAACAGATTCAAACGAGAATAGCACTCTGTAAAGAGCATACCTCCACCTGTTTGGCTATATCACTCAATGGTGAAGAATAACTTAGAAATTAAATAATTCTCATATCCGAATCCATACTCCGATCTTCACAAAAAATTGAATCGATTCTTCCTTGTCACACACACAACCTGTCCACCAAGTTTCGTCCAAATCCATCCATAACTTTTTGAGATAGCCTGCTTTGTATCGTTTTTGGCCCTGTATCACTCAATGCTGAAGAATCACTTAGAAATTAAATAATTCTCATATCCGAATCCATATTCAGATCTTCACCAAAATCGAATAGATTCTTCCTTATCGGACACCAAACCTGTGTCCACCAAGTTTCGTCCAAATCCGTCCACAACTTTTTGAGATATCCTGCTATGTATCGTTTTTGGCCCTTTCGCCCAATGGTGAAGAATCACTTTTTAAAATTCTAGTAGCCGGATCCGAATCCAGATCTTCACAAAAATCTAATCATTTCGTCCTTGTCAAATACACTACATCTCTGCCAAATTTCGTCCGAATCCGTCCACAACTTTTTGAGATATTTTGTCCACAAACGGACACAAATAAGAAGACGTTACACAGAGCACGATACTTGCAAAATCCTTCCCCCTCCCCAAAAAAGGTTTCCATTGATCAAGCAAATTGTCCATTTCATCAAGATTAAAATTGACGATCTTGATCAAAGCTTGGGTCAATCGAATGAAAATTGACGGGTTTCAGATGAAAATTGATGATTTTGCAAGTTTGATCTTGAGTTGACCTTTGACCTTGTAACCTCAAAAATCCTTGGTTTCCCAAATCAGTGACCCTATACAAGTGCTGTTACATTTTCAAGTCAATCGAATTTAAAATCTCCCCCCCTCCCCCCCTTCCCACGGCTCCTCCCCCCAAGCCCTCTCCCTCGCACACATCTCCCTGCTCTCAAATGTTGTTTGTGTGCTTCCCCTTCTCTCCCCATCTTGTCTTCCACTCCCTCTTTTTATATATTTTGTTTGTCTGGTTGATTTGTTTGTGAAATAAATGTTAGCTCTTTCACGAGCCTCGATTCAGTATACAAAAAAAAAAAATGGCGATTTTAGAAATTTGACCTTCAGATGAATTTTGACCCCAAAAACAATCGGCTTCCTGCTTATGACCAACTCTGCCGTTTGGTGAAGTTTTGTGAAGATCGGTTAAAAATTGTGACCTGTAGGTGATATACACAGACAAACAGACAAAACTAGCAATTGGTCAGAGACCGAGGACTTGCCGGAATAAAAAATATGGCGGCAGATCGACGTGACCGATGACGTCATCATTATTTGTTTTCTAAACTAATTTATTCCTAGATTATACTCAAGAAATTTCATCTTGATCGATGAAGTTTTGTACTTGACGAATTATGACGTCATAATGGAGGGACCTATGACATCACCATCAACATATTTTATTCCCCGTGGAGAGTTCTTTACAATGAGCCATGTCTCAATTTTTTCTATTCAGCACTTTTGGAGATATGGAGGTGCTACGTTTTTCGGTTTTTCCAAGATGGCGGCAGAACAACGTTACCGATGACGTCATCAATTGGCCACAGTCTATTCCAGGGCAAGACAAATATGTGTAAAGTTTGGCGATTCTACGTGCAACGGTGTAGACGCAGTGCTGCAAACAGACAGACAAACCAACCGATCAACATACTTGCTGGAATCTTTCCGCCAAGTAATAACGCACAAGACCAACCAATGCACGTGAAAAAATCTTCCATTTTGTAAGAAAAAGACAGACAGGGGTAAAAACATAACCTCCATCCACCTGTGGTGGCGGAGGTAATCACGCTTTGACGTCATGACGTTGTCCCCGAGGGGAGCTATGACCAGCGAAAATCTTCACAACAGTTGGACAAAAATAGACATTATTCCCAAAACGAATGACATGTAATAGGCAGGTGCACGATGCTTGCCCACGTGGGGTGGATGACGTGAGAAGTTCAGGGATGACGTTCCGCTGCACACGCCTGCACAAAAATAAGAGGAACAGGGGAGGACAAAGTTCATTCTGTCCACGCATTGCAAAAGGTGTGGATGTACAAGGTGGGGTCGAGGGTCGGGGAACCCCTTGTAAGGTTCGAGTGGTGAAGTGATTGCAGCAATTGGAGGGATTACGAAGGACGGGGAGAGGAAGAGGAGAGATTATGGAGGACGGGGAGATGAAGAGAGATTATGGCGGAAGGAGAGATGAAGAGGAGAGATTATGACGGACGGGGAGATGAAGAGGAGAAATGATGGAGGACGGGGAGATGAAGAGGAGAGATGATGGAGGACGGGGAGAGGAAGAAGAGAGATTATGGAGGAAGGGAGATGAGGAGAAATTATGGAGGACGGGGAGATGAAGAGGAGAGATTATGAAGGACGGGGAGATGAAGAGGAGAAATTATGGAGGACGGGGAGATGAAGAGTAGAGATTATGGAGGACGGGGAGATGAAGAGGAGAGATTATGGAGGAAGGGAGATGAAGAGGAGAAATTATGGAGGAAGGGAGATGAAGAGGAGAAATTATGGAGGACGGGGAGAGGAAGAAGAGAGATTATGGAGGACGGGGAGATGAAGAGTAGAGATTATGGAGGACGGGGAGAGGAAGAAGAGAGATTATGGAGGAAGGGAGATGAAGAGGAGAAATTATGGAGGACGGGGAGAGGAAGAAGAGAGATTATGGAGGACGGTGAGATGAAGAGTAGAGATTATGGAGGACGGGGAGAGGAAGAAGAGAGATTATGGAGGACGGGGAGATGAAGAGGAGAGATGATGGAGGAAGGGAGATGAAGAGGAGAAATTATGGAGGAAGGGAGATGAAGAAGAGAAATTATGGAGGACGGGGAGATGAAGAGGAGAGATTATGGAGGACGGGGAGATGAAGAGGAGAGATTATGGCGGACGGGGAGATGAAGAAGAGAGATTATGAAGGACGGGGAGATGAAGAGGAGAGATGATGGAGGACGGGGAGATGAAGAGGAGAGATGATGGAGGACGGGGAGATGAAGAGGAGAGATTATGGAGGACGGGGAGATGAAGAGGAGAGATTATGGAGGAAGGGGAGATGAAGAAGAGAGATTATGAAGGACGGGGAGATGAAGAGGAGAGATGATGGAGGACGGGGAGATGAAGAGGAGAGATGATGGAGGACGGGGAGATGAAGAGGAGAGATTATGGAGGAAGGGGAGATGAAGAGGAGAGATTATGAAGGATGGGGAGATGAAGAGGAGAGATTATGGAGGACGGGGAGATGAAGAGGAGAGATTATGGAGGACGGGGAGATGAAGACGAGAGATTATGGAGGACGGGGAGATGAAGAGGAGAGATTATGGAGGAAGGGGAGATGAAGAGGAGAGATTATGGAGGACGGGGAGATGAAGAGGAGAGATTATGGAGGACGGGGAGATGAAGAGGAGAGATTATGGAGGACGGGGAGATGAAGAGGAGAGATTATGAAGGACGGGGAGATGAAGAGGAGAGATTATGGAGGACGGGGAGATGAAGAGGAGAAATTATGGAGGACGGGGAGATGAAGAGGAGAGATTATGGAGGACGGGGAGATGAAGAGGAGAGATTATGGAGGAAGGGGAGATGAAGAGGAAAGATATTATGGAGAGTGGAGGATATGAAGAGGAGAGATTATGGACAGTGGGGGGGATGAAGAGGAGAGATTATGGAGGACGGGAGATGAAGAGGAGAGATTATGGAGAGTGGGGGGGGGGGGGGATGAAGAGGAGAGATTGTGAAGAGTGGGGGGGATGAAGAGGAGAGATTATGGAGGACGGGGAGATGAAGAGGAGAGATTATGAAGGACGGGGAGATGAAGAGGAGAGATTATGGAGGACGGGGAGATGAAGAGGAGAGATTATGGAGGAAGGGGAGATGAAGAGGAAAGAGATTATGGAGAGTGGAGGATATGAAGAGGAGAGATTATGGACAGTGGGGGGGATGAAGAGGAGAGATTATGGAGGATGGGGAGATGAAGAGGAGAGATTATGGAGGAAGGGGAGATGAAGAGGAAAGAGATTATGGAGAGTGGAGGATATGAAGAGGAGAGATTATGGAGGACGGGGAGATGAAGAGGAGAGATTATGGAGAGTGGTGGGGGGGGGGGGATGAAGAGGAGAGATTGTGGAGAGTGGGGGGGATGAAGAGGAGAGATTATGGAGGACGGGGAGATGAAGAGGAGAGATTATGGAGAGTGGGGGGGGGGGGGGGATGAAGAGGAGAGATTGTGGAGAGTGGGGGGATGAAGAGGAGAGATTATGGAGGACGGGGAGATGAAGAGGAGAGATTATGGAGAGTGGGGGGGGGGGGGGGGATGAAGAGGAGAGATTGTGGAGAGTGGGGGATGAAGAGGAGTGATTGTGGAGAGTGGGGGGGGGGGGGATGAAGAGGAGAGATTATGGAGAGTGGGGAACAGACACGTTAATGTTAATCAAAACCTGAACAGGTCAACGTCTTCTTCGCTGAAATGAAAATCCCTTTTACACGCACTCTCTCCTCCTCATCATTCATTCATTCATTCGACGTTTACACATACCTAATTAATTCAGTCTTCGTTCACTCTCTTTTACACTCATTGTAACCACATTGTTACAACCCTGGGGCGGATCCCAATGTTTTTTTTGGGGGGGTGGGGGGGGGGGGGTTAAAATTCAGATTTTCACAAACTTCTTAAAACAAATCGTCCACGTCACACACTCAACCTGCCCACCAGATGTCATTTAAATCCGTCAATAACTTTTTGACATCCTGCACGCAAACAAACTGACATCGGTAAAAACAACCTCTGCCCATTCCAGGTGGCGCAGGTAAAAAAGGTATGGCGAAGGGGGTTTCACGCGCACCCAATGAACCCCCCATAGATTCGCCCGCGCAACCTATAACCTTACAACCTTACATAATGCTTCAACTTACAATTAACCCACAATGTGTTACAACCTACCCCAGTGTGTTACAACAATAAAGCAATGTGTTACAACCAACCCGGCAATGTGTTACAACCAACCCGGCAAAGTGTTACAACAACAAAGCAATGTGTGTTACAACCAACCAGGCAATGTGTTACAACAACAAAGCAATGTGTTACAACCAACCAGGCAATGTGTTACAACCAACCCGCAATGTGTTACAACAACAAAGCAATGTGTTACAACCACCCGGGCAAAGTGTTACAACAACAAAGCAATATGTTACAACCAACCAGGCAATGTGTTACAACAACAAAGCAATGTGTTACAACCAACCAGGCAATGTGTTACAACCAACCCGGCAATGTGTTACAACAACAAAGCAGTGTTACAACCAACCAGGCAATGTGTTACAACCAACCCGCAATGTGTTACAACAACAAAGCAATGTGTTACAACTAACCAGGCAATGTGTTACAACCAACCCGGCAATGTGTTACAACCAACCTGGCAATGTGTTACAACTAACCAGGCAATGTGTTACAATCAACCCGGCAATGTGTTACAAACAACAAACCAATGTTTTACAACTAACCAGGCAATGTGTTACAACCAACCAGGCAATGTGTTACAACAACAAAGCAATGTATTACAACTAACCAGGCAATGTGTTACAACTAACCCGGCAATGTGTTACAACTAACCCGGCAATGTGTTACAACTACAAAGCAATGTGTTACAACTAACCCGGCAATGTGTTACAACAACAAACCAATGTTTTACAACTAACCTGGCAATGTGTTACAACTAACCAGGCAATGTGTTACAACCAACCAGGCAATGTGTTACAACAACAAAGCAATGTATTACAACTAACCCGGCAATGTGTTACAACTAACCAGGCAATGTGTTACAACTAACCCGGCAATGTGTTACAACTAACAAAGCAATGTGTTTACAACTAACCCGGCAATGTATTACAACTAACCAGGCAATGTGTTACAACTAACCCGGCAATGTGTTACAACTAACAAAGCAATGTGTTACAACTAACCCGGCAATGTGTTACCGGTACAACTAACCCCACAATATGTTACAATTAACCAGGCAATGTGTTCAACTAACCCACAATATGTTACAACCAATCTCGGGTGTGGTTTGCTCGAGTCGATCTCGGGTGTGCTTGCTCGAGTCGATCTCGGGTGTGCATTGCTCGATGTTCTCACAATACATAATTTGAGTATTAATCCGGACATTACGTCACGTGGTACCGACAAGTGCTCTCATTCACTGAATCCGCATTTGTCAATGTAAGCCTGATCAGGAAGTCCGTGCCCCTTCGCTGGCTTACTTCCCTCATTTTCGCACAAACTTTTTCTTGTACAATCTCATTCTCCTTCTTACCACCCCCGTCCCTCCCTACTCTTTGCTTCTGCCCTCTCCTCTCTGTTCACCCTTCCCCTCCCTCTTTCCCCTCCCCTCCCTCTTTCCCCTCCCCTCCCTCTTTTCCCGACACCCCTCTTTCCCTTCCTCCTCTTTCCCATTCCTCCCTCTTTCCCGTTCCTCATTCCCCTCTCTCCCACCCCTTTCCCCTCTCCCCCCTCTCCTCCCCTCTCCCCGCTCTCCTCCCCTCTCGACCCCCTTTCCCCTCTCCCCGCTCT
>NC_136264.1:17631041-17801041 GCF_964187855.1 Myxine glutinosa
GATGGGGGGGGGGGGGGGGGAGAGGAGAGTAGCGGGATAGGGGAGGGATGAGGGAGGGTGAGGTGAGGAGGAAGGAAGAGGGGAGGGACTGGGGGAGGGAGAGGGGAAGGAGAGGGGAAGGGAGGGGGGAAGGGAGGAGGAGGGGAAGGGAGGGGAAGGGGGGAGGGAGAGGAGAGAGAGGGGAGGAGGGAGGGAGAGGGGGAAAGGGTCTCCCGCCCTCTCCTGCAATGCTCTTATGGTTAAACTGCCAAAGTCTAGGCTCTCTGCTCACCTTCACTCTTTCATTCCTCTTTACTCCCGCCTCTGGAACAAACTCCCCCCACTCCCTTCAATCCCACTCCTCCCTCCAGGTCTTTAAAACAGCTGTTCACCACCATCTCTTATCTTCCCCCATCCAAAACCTTGATCTTTTCTACCCCCGGTAATTCACCCCAGAGTCCTTGCAGTGTTCATATGTTTTATTCCTCTCCCACCTCCCCCCAAGTCCTCCCGATGTCCCTGCTCTCAAATGTTGTGTTTGTGTTCTTCCCCCTCTCTTTTGTGTCCTTCCCCCTCTCTCCCCATCTTGTCTGCCGCTCCCCTTGTTTTTTTGTGTTTTGTGTGTCGGTTTGTCTTTTTGTGTGATTAATGTTAGCTCTTTCACGAGCCTCGATCTTGTATACAAAAAAAAAAAAAAAAAAAAAAGGGGGAGGAGGGAGGGAGAGGGGGAAAGGGAGAGGAGCGGGGAGGAGATGGGGGAGGGGGAGAGGAGGGAGAGGGAGGGGAGAGGAGAGGAGGGAGAGGGAGAGGTGTTGGGGGAAGAGGAAGAGGTGTTGGGAGGAGGAATGGAGGGTGTGGAGGGTTATGGAGCTTAGGGGAAAAGGTGGAGTGGGAGAGGAACATGTTCAGGAGGGGAGAATGGAAGAGTAAGAATGAGACGTATGTTTATATCTTCATTTTGCCTTTATTATCCCGATCCGATCTGATCCGCCATCCCGATCCGATCCGCCATCCCGATCCGATCCGCCATCCCGATCCGATCCGCCATCCCGATCCGATCCGATTCGCCATCCCGATCCGATCCGCCATCCCGATCCGATCCGATTCGCCATCCCGATCCGATCCGATCCGATCCGCCATCCCGATCCCGATCCCTATCCATGTGTTTCTCCTGAATCCTTTTGTTAAACTCCCATCGTGTTCATGAATCACTTCACTTTGTACAAATCGCCTCTCAATTCTCGTATCAAGGTGAATTGTGTTGCCTTGCGACTGATACCTGAATCCACGCGTCCGTTGCCTTGCTACTGATACCTGAATCCAGGTGTCCGTTGCCTTGCTACTGATACCTGAACCCTTAAAGCTGAACATTCTAAACCTGAACTTCCTCTTCTGGGTTGTTGTTTTTGTTTTATTCAAAGAAGTTTTCACTCAACTTCTTCTTCCCTCTGAACTCGAACCAGTTGGAAGAGAAAATAGTTTAATATTGTTAATTTAGCATTCCATCATCACGTGACATGCTTCTCCACATTGTTATTCTTCATATTGCATTAGAGATGAAGGTGTAGTGCAGGGATACCTGGCAGGTCTTGTAGTAGCTTGTGTGTGTGTGTGTGTGTGTGTGTGTGTGTGTGTGTGTGTGTGTGTGTGTGTGTGTGTGTGTGTGTGTGTGTGTGTGTGTGTGTGTGTGTGTGTGTGTGTGTGTGTGTGTGTGTGTGACGGTATGTATTGATGGTGTAGTGCAGGCAGGATGGGCCGATTGTCCACTTCCTGCACCAAAGTTCGTTGTTATTTATTCATTGTTTTGTTTTAAAAGTTAAAAAAAAAATCGTTTTACAGACTTGGCATTTAATATGGAATTTTTTTTTCTTTCTTGACTTGGGTTTACTTTCTGAACTCGGTATATCAATCTGGTGAGTTTCTTTTACCCTTCGGTGATGTCTTTGTTGAAAGACCCATGTCACTGATTGTCTTTCGCAGCAAGAAGTCAATAACAGGATTATATCACAGGTGGCGTGACAAAATGTAAGGACAGGTACATTTGACGATTGGCTTCACAATCGGGTATATAAGGGTTGTTGCGTTCTGTATTAGTGGAAAACAACTGCTGCACGTCTACAAAAGTTATTGCCGCTTCCTCTGGAGATGGTCTGTCAACTTGACAATGCTGTTTGTCATGGAGTGGTGGCTTTACGAAATTCTGGCATGAAACAGCATGCTATTGCTCGGCAGTATGGCATCACTCAAGGTCAAGTGTCAAAGATCCTGAAACGAAATGCTCAGAGGGGTGTCCCTACTCCAATACCGAGGCCAGGACGCCCACGCAGAACCACAAGGACAGATGATCGCCAGCTGCACCGGTTAGTCTGCAATGGCCGTACCAAGTCAGCTAATCGGCTTAGGGCTGAGTGGCAGCAACTGACTAATGTGCCTGTATCCAGAAGGCTAGTCAACCAACGACTGGTTCAAGCAGGCTATCGTGCCAGGTGTCCCCTGAGAAAGCCACGCCTGACCACACAACACAGCCAGCGCCGATTGCAGTGGGCCAGAGAGCACCGTCAATGGCAGCCAGGACACTGGAATCACGTGACCTTCAGTGACGAGTCTAGATTTCTGGTCTATCGTCAAGATGGCCGCGTCCGAGTGCGCAGACAAGTGCATGAAGCCCTCAACGAAGATTGTATAGTGCCAAGAGTCCAAGCTGGAGGTGGTGGGGTGACCGTTTGGGCTGCTTTTCATGCAGGGGGCAAAACTGACCTGGTTGTTCTGAATGGAAACCTGAACCAGTTCAAGTACAGGGTCATTCTGGAAGAAACATTGCTTCCATTTGCTCGTGCACCCTTTCGAGGAAACTTTGTCTTCCAAGATGACAATGCACGGCCTCATCGTGCTCGCATGATCCAACACTTTCTTGCTGACCGTGGTGTAGAGCATATGGAGTGGCCTGCCATGTCCCCGGATATGAATCCGATAGAGAACCTGTGGGCAGAATTATCGCGTCAAATCGACAACCTGGATCAGCAGCCGACCTCTGTGCGTGAATTGCAGCAGGCTATTGTCACTGCATGGCAAGCGATTCCTGTCCAAACCTTGGCAAATCTCGTGAACAGCATGCCTCGACGTGTACGTGCTCTCCTGAATGCTCGTGGGGGTTACACGAAGTACTGAACTGTAATTTTACTGTCCGTAATCCCAGTCGTAATTTAACTTTTGTTTTTGTTGAATTTTTTTTTGGCTAATGTGCAAAATAAAGAGATACTTCTGGAAAACGTACAGAAGTTTAACACAGTACTGTCCATGAATTGAGTTCGATATCAGTTTACATCACTTTCAGGGATCCCATCACTTTCAAGGAAATGTCAAATGTGGTTTTTGTTTCTTTTAAAGGTCACATGAACAAAATCTAGAATAATTTCAACATAATTCCAATGAACTTTTGGTTCTAAGACATCTTGAAAAGTCAGTTCACCCCCACAAAAAAAATATTCCATATTAAATGCCAAGTCTGTATTTAAAAAAAAACCTTTTCTTTAAAAAGTGTTTTCTGCTTTATGAACTTGTACGTGTAGTCTGGACATTCGGTAACATCGGTCTACTTTTACATGTATCACATGGACATTGGTAGAGGGCAGGCAATTTATGGGATTTGAACCCGAGGCACCATTAACAAATCCAAACATCCATGCCCAAACTTACAGAGGGCATCGCATCGGTGGCATAGCCATGCCCTCAGCCAATGATGCTGCCCCGCAGGCGTGTGCTGCATACGACAGAATAAGTGCAGTATTGTACCTGTATTTGTCACGTGGGGATGCCACCTGGTGTTTTGGTTTCAAGTGGATTTCCCTGGGGATTTGGGGATGACAGATTACGTAAATCACAGGTTATTTGTCACTCTCGCATTCAGGAGGACACTGTTGGCTTGGCTGGATACCTCGGAGGTGGCAGGCTCACCTTTTATACTTTCCGAACTGCTTTTGATCCCCAAAGCAACCACAAACCCACCTGCCATCATTTGATTCTAGTGGCTCTTATAGATCCACGATGGATTTTGGAAAGACTTGACCAATTATTGTCGATACTCTGAACAAATCCCAAATACCTGCCCTGACTATCGCTCGGAAGGCAATGGCAACCACCAAGTGGCCTCCTTGCCCTGAGACAGCTTTGCTAGCATGCGAACATGTGCTCAGACAGACAGACAGACAGACATTCAGGCGATAAGGTTAATATCCTAGTATATCCTATTGAAAACCCCATTGATTCTTTTCATATGCAGCCTGTGCCTGCTGGTTGCATCATTGCTGGGAGCACGGCTGTGCCTTCTGTACAGGTTAGGGCAGGAACTTGGAATTTGTTTGGAGTGCCGGAGATAACTCGACTGCTGTTTGCGAAGGACACCGTGGGATCTTCGAAACACCCACCAACTGATGCTGGCAGACGGGTCGCCGAGTTTAACGTCCATCCGAGGGTGACAAATCACTGGGATGATGACATTTTATAGCCAGGTTGGGATTGGAACCCAGGTGACACGGCTCAGAGGAGAGTATCCATACCTCCAAGATATCCATCCAGCTCAGGTGTGCAGATGTCCACATTGAAATGGCAAGAGATTTCGAATATATGCTCCTTTTGTCAGGCAGAAATGTTCGAATCTAAAATAAATAAATAAATAATGAATTGGGGGAAAATATCAATGATTTCAATCCCTCAGGACATTGTTTTGACGGGTGTCCCATTCCTACATATTCTTATTTTCAGATTATTTGTACAAATAAACTTTATGTCCTTCCTTCAAGTCAGGCTTCTTAGTCCACATGGTTCTGCTCATCTGAATTCTTGCACAGGTGAACAGATTATTTAATTACTTTTTCATTTTGCTGTTTGACGCTGTCGATTTGATTTTTTTTTTTTTTTTTTGTATACAGAATCGAGATTCGTGTAAGAGCTAACACATTAACATGAAAACATGCACAGACACATAAAACATACAATGAAGGGAGCAGGAGACAAGAGGGAGAGAGAGGGAAGCACACAAGCACAACAACAGAAGAGAACAGGGACGTTGGTAGATCTGTGGAAGGGGGAGGGCAGGTGGAGGATGGGTACACGGTATAAAGCAAATGAACACTTCTAGGAATTTCAGGAAAGAAGTTGGAGATTGAAAGAGGCGGATTTGGGGTGAAATTAGCGGGGGTAGAAAAGATCAAGGTTTTGGATGGGGGAAGATAAGAGATGGTGGTGAACAGCTGTTTTAAAGACCTGGAGGGAGGAGTGGGATTGAAGAGAGTGGGGGAGTTTGTTCCAGAGGCGGGAGAAAAGAGGAATGAAGGAGTGAAGGTGAGCAGAGAGTCTTGATTTTGGCATTTTAACCATAAGAGGGTTGCAGGCAGATCTTGTGCGACCTGTAGGCAGGGTCGGCGCTACCATTAGGCCAACTAGGCAGCCGCCTAGGGCGCAGACATCAGAGGGGCGCATTACTGAACCTTAAAAGGTCACTGTTTTATATAAATTATTTTATACAGTATCAGTGGCAAGTGGTGAACGTAGTTTCTCAAAGCTCAAAGTTATAAAAACTTACACACGCTCTACAATGTTGGAAAAGAGACTAGTTGGCTTGGCAACTACTGTATATCAATTGAACATGCCCAGGCATCAGCACTTGATCTGGTTGAATTTGTGACAACATTTGCAAAGGAAAAGGCACGCAAAGTGAGATGTTGATGTTTCTGACATTGAAACTTTTATGAGACATTTTTAACTCTGTTTGTCTGCTTTTTTGTTTGTTTCTCTGTCTGACTGTAAGCGAAATGTTGTGGTGACATGACGGGTTGGTTACGCCAAGTATCCTTAAATGGTATACAGTATATACTTAAAGGTGTGTGAAGTAAAAGGTTTGAATGTTGTGTTGCCAATGGCTGAGGTATGCATTATACCGAGTGCCCTTTAGTTCAAAATGATTTGTGTGCCAAAATATTTTATTTTGTATTTGCGAAAGATAATAATCAAAGATTGATTATTTAAAATTTTGATTTTGCATATATAAAACTTATTGCTCAAACCAAAAACTGTTTTGTTTATCTGTAATTTCCATGCACACACTCATAAAGGGACCACTTTCTTTATTTTGCATTGCAAACCACATGTAGTGTCATATTTTTTTTAAGTGAAAGCCCATTTTAAGTGAAAAGCCCAACCCTAACAGAGCCACTGCCATATTAATGGAGTTTGCACCTTTAATATTGGTGCTGTTGGCATCTTACGGTACTTATTCTTGCAATTTAATTTTTTTTTAGCAGTTTCAAGTTTTCTGCTTTTTATTTTTTCTACAAAACCTCTGTTTTTAATAATCGAAGTTGGCAAAAAAAAAATTTGCGGGGGGGGGGGGTGCAAGTAGCTGGCCTTGCCTAGGGCGCAAAATAGTCTGGCGCCGGCCCTGCCTGTAGGAATATTTGGGGGACAGAGCACAGATAGAGCTGGAGGAGCAAGGCCGTAGAGGAGTCGGTAGAAGACGGAAAGACCACCGACCTGCCTGCGGTGAGTGAGTGAAAGGCCCTCGGAGTTAGCTTCATCGCGGGAGATTCCAATGATTTTGAATGCCTTGGTTTCAACCGCGTGAAGACGAGCTAGGTGTGAGGCAGGAGCACCAGCCCAGAGGGGAGAGCAGTATTCCATTGAGCTGCGAATGACAGCTTTGTATGTGGTGAGGAGCTCAGGTGACATCAGACGTAATGACGTAGCATGACGGACGGACACAAAACTGCCGCTATTTTAATATACTAGGGCATTGCCCGTACTATATCTATATCTAAAATTATATCCCCCCCCTCTATTTACATGAAATGGTTTGGTCCAAAGCGAACGGCTTCCGGAGTTTGGTAAAGAAATCGCCATCGCGTGCACAAACGCGCAGGAAAACGAATGAATCGCAAATTCGGTTTTATTAGTTTTAAAACATAGTTTAACGCCAACATAGTTTGCAAACGTGAAATAAATGAATACGCTCTCAAATGTGCCATCCGAGGCAGAGTGTGCCCGCCACGTTCGGCACACGCGATCGTTCGCTGCTCTCTGATTGGTTGAATCGTTTTTTGGACATAGCTCGGTAAGTAATTGTCCGATTAATATGAAACCTTGAAAAGGCACATCCTCGGGTCCCCAGCAATATACCTGGCAAGTTAAAAGTATATCGGACCCGTGGTTGTCGAGAAACAGCGGTCACAGACAAACGTACAGACAGAGATTACTGGAATTATAGATAGATAGAAGATTGTGGGAGCTGTGTTCCCACGATAAAATCGGACAAAATGGACGACGCCAGGAATTAGGTTTCTCTGAGCTATTTATTCCCAGCTCACTCAAATGAACTCCAAAGCACTGAATCAGCCCATCGAACGGGCGGCAATATATATCAGAAACTCAACACACAAAAGCCACGCCTCTCAGGCGGGGCATGGTATGCAAATAGATAAGCCACGCCTCTCAACCGGGCGTGGTATGCAAGGCAAGCGTTCGCCCGGTAAACGCAAGTCTCAACACGCCCGGGCGAGTCCGGACACGTGACCGCTCGCCGGTTGCGTCATCGGCCGGTGCAGGGTAATTGTGTCATGCTACCGGTAACCGCTACACACGCCCCCCCAGAATTAACATGCACCGGGAGAGTCAGTTTGAGGGGGGTCTTGATGTCCCGGCCAAAACGACCCCTGACCATTCGTGTGAGGGTGGTAGGTGGCGGGGCGGTGGATGGTCGGGCGGGGGGCCTGGTTGACGGGGGACGGCCCCGACGTGGAGGAAGGGCCAACCGTGGAGGTTGGTCGAGGTCCAAATGGGCCGGCTTGAGGCGGTCCACGGAGATGCGGTCCGCCTTGCCACCGATGTCGATGGTGAACGACTTGTCGTCCCTCTTCAGGACCCGGAAAGGTCCATCGTACGGTGGACGGAGCGGTCCCCGGTGTGCGTCGTGCCGGATAAAAACGTACTCCGCAGTGCGAAGTGCTGGGGGGACGTGGGGTTGGGGGCAGCCGTGGTGGGACGTGGGCACGAGGGCAAATCTCCTGGCGGCCTCGTGGAGGACCGAGCGTTGGCGAGCCGCGGACCAGGGGCCGGTGGCGCCAGGGATGAATTCGCCCGGCACGCGCAGTGGCTGGCCGTAGACCAGCTCGGCGGTGGAAGCCTGGAGGTCCTCTTTAGGGACCGTTCGGAGGCCCAATAGGACCCACGGGAGCCTGTCGGCCCAACCGTCGTCCTGGAGGCTGGCCCTGAGAGCGGCCTTCATCGAGCGGTGGAACCGCTCGCACAAGCCATTGGCTTGGTGGTGGTAGGCCATGGTGCGGTGAAGCTTGACCCCCAAGGCCTGGGCGACTGCGCCCCAAAGCTCGGAGGTGAATTGTGGGCCTCTATCGGAGGAGATGTCCGAGGGGGCACCGAAACGGGCAATCCAGGTGCCAATGAAGGCCTGCGCCACGTCGGCGGATGTTGTTGATGCCAGCGGGACGGCCTCCGGCCACCTGGTGGTCCTGTCCACCATTGTGAGGAGGTGGGTGAATCCCCGCGAGGAGGGAAGGGGTCCCAGCAGGTCCACATTGACGTGGTCAAAGCGCCGCGCGGGCACGTCAAATGGTGCCAACGGGGCCTGGGTGTGCCGGTGGACCTTCGCGCGCTGGCAGGCGACACAGGCATTGGCCCAGTCGCGGACGTCTTTACGGAGCCCATGCCAGACGAATTTCGCTGCCACGAGCTTCTGTGATGCTTTCCGGCCCGGGTGGGAAAGGCCGTGGAGGGCGTCAAAAATGTGCCGCCGCCATACGGTGGGCACGATGGGGCGAGGTTGGCCCAGGGAGACGTCGCACAGGAGAACTGTGCCTGTGACCTCGAAGGGGACGTCGGCCAACCGCAGGCCTGTGTCCGCTGTCCGGAGGGCTTGCACCATGGGGTCGGCGGTCTGGTCGGCCGCCATGCAGGTGAAGTCCACACCCAGGTGGACGGCGTTCATGCCGGAACGGGAGAGGCAATCGGCCACAGCGTTGTCCTTGCCGGCGACGTGCCGGATGTCCGTCGTAAATTCGGACACGGCGGAGAGGTGGCGCTGCTGGCGGGCCGACCATGGCTCCATAACCTTGGCCATGGCGAAGACCAGGGGTTTGTGGTCCACAAACGCCGTGAACGGGCGGCCCTCCAAAAGATAGCGGAAGTGGCGAACAGCCAGGTAAAGGCCGAGGAGCTCACGGTCGAAAGCGCTATACTTGCGCTCGTTAGGGCGAAGCTGCCGGTTGAAGAAGGCCAGCGGTTGCCAAGCCCCGTTCACCCACTGTTCATGCACGGCGCCCACCGCGTAGTCGGAAGCGTCCGTGGTGAGGGCGTTGGGTGCGTCGAGCGCCGGGTGCGCCAGCATGGTCGCGTTGGTGAGGGCCAGCTTAGCGCCCGTGAATGCCGCATCTATCTCTGTGGTCCAGGCGACGACGTGCTTGGCCGGCTTGCCCCGGAGGGCTTCATACAGGGGGCGCATGAGTTGGGCGGCGCGAGGCACGAACCGGTGGTAGAAATTTACGATCCCCAAAAATTCCTGTAGGGCCTTGATGGAGCGAGGGCGCGGGAAACTTGTGACTGCCTCCACCTTGGTAGGCAGCGGCACGGCCCCGCGCTTCGTGATGCGGTGCCCCATGAAGTCGACGGCCTTTACGCCAAACTGACATTTCGCCTGGTTGATGATGAGGCCGTGCTGGCCGAGGCGCTCTAAAAGCGTGCGCAGGTGGACGAGGTGCTCCGCCCGGGAAGTGCTGGCGATGAGAATGTCATCCAGGTCGACGAACAGAAAGGGGAGATCGCGCAGCACACTGTTCATCAGCCGCTGGAAGGCCTGGGCCGCATTCTTAAGGCCGAACGGCATTCGAAGGAACTCGAAGAGGTACAAAAGGTGTAAATACAGCCGTCTTCGGAACGTCGGCCGGCTGGACAGGTAACTGGTGGTAGCCCCGAATGAGGTCGACCTTGGAGAATATCAACCGCCCCGCCAAACGGGCGGAAAAGTCCTGTATGTGTGGTATCGGGTACCGGTCGGGGGTGGTGGCGTCGTTGAGGCGGCGGTAATCGCCGCATGGTCGCCATCCGCCACCCGGTTTGGGCACGATGTGCAGGGGCGAGGCCCACGCGCTATTCGAGCACTGCACAATTCCCAATCGCTCCAGCGCGTCGAATTCCACCTTCGCTATGGCGAGTTTGGCCGGGTCGAGGTGGCGAGCCCTGGCGTAGACCGGTGGACCTGTGGTCGGGATGTGGTGTTCGACGCCATGCTTGACGGCGATGGCCGAAAACGTCGGCTGCGTGAGGGCGGGAAACTCGGCGAGTAGGCGGGTGAAATCGTCCATGGCCGGGAGCGCGCAGGCTACCTTGGTCAGAGCGGAGCCGCTCAATGAGCAAGCGAGCGAGCTGAAGGTCTCCGCGTTGATGAGCCGACGCCGTTTGACGTCGACCAAAAGCCCATGCGTGCAAAGAAAATCTGCACCCAGCAAGGCCATGGGCACGTTCGCCGTGATGAAGTCCCACCTGAAGCGCTGGCCCCCGAAGCAGAATGCGACGCTGCACGAAACGAAGGTGCGGATGGAGGAACCGTTTGCGGCGACCAAAGCGGGGCCACAAACCGCGGCCTGTTTGTCCTCCACCGAGGCGGGTATCACGCTCAGCTGAGCGCCGGTGTCACACAAAAAACTCCGCCCGGACTCCGTGTCCGTGATAAACAGAAGGCTGCCTGAATGGCCGACGCTCATGGCAGGAAGCGAGTGCCGGCCTGGTCGTTTCCCGACCGCCGAAAGTGCACGGTGGGCGGCACGTTCTGGCTTTCTGCCCGAACCTGGCGTGGTAATAGCACATGGTCCGCTCTGGTGGAGGCTCCGGCGGTCGCGTCGGGTTCGGTCGACGGGGCGTCGCGGCGGCCGCTGCCCCCAGTGGCGCTGACTCGGCCGGTGGAGGCGCCGGTCATGGCGCAGGCGTTGCCTCAGTCGGCCCAGGGTCCCAGGCGGCCGCTCCGACGTGTCGCCTGGCCGAGCAAAATTTATCGGCCTCCTTGGCCAGGGCGCGAGGGTCCGTGATGGGCGAACTAGCCAAAGGTAACCGTACCTGCCCGGGTAGCCGCTGGAGGAACAGCTCGCAGAAGAGGAAGTCCAGGCTGTGGTCACCGAGAAGAGCAAGCATGTGGTCCATGCTTTCGGACGGACAGGCCTCGCCCAGCTCCGGGAGGTCGAGTAGTTGTCATGTGCGTTCGGTCTCCGTGAGTCCAAACGCACCGAGGAGTAGGTCTTTGAGCACGCCGTATTTGTCGGCGTCCGGCGGGTGCTGTAGGAAGCTCAGAACCCGGGAAGCGGAGGAGGCGTTGAGCGCAGAGACCACGTGGTGGTAGCGCGTCATGTCCTCCGTAATGTTCCGCAGGGCGAATTGAGAAGCCGCTTGAGCAAACCAAACGGCCGCGTGATTCCCAAAAACCCGGGAGCTTCAAAGCTACAGCTGACTCCATCGCCGTGTTCGTAGAAAAGGGTCATCAATTGTGGGAGCTGTGCTCGCACGATAAAATCGGACAAAATGGACGACGCCAGGAATTAGGTTTCTCTGAGCTATTTATTCCCAGCTCATTCAAACGAACTCCAAAGCACTGAATCAGCCCATCGAACGGGCGGCAATATATATCAGAAACTCAACACACAAAAGCCACGCCTCTCAGGCGGGGCATGGTATGCAAATAGATCAGCCACGCCTCTCAACGGGGCGTGGTATGCATGGCAAGCGTTCGCCCGGTAAAGGCAAGTCTCAACACGCCCGGGCGAGTCCGGACACGTGACCGCTCGCCGGTTGCGTCATCGGCCGGTGCAGGGTAATTGTGTCATGCTACCGGTAACCGCTACAAGATGATATATTTTAACCTCCAGTAACTTTGCAGTCACGACGAAGGGATTAGTGTTACGATTAGATTTACGAGAATATTAACGTTACATTATCATTATTTCGAAAATTATATTACTATCAAAAAACCGAGGCTAATTTCTTACTTACGCTGTTATTAGTGCCGTACACCGCTCATCATTGATTCATGAACCACATACACCGCTTCAATCCATCAACTTTGCATTTACGACATTGGGATTAAAGTGTTATGGTTATAGTTACTATACTATTATTATTATTATTATTATTATTATTACGAAAACGAAACTATTGAAACGATACTACTGTATTAAGAAACCTGGGCTTAATTTGTCTGAAGAGGCCTGAAGGTGAGGCATCAAGGCAGGAAGCCTAAGACCTCTACGTACTGTCGTTGGAAGATCCGTAACGTCTATGCTTTCGATATTTGATGATCATTTTAACATTCGATTTGTTTGTGTTTCACACTAAATGAAAAAGTACAGGTAGAGCATGCAGATTGTGATACATGACAGGTTCAACGATATGTTCGGCCTGGACAAAATTGGAATTAAAATGGTGGTGTTTGGAGTCAGCCGCCGTACCGCCGTAATGACATCACATCACCTGTGTCATGTGAAGAGATCCTCAGCTCTGATTGGTGTACGTTTGAGGGGACATACATATATACAAACAGACAGACAAACACTGTTCTAGACGGCTTTGCCCTAAGGGCTAAGCCGTCAAAACAAAACAAAACAAAAAAACCTCAATCAATGTCTAGCATTTGAAAATTGTAATTTATTTACCTGTAAACTGTGAAATCAACATGAAAATAATGTGCAAAACTGAAAAAAAGAAAACGTGTCCGTAAATGAAAATTTACATGTAAAACGGTAAATGCGTCCATAAAATAAATATACAAAAAATAAACCTCAATTGATATCTAGCAGCAGGTCGGTGATGCTTGCCTATAATCATAAATCTTATATTAATGATGTACCTACATACGAATCACGGTGTTATTGCTTACATAATGTGTAAGCATACCCACGAGTATATATGTAGTTATTGCTTACATAATGTGTAAGCATACCCACTAGTATACAGTCGTGGCCAAAAATATTGGCACCCTTGCACTTTTTTCAAATAACTCATAATTTTCTCTAAAAATAAATTGAAATTGACGAAAGTATTTGGTCTCCACAATTCTTTATTTCACTGTTAATATTACAGAACGTTTGTTTTTGATTCAGAACTTAATATATCCTTTTAAATCAGAAAATAAAAAGAATGAAGCCTCAGACTATATGGAGCGAACAAAACTTCAGCGATTTGAATTTGAAGCCCCAACCCAGCTGGACAGACAGGGGGATAGACAGTATTCAGACCCCTTCACTTTTTTCACATTTTCTTATGTTGCAGCCTTATGCTGAAATCGTTTAAATTCATTTTTTTCCCTCATCAATCTACACTCAATACCCCACAATGACAAAGAGAAAACAGGATTTTAGAAAGTTTTGCAAATTTATTAAAAAGAAAAAACTGAAATATCACATTGAAATAAGTATTCAGACCCTTTGCTATGACACTTGAAATTTAGCTAAGGTGCCTCCCATTTCTCTTGATCATCTTTGAGATGTTTCTACACCTTGATTGGAGTCCACCTGTGGTAAATTGAATTGATTGGACATGATTTGGAAAGGCACACACCTGTCTATAAGGTCTCACAGCTGACAATGCATATCAGAGCAAAAACCAAGCCATGAGGTCGAAGGAACTGCCTGCAGAGCTCAGAGACAAGATTGTGTCGAGGCACAGATCTGGGAAGGCCTACAAAAAAATTTCTGCTGCATTGAAGGTTCCCAAGAGCACAGTGGCCTCCATAATTCTTAAATGGAAGAAGTTTGGAGCAACCAGGACTCTTCCTAGAGTTGGCCGCCCGGCCAAACTGAGCAATCGAGGGAGAAGGGCATTGGTAAGAGAGGTGAAAAAGAACCCGATGGTCACTCTGGCTGAGCTGCAGAGATCCTGTGTGGAGATGGGAGAAACTTCCAGGACAACCATCACTGCAACACTCCACCGATCTGGGCTTTATGGCAGAGTGGCCAGACGGAAGCCTCTCCTCAGTGAAAGACACATGAAAGCCCGCTTGGAGTTTGCAAAAAAGCACCTAAAGGACTCTCAGACTGTGAGAAACAAGATTCTGTGGGGGGCGTGGGAGAGGGATAAAACAGGTAGACATTGCTAGGACTTCCGGGAAAGAGGCCGGTATTACAAAAAAGTGGATCTGGGGTGAATTAATGGGGGTAGAAAAGATCAGGGTTTTGGATGGGGGAAGATAAGAGATGGTGGTGAACAGATGTTTTAAAGACCTGGAGGGAGGAGTGGGATTGAAGAGAGTGAGGGAGTTTGTTCCAGAGGTGGGAGAAAAGAGGAATGAAGGAGTGAAGGTGAGCAGAGAGCCTTGATTTTGGCAGTTTAACCATAAGAGGGTTGCAGGCAGATCTTGTGCGACCTGTAGGAATATTTGGGGGACAGAGCACAGAGAGAGCTGGGGGAGCAAGGCCGGAGAGGAGTCGGTAGAAGACAGAAAGACCACCTTCCTGCCTGTGGTGATTGAGTGCGTGAAAGGCCCTCAGAGTTAGCCTCATCGCGGGAGATTCCAATGATTCTGAAAGCTTTGGTTTCAACAGCGTGAAGCCGAGCTAGGTGTGAGGCAGGAGCACCGGCCCATAGGGGAGAACAGTATTCCATTGAGCTGCGGATGAAAGCCTTCTATGTGGTGAGGAGCTTAGGTGTGCCAAGGAAGGACTTCGCACGACGGAGGATGCCCAGTCGGCGACTGGCTTTGGACGCCAGATTTGAAATTAGCTTTTCCCAGGAAAGATCATGGCAGATAGTGAGACCCAAAAGCTTGAGTGACAGAACTTCTTTAAGAGGATTGTTGAGAAAGTGGATGGGAGGGTTGTCCAGATGGTCTTTTCAGAGAGACAGGGTGAGAGTTTGAGATTTGTCAGGATTGAAAGACATGTTCCACTTGTTTTACAAGGAGAGGCTCAATCTTCTTGCATTGGAAACATCATGGAGCTCTCTATATCTATTGTCAGCAAATGCCATGCTGATTTGTTTTGGTGTCGGAAGGATTCGGTGGGATCACAGACTTCCATCACACTGTGTTCAATGGCTTGTTTTATAGGAACGATGGTCCTAAAGTTGCAATGGCCATGAAATTCGTCATTTAGGGTCTGTCTCTTGTAATTTTATCAATGATTTGTGGGGATTCCATGCAAAAAGAATGGCATGGCGATGGATTTTCATTTTGGTTTCGGACGGAAGTCAAATGTCGACCTAAAATTAATTGTCAGATTTGGCTGGGACCAACAATCCAGAGATATCATGAAATATTTTATGTCAACTATTGGGGACGCCTCTTCATGGCGGTTGTACCCCTTAATGCAAGTCGGGGGCCAAATCTTCTCCCAATCTTCCCTGCTGTCCGGATTTTGCAGGGCAGCGCGGTAATGGTCAGAGTGCCGATAGGTCGCCATGGACCAGCCCTTTCCCTCTTGTCTCTGTCTCTTCCTCTCTCTCCCTTTGGGTATTGATGGGATGGTAGGTGGACCAGTAGGATGGGTATTTTTTTTTAATACTCCTGCTCAGCTCTTTGACACCTGCGATCAGCGTAACACAATTTTATCAGTGAAACCAGGACTTGGGACTTTTGGTGTCGAACCACCTTTTGAGGTGTCGGATTGATAAAGAAAAGGTTGAAGTCGTATGGCATTCAGGATTTTGAATGGATCTTAATTTTATTGTCGTGTGTGGTGTCTACTTGTTATTTGTTGATTGGCAGTTATTACTTCCTTATGCTTCTTTCAAAAAAAATTGTCTTGTCGGTTGCTTTTTCGAAATTTCTCCCCTCACTTCCTCCACCCTTCCCACATCATTCAATTCCACTGTTGAATCATTATTGTGTAATTGGGTCTTCACGAGGGCCTCTGCCAAAGGTAGTACCACCTCCCCTCCCAGCTGACACCTGTCGATGTGATCCACCACTCCTCATCTCACCACAACACTTCTTAACTTCCTCACCTTGAAACCCATCCTTGCCCATCTCATCAACCTTTCCAGCTGTTCTTTTACCTTTCCTGCTGTATCCTCTGAATGTTGGACAACTGTTACTTTATTGAAGAATGCAAACATTGCTGGACAAGCTCTGACCTGCAGCTGGCTCTTCTTCTTTTCCATATCCACTTGTTGCACAGAGCAACTCCTTAAGGACAAAGAAAATGGGGGAGATCAGAATGTCCACCTCCATCCAACCTCTGCCATTGCCTCATATGACTGTGTTGCAAACTGCATCCAAAACTGGTCATATTACAACATCAGAAAATCCCTAAATCTTCCCATCACCCAAAATAATTGAATGGCCTATATGATAAAGGCATGTGGCATTGACCCATATGTCGTCTCCAAGTCCAGTCATATCACGGCAACATTCTTCCTTTGCCTCTTCACCTCCTGTAATGCTCGCCACGCCATTGCTGAGTACTCATTTCATCCTGGTGAAACCGGTATTCCTGGCATTGGTGCAGAATCTATCCTCCACCCTTCTTTTCAATGTCTCAGGTGCCGCACACACCACTTCATTCAACATCTGCCATGCTCTTTTCTCTCCCATACCTCGCCATCTCACTCTCTTTTGCCTGCTGACGTACAACCGCATGACCTACAACACTATCGTTTGCTACCTGGCTGTATCTCCTGGTTATCTTACATACCCCTTTGTCAAAGTCACTGCGTTGTTGAACCTCCTGCTCACACAACTTGCAAGTTGCTTACAACTTGGATACTGTGAGACCTCACACGACTTACGCACACAACCCATCTGAATCGTGATGACTACACAACCCTCTCACTGACTTAAAACTCCTGTCCACACCCACACTTCTCACGAGTCTGACATAGCTCCCCACGCACACCACCACACCGTTGCATTACCTCTTCTGTACAATCACTCCCACACCATCTCCGGTGCTGATGTATCCTTACCCCCCTGATGGATTCAAGCTCATGTTGACACTGACCCTTTACCGGACTTGCATCCACGAACTGTACCCACTTCTCAAAATTGCTACCGACTTCTTTTTCCATCCATCCGGGCCAATCTTTCACCGCCTGATTGGACGTTCTACTTCAGGCGTTGCGCCAGCCGTCCAATGTCAGATGCGTGAGGCCTGAGGTAATGTACGTTTTTACCTCGGAAAGCCCAAAATTGCTCTTGGCTCCGTTCCCCAATAATCTTCCCCACAGCCGAGCTCGAATTTGAGCTTGGGAAGTTTAAATGTTACTTGCATGTACTTTAATTGCAGTCATCTGTCAAAACTGGGTGTGGGTGTCTGAAACCGCTTGTGACATGGTAACTCAGCAGACGTGACCATTAAAGTGTCCACACTATGGCTCATAAAAATCAATCGTGAGGATGATATTTGATGAGTTAAACAGCTCATCAATGTCACCATATCCCTGGGCGGTGTTCAGAGTGATCTGGA
This sequence comes from Myxine glutinosa, assembly GCF_964187855.1. NCBI lineage: Eukaryota > Metazoa > Chordata > Myxini > Myxiniformes > Myxinidae > Myxine > Myxine glutinosa. Next base: position 17,648,465 of record NC_136264.1, read on the forward strand.
GCCCGTTAGCTCGGGATTGAGTCGTGTCAAGCTCCAATTTTTTAAATAATTAAATAAGTAATTTTCTCACTCTCATGATTTAAATCTGAGCATCCTTTTTTGAGTTGTTTAATTCAGGGGTAATGCGTCAGCGTGGTGATATTATTGTGGTTGTCCAGTGGTAATGGCCCAGTATGTGTCTGGCTGGTTAAAATGAGTCTTTTTGTTACCTCCTTTGCTGTTCACAGACGATGCGAAGGAACTCTTTGGGATGGAACTATTGAGTTGGATGGGTGGAGTTGGGGAGTTTTCTCAAGGTGTTGTTACCACCTTATGGTGTAGTTCTGTCAGCTTGGCATTTGCGCTGCTTTGTAATGGAAATGTCCACAAAATAATGCGTTGTGAGATGCAGCCGTGACGTGGACAACGGAGTAGAGGCCTTGTCTTTTATGCCCTCCTCAAGCAGAATCTTTCGGTTTACCCTCGACCAAACCCTGCGGGGTAATGGTTGGAGCTCCGCTGTAAGTCTGGAAGGTCGGCTGTTCGAACCACGGCTGAGCCATGCCAAGACTTTAAAAAATGGTACGTGCTGCTTCCTTGCTTGACGCTGGGCATTAAAAAGGACAGAGCACACAGAAAAAAAACATCAAGTTGGTGATACTAGTGCAGGCTTTGATGGGCCTTATGACCTCTGCCTGTGTTGAAGTTCCTTGTAAGGAAATTCTTTTGTCCCACTTTTCTCTCATTTATGGAATGATCTTGTCCAAAATCTCCACCTCTCCTCTTTCCTGTCCAGTCCTTCAGAGCAGCTGCTCATCACCATCTCGTGTTGCCTCGCATTCCCATGTAAAAGTACATTAATATCTGATAATGCCGTCATCCTACATTTAATATACTCGCATACACCCGCTCCCTACGGAAGCACCAGGAGGGGCCATGTTATTTTTCTCCCTTGTGTTTCTAGATTACAGTCGATCTAGGCTCATATAATGCCTCAAGAACGTCGGGTTTCCTCCCTTTCAGTTTTGTGTTAAACAGCATTAGCGACTGTTTAAAAAGGTAATCATACATGCTTGTGGTTTATATTTTTTACTTCCTGTAGGGGTGCCCCACCGAAACTCCACGATAAGCTATTTATAAATGTTAACACGGCGTTTGGCCAAGGAGGAAAATCCCCTTGGGTAGAGGGGGATATTATTAGTATCTATATAATAATACCGTAAGGACTCGACTTTGTTATCCCTTTTACGCCGCACCCAGTGACCCGATGCCCACGGCACTAATGGATTTACGATCTACGAACCGCGCTCTTTGTTTATCACATACAGCCATACTCGAAAAATCTGAATTAGCCGACGTTGGGGCCCAAAAGCATCCGATTAACTGCCGATACGACGCCATCTTACGACGCCATCGTATTGGCGTCTGCTGGGCGAATACGAAGCAAGCCGTCCGCTGATTGGACAGTCGAGTGGTGTGAACATGGGTGGTGTGAACCAAATGGTCTTTTTATTCCCTTGAACATTTTAAATTAGGATATATAAGGAAACGTCTTTATCGTCATTTTAATAAAGTTAAATGGAGTGACGTTGCGATACTCGGGGTGCGTTGCATAAATCCTCGTAACTCAGAGAGGTTTAGCAGGTGGCGAGACGTAAGGAAGCTTAAAGATAACGAGCTGAAACAGACGAACGATATGTCAATCCCTTTCTACACCGAACGGCAATAAAAGTATGAGAGCGGGAAGGCATGGCCTGAGCACTTCGAGCAGAGAGGACTGATTGGACTTTTTTTTTTTTTTTTTTTTGTATACTGAATAGTGATAGAAATAGAAAATAGGACTTAAAATAGAAAATAGAAAATAGAAAAGCTCGTGAAAGAGCTAAAATTGGACTTAACTTAAAGAGAAAAAATTGGAGCTTAATGGAAGAAGAAGATCCCATGAGCGCTCCCCTATGCCATCCATAATGGTACACTCTATCCATACACCACATCCTCCCTTCTGTGGATGTTCCATGGGTTTCGGCTAGTTAATATTGTTTTGTAATAACATTAATATTATGCTGTTATCATGAGTGTTCTTATTACTTTTGTAATTATACGCGGCTTTGGAAAAGCTTCACAATTAGCTATCTTAACATGGATATACACCTTAAGACGGATTTCGTCCAAGATGGGAAACCCTCTTGGGAAGGGGAGCGAGGAGAGTGGAGATGTGGAGGGGGGTGGGGGAGAAGTCGCTACAACCTCCATCATGTGGCTCTTAGTCCTCCTGTCAAGTTTGGTTGAGATTGGATAAGTAACGACAGAATGTGTCGTGGTCAGACAGACACACAGACACGAAGTTGCGTATTTTAGTAGATGTTGTACATGCTCATCCGTGAGCCCTCGATCTCTGCAGAATCATACCACATCACATTTTAGTCTTGTCTAACCACCTTCCGCCTCCTCCTTTTCCCCTGTTCACCTTCCTTATATTACGAAGGCCCTGACAACCACCGTTGTATAAGTCATATTGCATGTTTATTGCAGAGTAACTGCAAAATCTCTCTTCTTCCAGAGACGAACCGAGTATTGTTGGAGACACATTTGAGTAACGAACCTCGATATTGTTGGAGGGTCGGTCATCCATTAGAGTTTGTGGTTACGGCGAGGTCAAGTTCGGCATCGTTTGTGCACATGATAAATAGATGCTCTCTTTAACATCGAAACTCTCTAACACCATACTTGATACCATACGCTGAAATGACACCAAAACCGTTTGATAATATTCAAAGCAAGAACAAATGATGTCATCACAGAAGAGTCTGAGGTTGCAGAAAGATGGAAAGTGCAACTCTGAATTGAGGCAGACAGAGGCAGAGCCATTGAGAATTCTCCATAAACAAAACCAGCAGGCAGCAGAGAGGAAGTAGGCCAACCAAAGGAAGCAGAGAGGAAGTAGGCCAACCACAACCAACAGGAAGCAGAGAGGAAGTAGGTGTAAAAGCTATCAAATCTGGTCAATCAGACACCTGAAGTATAGTCTTGACTCCATTGTTTATTTCCAATATGCAATGATGCAGACGATCTGGTTCAATGACATTTCCGAACATTGAGAGAGATCAAATATCTGAACAACCTGTATGTCAGACACGCTGGCTTGCGGTAACTATAGACCCTTGCGGTAAGGAATCTTATACATATTTCTTCAAGGAAAGAATGAATGCTTGGCTAGAGCTGTCAGGATTTGGATCAAGTCAGGCCACTATAGTATTGTCAAGTCCGTGGCCGATGAAGACCAGCCTTGGACAGATAGCCGAACAGTTACTTTAACTCCGAGGCATATACCAGAACGTGGCGGAATTATCTTTTTGCGCACGTGGGAAAGGCCCGAAGCCGTATCTGATCGGGTTTATTACTCGAACCCATAAATGAGTAAACGGACACATCACACAAAAGTAAGATGCAACAAAAATTGAATTTATTGAAATAAATGCAAGGTGATAAAATAAATGTTGAGGTAAAACTAATTGCAATTTATACGTTGAGGATCTTCAACTTAGACACACAAAACAGACAAGGGCATGAAAATAACAAGTACAGATACATTCAAAGTACACCGCGCCCATGCCAAATAAATAAATATCCTCCAGCGTGGCATTGCCGGCGTGCCTTCGGTGCCCGGCAATACCGCCTTGCAGCTCATGGAGACTGTATTGGGTGGGAGAAGTGTACAATAATTGATTGATTAATTGCATAATTAAAATCGATAAATGATGATAATAAAATATTTTCTTAATAAATTGGCCAATAGCATACCTAAAGCACCAGTGCTTCACCCGAAGCTGTAACTTTTTGAAAATCGATTAAATAAGTCATTAATCGGAAAAACAAATTGATTACTGGATATATCAAAAATACCCTTTACAGCCAAATCACTTGGTCATTGTCATGTCCAAATATCAGCTGCCCAGCTCAAAAGGTGCCTGAGATATTGCCCAGATGAGAAAGAAAATAAATAAATGATTAATAATGAAAATAAATAAATAATAATCATAAAATAATTAATCAATAGGCCAAAAGAACACCTAAACCACCACCGTTTCATGCGAATCTGTAACTTTAAAAACAATTAATTAAGTCATTAATCGAATAATTAAATAAATAATCGATTAATTGATTAATCAATAAAGCAACTAGAGCTTCCAGGAAAGCAGAACTCAACTGAACTGACTGGACAACTTTAAAGTAGGTCAGTTGTCTGTACTATATTTGACTGTTCACTTCTTTCTCAGTTTCAGCATCCTAAATTCTTGTGCTTTTCTTAAGAGCTGAAAAAAATATGGCGGCCTATGGCGGCCATTTTGTGACAGATCGGGTTGACATGCGATAGCAACCTACCTTGTGTGGTAAGAGTCTCACACACCAAGTTTGATCAAAATCCATAAATATTTGTGGACGTTAAAGTCTTAACGTCGTTTCGGAGTTGAAAACAATATGGCGGCCTATGGCGGCCATTTTGTGACATATCAGGTTGGAATGCAATAGCAACCTACCTTGTGTGGTAAGGGTTAAACATTCTAAGTTTGATCAAAATCTGTTAATATTTGTGGACGCGAGAGTGTTAACGTCGTTTTCATGACCAAAAACAAAATGGTCGCCTAAGTCCGCCATTTTTCAACGGATCGGGCTGAAATGTAAAACTAATGTATTCCTTCGGGTAAGGATGCTGCCTGTCAAGTTTGATCAGAATCGGTTGATATTTGTGGGCGCTGGAGTGTTAACGTTGAAAAGTTAACAGACGACACGATGACGACGACAGATGACGGACGCCGGAGGGTTCAGTATGTGATGAACGTCCAGTTGAGTTAAAAATAGCCTTTCCAGCCAAATCACTTGGTCATTGGCATGTCCAAATATCAGCTTCCTAACTCAAAAGGTGCCTGAGATAATGCCCAGAAGAGAAAGGAAATAAATAAGTACTTAATTAATCGATAATAATTAAATAACTAATCAATTCATTGATTAATCAAATAACAAAAAATACCATTTATGCCAAAGTACTTGCTCACTATTGTGCCGAAAGTGCAGCTTCCTAGCTCAAGCATGGCTGAGATATCGCCCGGACAAACAAACAACCGGAGTGAAAACTGAGTACTCCCTTTCAGCGTGCGTCATTGCCGGGCCCCCTTCGGTGCCTGGCAATGACGTCATGCAGCGCCTGGAGATGGCATAGGAAAGGAGCAAAGAACAACAACAACAACAACATGCATTTTAAAGGCCATTTTCCCTGCTAGAGCGGGGGTTAGCCTTGCGGTCCCCATGACAATCTTCTCCATTTTGCCCTATTTTCTGCATTTCTCCTTGTTAACCCCCTTGCCCGCATTTCTTCTTCCACCATCTTTAGTCAAGTCTTTCTCGGTCTTCCCCATCCTCTACTTCCTTCTACATTCATTTCCATCACTCTTCTCAACCAGTCACTTTCATCCTTCCTCAACACATGACCAAACCATCTCAACCTGTTCATCTTCACAGCATCAATCACAGGCTCTATTCTCATCATCTTTCGCAATTCATCATTTGTCTTCCTCTCTCTCAACGATACTCTGCACATCCATCGAACCATTCGCATTTCCACCCTTTCCAACCTTCGTTGCTGCTCAACGTTCATTACCCATGTCTCGCTCCCATAAATCATAACACTTCTCACACATGCAGGATACACCTTTCCCCTTCAGCTTCAACGACACTCCCCTCCTCATCAGCACGCTACTCAGTTCCCGAAACTTCTTCCATGCACATCTCACTCAAGCAACCGTTGCCGAGTCTGATCCACCTTCTCCATTCAGCATGTCTCCGAAGTAGCAAAATGTTTTCACACCTTCCAGCTTCACGCCGTCTCCAAGATCCACCTCAACATTTCCTCCATCTGCAGCTCCCTCTGTGCACACCTTACATTTGAATGTAGCTGCCACACTGGTTAATGACCCTCTCAGACCACTACATTTTTGATGAACCCACTCAGCGCACATTGTACATTGAATGGGGTTCACTCCGACACCCTTCCTACACACAGCACAGGGCCACTTCCCAGTTCTTTCCACCTCACCGCATGCTTTACCACTTGCCATCACCTTTGTCTTTCCGATATTCACCTTCAGACCTTTTGTCTCCATACATTCCTTCCACTTGTTCATCTTTTCCTTTAGTCCATCCATACTTTCCGCAATCAACACCAAATCATCTGCATACAACAACCCTCCTTTACGTTCTGAGCCAGCACCTCCATCACAGCTACAAATAGTAGTGGACTTAGTACCGACCCCTGATGCACTCCCACCTTCACCTCAAACTCACCACTGTTCCCGTCCTTCGTCCTTACAGCTGTGCGCGCTCTTTTGTACATTGCCATTGTTATGAAAGTCAAATCCACAACATTGTCCCAATAGTAGGTTTAATGACAATTCGATCTTTGGCAACATCCTGTAAAAATAAGATCATGCAATATATCAGGATTATATAATCAAGGAAAAGTTCAGCAATTATCAATCAGTGCAAGCAAGCCTAGATCATCCACATATACGCACCGTTTGAGTCTACGTGTCACAGATTAAATGTCACAGGAATGATCCGGAGCGATGGCCGTCCGAGTTCTTATAGACGCCTCTCAGTGGTTGGAGAGAGCATAACTCCTGGGTTCAACTTAGATCCAATTTCATTACATTCTCCCCGCCGTTAAAACTACACTTCCGCTAAGGCAGGAATCAAGCACGCAGCAGCAATAGTAGGGCAGCGATTGTCCGTCCATGTCAGTCGGTCCATCCGTAGCGTTCGGGGCGACAAATTTCCCTTCCAGCACGGGTCCGGAAACTACCGGGTACTACATCCCCAAGTCCGGAGTCCCCTGCATCGGAGTAGCCGCCTAAGTCAGGTGACGAAGGTGGCACCACAGAGCCTACAGGTTGGGGTGTATTTGGTGGCGAGATGGCCGGCAGATGCTCCATAGGCGGAGCAACAGTAGAGTCCATAGACTCGTAAATTGGTTCGTCGATTTCCCCGCAAGGGGCCAGGTGGCATACAGAGACAGTTGACTCGCGTCCATCAGACATCAACACTCGAGCATGCTCGGGATTAGCTTGGAGTACTTGCACCTTATCCACTAGTGGATCATACTTACTCATGCGAACCTCATGTTTGAGGTAAGCCGGTCCCGGCTCTGCAAGCCAACTAGGTAAAGATCGGATACTAACCGAACTTCTCCGGTGATGAAACATCCGTTCATGGGGAGTTTGGTTGGTTGCCATACACAGTAAAGTCCTGATCGAGTTCAGTGCCGTAGGTAACGACCAAGCCCATTTATCTAGGCCTCGGCCGAGGGACTTAATGCTTAGCGTGACGGCTCTCCATATAATACCATTGAAGCGTTCGACCTGTCCATTCGCCTGCGGTCTATACGGAGTGGTATAGCTAGAAGCGACATTATGCTGGAGTAAGAAGTTCCTCACCTCCTGGGACAGGAACACCGCACCTCGATCGGTATGCACGTAGGCCGGATTCCCAAACATAGAAAACAAGTTCTGCAGGCACCGGATAACCATGGCGGCTGTCATATCTACGCACATGAAAGCGAAAGGGAATCTCGAGAACTCATCAACGATAGTGAGCAGGTAACGAGAGTTACTCGATGCCGGTGACGCCAGCAGTGGCCCTTTGAAGTCCATCGCCAATCTCTCCCACGGCCTAGTTGCTCGGACCAGTGTTCCCATAGGAGGGTTGTAAAAACGCGGTTTGAGTTCAGCACATACAGAACAATTGCGACAGATCTGGCGAATGTCTTCAACTGAGTAGGGCAAGTTACGACTACGCACAAAATGAGCGAAACGCGTCACCCCGGGATGGCACAAAGTGTCGTGCAAAGCGCGCAGAACCTCCAAAGATATGAGGCCCGCACACGTCGCCGGCCGCGATAAGGCGTCGGCAACCAGGTTATCCCTCCCAGGGCGATATTTGATTGTGCAGCAGAAATAGGTGAGTTCGATCTGCCAGCGAGTGATTTTCTCATTCTTAATGCGTTGAGCATGCTGGGTGTCGTACATAAACGCAACGCTCTGTTGGTCCGTGATAATTTGGAAGCATCGTCCGAGCAAGTAGGGACGCCAACGCCGAATCGACTCGACGATGGCATACGCCTCCTTTTCAACAGAAGAATGTCTCCGCTCAGCGGAGGAGAGAGGTCGCGAAAAGAAGGCCACAGGGCACCCCCCTTGGGAGAGAGTTGCAGCTATCGCATGATCCGATGCATCACTTTCCAAACAAAAGATTTATTTTCGTCAATCGTCGCCACAGCGGCACCAGCGATGTCAGACTTAAGGCTATGGAAAGCGGCCTTGGCAGCAAGGCTCATGGGGAATGCTTCGCAGTCCACAAGTGGGTGGAGCTTCGCGGAGAAATTTTGTACCCACTTAGAATAATGAGCGAACAGCCCGAGAGCACGCTTCAGCGAAGCACGTTTGCAGGGCGGGGCCATGTCGAGCAAGGGTCACAGACGCTCCTTATCCGGAGCAACAGAGCCGTGGGTCATGGTGCACCCCAGAAGATCTATCATGCGAGCAGAGTAACGACATTTAGCCTCATTCATTGTTAAGCGATACCTCTGTGTGACCTCGAGGAAGCGCTTCAGATTAGCATCATGATGTTCCTGGTCATACCCGCAAACCGTGAGATTGTCCAGATATACAAAGACATCAGTCAAGTTCTCCTTAGCGATGAGGTCGTCCATAGCCCCCTGAAAACAAGCGACCCCGTTCGTGACCCCAAAAGGTAGCCGGGTGAACTGGTATAACCTTTGACCCGATTCAAATGCTGAATAGATGCGATCGGCTTTGGAGATGGGGATTTGATGATACGCACTACGTAGATCGAGGGTGCTATAGACCGAATACTGTGCCACCTGCCGAACCAGGGATTCCATTCCCGGAAGGGGGTAGGCGTCCAGCTGTGTAAACCGATTAATCATCTGCGAATAGTCGATTACCATGCGTTTGCGATGTGCTTCACTTCGTACCACCAGAACGTGGGCCCGCCATGGCGACCGACTAGGTTCTATGATACCTTCCTTTAATAGCTGGGCCGTTTCTTCCGCAATGAATTGCGCGTCAGCTCGTGAGTAGTGTCGCGATTTAACCGCTACAGGTGTAGAGTCCGAGGTCATATTGGGGAACAGCGACAGCGGCTCAATTTCCATCCCTGCAAGAGCACACACAGCAAGCGTATCAGTGCCACCAAATTCCATTTCCAAGCGTCCATGTCACTTGAGAAAATCATGTCCGAGCAAAACTTCTGCACATAATGCGGGTCAGACCATTAGATGCACATCCGGAAACATTCGTCCCTTAATCACAAGCTTCAGTCGACATTCCCCTTTTGTGCTGAGCCATAGCCCCTGAGAGGCCATAAAGATTCGGCATCTTGTCCCAAGAATCGGCCATCCATGTTTTTGCACAAGTCGAAAATCCACATAACTATCCGTGGAACCTGTCGATCAAAGCATTAGCAAAAATTCCTTTGATCATGAGTGGGATGATAGCACGAGCCAGGCCAGGTGGACCTGTAGTTATCGAGTCGTCTAGGCGAGGGGCTCGTGCCTCGCAAGTGGATCCAACGCCAGCTAAAGTCTTTCATGCCGTTGAAGTCGTTTGTAGGCCAGTCGTGCCGCCTCCAGAGGGCGCACGTGCCACGCGTGAAGTTCCCAGCTTTCGTGCCGTGACAGTAGCTTGTAGATCATACGTGCAGCCTCCAGAGGGCGCTCGAGCCACGTGCGGAGTTTCAAAACCAACATTAGCCATTCGGGTGGCCAATCCAGGAAGTTGGCAGGGTGTCGGAAGAATGCCGGCCAAGGACGGTCGCACCGCGTACTGTCATGTTTGCGCCACTTGTTTAGTCGGCACGGCGAGTCTCACCAAGGTCGAGCTCTCAGCTTGGGGCCCACGGGAAGGGGCGATCCCCATCAAAGTCGGGCGAGGCGCGCCGCGCGCCGCTCGGCCCGCTGGCTCGGCGATAAGCACATTCATCGTCGAGTGGGCTCATTTGCCCCGCGACGATCGGCAAACTTTTGCAAAATGACCCGGCTTTGAGCACAAATGACATGTCGCATTTTTAGCTGGGCAAACAGACCTGAGATGATTCCGATTCCTGCAGAAATAGCACGTAGCGTTACTTCCGGGCTTGGGTAAGGCTGCAGGATCCTCGGGAGTGGCTGGGGTCTCCGATTCCGGCGGAGGTGCCGAGGCTGCATCCACGACCTCGGCGGTAGCTCTCTCCGGTCGAGTTTGTCGAGATGTCCCCGCAGTGACGTATGGATGTTCATACGCGTGGGATTGTTCCCGTGCTTGGGTATACACGTGAGATAGCCGGAGTGCTTCGGCGAGTGTCAAATCGGCTTCTTCAAGAAGTCTCTGTCTGACGACTGGGGACCTAAGTCCGGCGACGAAAGAATCGCGAACAAGGTCATCACAGACTTGTTCATGAGTACGTACCTCTGGGGCACTCTCGTTCAGTAGACGTCGGAGGTCTTGAGCAAAGTGATCTAGAGTCTCCGTGGGCTGTTGTCGTCGTATTGCGAGCAAATGATGGGAATAGACCGCGCTTCGTTTTTTAATGTAAATACGCTTCAGCTCAGCCACGGCTGCTTCGAACGTTTCACATTGCTAAATTGCCCTGTACACATTATGGTGTACCTTTGATTGCAGTACTTCTAGTTTCGTTTCATCGGTGACAGCTTCCTGAGCCTCGAATTGGTTATCCAAGATTTTCAGCCAATGTGTCAATTCGGCATCCGCGTCCACCGCTTGAGGGTCTGCTCCGAAGATCGGCACTTGGATCATTTTGTGACTCGTCATGTCACTCTCGTTCGTGTCACGTTCAAGACGAAGAGACGAATTGTCATTCATTGTTATGAAAGTCAAATCCACAACATTGTCCCAATAGTAGGTTTAATGACAATTCGATCTCTGGCAACATCCTGTAAAAATACGATCATGCAATATATCAGGATTATATAATCAAGGAAAAGTTCAGCAATTATCAATCAGTGCAAGCAAGCCGAGATCACCCACATATACGCACCGATCGAGTCTACGTGTCACAGATTAAATGTCACAGGAATGATCCGGAGCGATGGCCGTCCGAGTTCTTATAGACGCCTCTCAGTGGTTGGAGAGAGCATAACTCCTGGGTTCAACTTAGATACAATTTAATTACAGCCATCACTACTCTGATCAACCATTCCTCCACTCCTAACTTCCTCAATGCCCATGTCAATACTTTGCGTGGAACCCTATCGAATGCTTTCTCCAGATCAACAAACCCGAGAAACAACTTCTTCCTCTTCTCCATGTACTTCTCCTGCAACTGCCTCACAATGAAAAGCACGTCTGTCGTTCCTCTTCCTGGCATAAATCCAAACTGCATTTCGTCGATCTTCACTTTCTTCCTTATCCTCCTCTCCAACACCCTTTCCAATCCCTTCATTCCATGCTCCAATAACTTTATCGCTCGGTACGAGCCACACTCCAGAGGGTCACCTTTCCCCTTGTATGGAGGGACTAGGGTACTCAGTTCCCAATCCACTGGAATGCGGCCTTCTTTCACCACCAGATTACAGATCTCTGTCATTCTCTTCACACCCCAACTTCCTGCTTCCTTCAACATATCTCCCACAACTCCTGTCGGCCCTTTTCTACTCTTCATTGCTTTTATCGCTTCCTCAACTTCCTTCTCAGTTATCTTCTCTGCCGGTCTTAAAACTTGGTTACTCTCTATGTTGCCATCCCATTCATTCTCTGTAGTCAACAGCATTTACATATATCTTTTCCATCTTCCTTTAATTCCATCTGGGTCCACAACGATTTGTCCCACTTCATCCTTCAAGCAACTCACCCCCATCACATCACACCTCTCTTTCGCTATCTGCTTTGCAATCCTGAATACCGCTCTCTGACCCTCTTCCGAATCCAAGCGTTCTCCGAACATTTTCCTACGTGACTCCTGCGCCTTTGCTACCTCTTTCTTTGCAGTCTTCTTGGCTGCCTTATAACTTTCATGCTCTGCTGTTTCTGCTCCCATACCCTTCGCCTTCTGCCACTCCTTGAACCTCTTCCTCTTCTCGTCAATCCTCTTTCCAACTTCATCATCCCACCACCATGTTCCCGAGTGCCTCGGTGGTCCTTTTGTCCATCCACATACCTCACCAACGGCTCCCAACAGACTAGCTTTCATTGACATCCAACCACTTTCAAGCTCAACCACATCATTCTCTACCCTACTCAGCCTCTCTTTTAATGCCTCCCTTACTGTCACCTCTTTCAACCTCCACACCTTCATTCTCGGTTGGTACTTCACCCGCCGAGCTCTCCTCGCACCTTTCAACCTTATGTCGCAGACAACCAAGTGGTGCTGTGAAACAGCCTCCTCCCCCGGGATCACCTTTGTCCCGGAGGTGCCCCCTATCTCGCCTACGCACCATCAGGTAGTCAACGGTTGTCGTCGACCCACCTGACGTGTATGTAACAAGCTTATTATCCTCTTTCTGGAACTGAGTATTACAAATCAGCTCCATCAGCAAACTCCAAAATCCTTTCACCTTCTCCATTTCTCACACCATACCCGTAACCCCCATGAACTCCCTCAAAACCATCCATACTCCTTCCCACATGTCCATTTAGGTCTCCTCCTCCCACAACAACTTCCTCATCTTTCACATTTTCCATCAGCTTCAATATCGCACACCAGAACTTGTCCTTCTCTTCATCGCTCCGACAAACCTGCAGAGCATATCCCAAGATGACGTTCACCAAGAGCTTTCCAATCATCATTTTCACCATCATCAACCTATCACTCACTCTAGTCACACTCACCACACTGTCTACACACTCCTCAGAAAACAGGACACCAACACCATTCACGCCCTCTGGGCACCCTTGCCACACAAACGTGTATTTCTGTCCCTTCCTACCCTTCTCCATTCTCACAGCACTTCCCTTCCATCTCGTCTCTTGCACACAACATATGTCCACTCTTCTTCTGACCAATACTTCCACCACTTCTCCTGATCTCCCTGTCATTGTCCCTACAATCCATGTCCCAAACCTCAGAAACCGATCTCCACTTCGGGCTGTACCCTGCCCATATGTAGTTGTAATTGTCATGGTTCTCTTTTTGAGGCAATGTTTTTATGGCCGGATGCCCTTCCTCACGCCAACCCTCTTAGTCGTCTCTTACGACACGCAGGGATACGGTGTACCTATTCTAATCCAGGGTACACACTGGGAGGCATAGGAAAGGAGCGGTGTACAAAAATAAAATCCCCCCTTTGTCTTTGGGCACTCAGCTCTGGTCTCGACGAGCACTTTGGTGGGGTCGGTCGCCGAGAGGACCGCACGTCGAAGCACCTGAACAATGGCGCCGGTCAAGCGTGCCTGCACCCTGAGCTGTGCAGCAGGCAGACAAACGTCCCCCCCCCCCCCCCCCCCCCACTCGTTCCCAAAGCTGGGACAAGAGAGAGAGAGGGGGGAGAGGGAGAGAGGGAGGGAGAGAGAGAGAGAGAGAGAGAGAGAGAGAGAGAGAGAGAGAAAGAGAGAGAAAAAGAGAGAGAAAAAGAGAGGCAAAGAGACAGAAAAAGAGACAGAAAAAGAGAGAGAAAAAGAGAGGCAAAGAGACAGAAAAAGAGAGGGAAAAAGATACAGAAAAAGAGAGGGAAAAAGAGAGAGAAAAAGAGAGAAAAAGAGAGAGAGAAAAAGAGAGAGAGAAAAAGAGAGAGAGAAAAAGAGAGAGAAAAAAGGAGAGAGAAAAGGAGAGAGAAAAAGAGAGAGAAAAGGAGAGAGAAAAAAAGAGAGAAAAAAGAGAGAAAGAAAGAGAGAAAGAGAGACTTGACTTTTATGTCCTTTTATTACAAAAGTATAAAAAACCAATAAATGGTGATTCAAAGAAAACAATCACAACAGTTGCACAAGCATTTACATGATAAATAAACAAATTATCAGAAAATAAACAAGCAAGTATTAAGGAAAACAACTACATAGTAAATACTAACTGACCCTCAGCTATTTTGCAAAATGCATCTCTCACACATCACTGCTCCTCAAAGAGTTGTACCTCAGAACAACAACAAAATTCCAGCTTCACTCTTGAAACACAGAGAGCTTTAAACATTTCCAAAACATCTGTACAATACGAATCATTCCGTATCTTTGATTTCCTGGTCTTATATATCGCCAACTTGGCTTGCGCAAGAAAGAAGTGAATTAAAATTGTTGTTGGGGAATTGAACCGCCCACTTGGGCCAAAAATAAAGGCAGGAAAATCAAAAACAAAGGAAAACCGTGCAAGTAACATTTAAAAAAAAACAAATAAAGGAGTTAACCGGTCACGGCGTACATACGCATGGGGCAAGGTTTCAGTTTGTCCACAAAATGGACATTGCTCACTTATCGCTTGCGAGAAGCGGTGAATTAGGGAATTTGTGGGTAGGATCCAATGCGCAATTCTCCATTGAAGATCCCCAACACGTTTCGGCACAGGCTGTTTATAGTACCACCCCCAAATAGGGTAAAGGGGAGGGGTATTCGGCAGGACTGCAGGCCATCTACAGGGTACAGGGGAGGACAACGAAGGAAAAAATGATTTTTAAGCATTGCACATACAGGGTCTTTCGATTGCTCCCAGAAAAGGATAGAGAGCGGCCAAAACGAATCGGCTCCAAACTGAGAGAACCAGATAGACAAAGATTGGGGAAGGGTGGCTAAGATTCAGAGGTGGGTACGGGAGGGTTGCTTGCCCAGCCATTTGAGGCACAATAGATGCAAAGCACCATTTTCAGAAAGCTGTCAACTCTGCGACACGATCTAATGCCAACCGTCGAAGCCAGCGTGGTAGCACTGATCCACCTGTCATTGGTGGTGTTTCTCAAGTGACACACTTTTGTTACTGAGGCATTTATAATTTTTTGAATGAAGGTGCTTTCATTCACCCACTCACCAAATACAGAGTTGTGAAATAATGGTTCGTTGAAGAACATGGATCGAACATAAGTCGAGGGGTCACGGAGACTGGTAAAGGCTTGCCATGCATTCAGTAGGCTTCAGTGAAAGGCAGGTAGCATCGATAGGTCTATCTTGGTCGAGTCCATCAAGAACAGCTCCTGTGCAAGGTCCAACTTCCCCGCTTGACGTAAGATGCAGCTGGTAAGCTGTCTCTAGGCCAAACATGGTTCAAACAAGAAGCACCATGTTGTTCGTAGGCGGAAAGCCATGATGCGGCACTTGACATTGACCAGCCCTTGGCCACCCTCTGCAGTTGGTAAGTTTAGAATCTCTGGTCTCAGCCAATGCTTTCCGGACCAGAAGAAATGGGTGATGCATTTTTGTATGTCCTCCACCAGAGTTTTGGGCGGCTGCAGGGAAAGAACCTTGTACCATAACTTAGTGGTAACCAGACTGTTGATGACTAGTACCCTACCTAGGTAGGACAGTTGGCAGAGCAAGTTCTTCCATTTCAGTAACAGTACTTCAATGTGTGCCAACAAGCCTTCCCAGTTATGCCGCACAAAATTCCCAGGGCCAAGGAACACCCCTAGGAACTTAATCCCATCTCTTCTCCATGAAAGATTGGCATGGAGAGGGGGAGGGAGAGGAAATAGGGGGGGGCAGGTAGGGGGTAGGTAGAGGGTTGAAGCCACAGCGCTTCTGTTTTTGTCCAATTTATCTTGGCCGATGATGCCCTGCTGAAGAGATCCAATGCACTCATCATCAAATCAACGTCTTCTGACTGTCAGATGCAGACACAGATGTCATCTGCATAAGCAATGCTTTTTAAGGGGTGGGTTCCAAAAGTAACACCAGACAAGGACTTCCGAAAGGTATTTAAGAGGGGCTCAAGGGATAAAGCATACAAAATTCCTGACAGAGGGCAGCCCTGCCTTACCCCTCTCCCAACATAAAAGGGGGGTACAAGTTCATTGTTTATCTTTAAGATAGCCGATATGTTTGAATAACATAATTGTATATGGGATAGAAAGAGAGGTCCAAAACCAAAACATTTTAGCACCTCAAAAAGATATGTATGAGAAACACAGTCAAGAGCTTTCTACTGGTCAGGGAAGATCAAGCCACAACTTTCATAATTAATCTCACAGATTTCAATGACATCTCGGACAACAGAGATATTATCCTGAATATTGCGACCAGGAACACAATAAGTCTGGTCCATGTGTATAATGTCTCCTAGTAGGGGCGAGAGACGTAAGGCCAAAGCCTTTGAGAAAATTTTATCGTCCGTACACAATAAGGACACTGGCTTCCACTGTGAATGAGCAATAAATTTCCTTTTTTAGGAAGCAAAGTAAGCACGGCTCTCCTGCAGCTCAATGGAAGTTCACCCTTCTTCAAGCTCTCCAGGAAAAGCAGAAGCAAATCAGGTCCAATCAAGTCCCAAAATTTCTCGAAGAACTCCACTGGCAGACCATCCAGGCCAGGTCATTTTCCTTTGTCCAGGCTTTTAAGGGCAACAGAAAGTTCCTCAAGCGTGAGCGGTGACTCCAGATCCGTTCTTTGCTTTGGAGTTAGTGGACCGACACCATCAAACACGCTCGGAACAAGTTCTGCATCGACATCTGTTGCCTGGTAAAGTGTAGAGAAGAAGAGTCTTGCATCCTTCTTAATTTCTACAGGGTTGGTCGTGATTGCATTATCAGGACGTTTCAAAGAAGTAATTTGGGAATGAGGACATTTTGTTTCAAAATCAAAGAAAACACTGGTCGGAGAATCCAGGAGGTAGAGGTGCTGAAAGCGTAGTCTCGTTAGTGCTCCTTGGGTTTGATTAGAAATGATATTATTAAGAAGAGACTTCTTCTCATATAGTCTGAGTTTCTTTTTGGGGGTAGGATGGGGTTTTTAATTTGTTTGAATCTGGAGAATCTCCTTCTCCAGCTCCACTTTCATTCTGCGTTCTACCTGTGTGTTTAGAAAACAAAACTGCTGACAGAAACTTCTAATTTGGACCTTTGTGTTGTCTCACCACAATCGCTGGTCCTTAAAACTGGATTTGGAGCCTCTCAGATTGGACCACACCCTCTCAAAGGCCTTCCTAAAGGAGTGGTTATCTAATATGGAAATGTTCAGTTTACAAAAAGAGTGGCGATTTGGAGATAACCCGACATGGTAACTCATGGTAATGAGGTGATGGTAGGAGAAACCAGACGGGGAAATTTCAGTGGTGGGGGAGAGGTTGGCAAATGGCAAATTTATATAAAATTTATCAAGCCTGGTGAGGGCCACTTGATTATTGGCAACCTTACACCAGGTAAATTGATGGGTGCCTGGATTTTGTATCCGCCAGATAAATTGAAAACCAAAATCTTTTATTATTTTAGATAACAGTCTGGCTGGTCCGGGGTGAGGTTCTGCGCCATTCCGATCGCACTCAGGTTGCAGGGTGCAATTAAAATCGCCGCCTATTATAATGCACTTCTGCAAGTCCAACTGCATCATGTAGAGTCGTAACCTGTCATCGAAGGTTCGTCGGTCTGTGCCCTTTGAAGGGGCATATACATTTATTAAAGTAAAATGAATGTCTCCATCAACAAAATCCAGTGAAGCTAAGTGACCTGTGATTATTTCCTGAAATGAGAGTTGGAGCGGGCAAAAATGGGGATTAATTAGAAAGGCAACTCCTGCTGTACGAGAGGTTGAATCGCTAAAGTAGCCGGCCTTTTTCATCATTCGATTCCAGATAGCGTGAGACGATGGAGTAGAGTGGGTTTCTTGTAAGAAAGCCACATCTAGTTTCCGTTGCCTTACAAGGTTTTTTTTTTTTTTTTTTTTTTTTTTGGAAATACAGAATTGAGGCTCGTGAAAGAGCTAACATTTATTTCACAAACAAATCAAACAGACAAACAAAATATATAAAAAGGAGGGAGCGGAAGACAAGATGGGGAGAGAAGGGGAAGCACACAAATACAACATTTGAGAGCAGGGAGATGTGTGGGAGAGAGGGGGCTTGGGGGGAGGAGGCGTGGGAAGGGGGGGGGGGTGGGGTGGGAGAAGTATAAAACACAAGGACACCAGGGACTTCCAGGACAGAAGTTGGTATTTCAAAAAAGTGGATTTGGGGTTAAATTAGCGGGGGTAGAAAAGATCAAGGTTTTGGATGGGGGAAGATAAGAGATGGTGGCGAACAGCTGTTTTAAAGACCTGGAGGGTGGAGTGGGATTGAAGAGAGTGAGGGAGTTTGTTCCAGAGGCGGGAGAAAAGAGGAATGAAGGAGTGAAGGTGAGCAGAGAGTCTTGATTTTGGCAGTTTGACCATAAGAGGCTTGCAGGCAGATCTTGTGCGACCTGTAGGAATATTTGGGGGACAGAGCCCAGAGAGAGCTGGGGGGGCAAGGCCAGAGAGGAGTCGGTAGAAGATGGAAAGACCACCAACCTGCCTGCGGTGAGTGAGTGAGAGGCCCTTGGAGTTAGCTTCATCGTGGGAGATTCCAATGATTCTGAATGCTTTGGTTTCAACAACATGAAGACGAGCTAGGTGTGAGGCAGGAGCACCAGCCCAGAGGGGAGAGCAGTATTCCATTGAGCTGCGGATGAAAGCCATGTATGTTGTGAGGAGCTCAGGTGTGCCAAGGAAGGACTTCACATGATTGAGGATGCCCAGTCGGCGACTGGCTTTGGAGGCCAGATTTGAAATGTGGTTTTCCCAGGAAAGATCATGGCAGATAGTGAGACCCAAAAGCTTGAGTGACAGAACTTCTTGGAGAGGATTATTCAGAAAGTGGATGGGAGGGTTGTCCAGTCGGTCTTTTCGGAGAGACATCATAAGAGTGTGAGATTTGTCAGGATTGAAAGACATGTTCCACTTGTTTGCCCAGTCTGTGATTTTGTCCAGGTCTGCAGAGAGTGAGGAGGCTGCAGACTGCCGATCTGAGGGATGAGGAATGGAGCGACAGAGAGAAGAGTCATCAGCAAAGAGATAGAGGATTTTCAAGAGAGTCAGGGAGATCATTGATGAAGACCAGAAAAAGCACAGGGCCCAGAACACTGCCTTGGGGAACTCCAGCCTGAACCGGAAGAGGAGATGAGAGAAACCCATTCAGGGCCACACGTTGACTTCGACTAGAGAGGAAGTCCGCCAGCCATGCATGGAGATTTCCATGGATACCATAGGAGGAGAGTTTGGTGAGCAGAGCGGGGTGCCAGACCGTATCGAAGGCACATGATATGTCAAGGGAGACAGCTCTAATTTCCTGTTTGGCATTGAGGACCTCCGTCCATTGTTGAGAAAGCAGAAGCAGCATGTCCAGAGTAGAGTGACCAGGTCTGAAACCAAATTGATGATCAGAGATCAAGCCATTGGAGAAGAGGAAAGATTTCATATCCGAAGCAATGATGGATTCCATGACTTTGCTGATAATTGGGAGAAGGCTGACCACTTGGAGCATTGACCACTTGACCACTTCACTTCACCACTTGACCACTTGGAGCATCCTAGACTGGCTCGCACCACCATTTATATTGAGGCGACCAAAAATAGTCATGGAGATGTAAAAGAGGTAAGGAAAGGGAAATATCCTCAACTTCCTCAAGCTTAACTGTAATAAATCTGAAATAATCATCATTGGCCCAAAAACGCTCACAAAATCCACCCATAACTTTGCCCTCAACATTGACGGTATCCCGGTATCCACCTCCCCTCACATCCGGAATCTTGGCGTCATCTTTGACCAAACCCTCTCCTTCGACAAATACACTAAACAGATCACAAAGTCAGCCTTCTTTCACCTGAAAAACATCGCCCGTCTCCGTCCATCCCTCTCCTCCGTGGCTGCAGAAACCCTCATCCACGCCTTCATCACTTCCCGTCTGGACTACTGCAATAGCCTCCTCTATGGTTCACCCTCAAAAATCACCAATAAACTCCAATACGTTCAGAACTCTGCTGCCCGTCTACTCACCCATTCCCGGACCCGTGACCACATCACCCCCGTCCTTTACAAGCTTCACTGGCTCCCCATCCCCCAGAGAATCCAGTACAAAATCCTCCTCTTGACATACAAAGCCCTCCATAACCTGGCCCCATCCTACCTGGCTGACCTCCTCTCCAGACACACTCCCACCCGCAACCTCCGCTCTGCTGGTACCAACCTCCTGACCCCCTCCATCCGGACCAAATTCAGATCCTGGTGGGACAGGGCCTTCTCCATCGCTGCTCCCACCCTCTGGAACTCACTACCTCACACCATCAGAGACTCCTCCTCACTCACCACATTCAAAACATCACTAAAGACCCACCTGTTCAACACTGCATTCAACATTCAACCCACAGCATTTAACCCCTGACTATCTCTTCTCCTTCTCCCTCCTTTTGCTTTAAATATTTCCCTATTGATTCTTGTCTTTTTGCAATTGTTGTTTTCATGTATTGTTATGCATTATGTTTTCCACTCTGTCAAAGCGCCTTTGGGCTTCTTGAAAAGCGCTATACAAAATAAATGAATTATTATTATTATTAAATATGCGTATCATCCTTTTAGTTCGTTTTTTGCTTTAACAATGTGTTTCTTAAGCCTACTGCAATGGGGTTCCGTGAAATTGTGGTCACTGGGTTGGCGAATAATACACCTTGCCGTTTCAATAAACCCATGTAGATCAGAAAAATGATCTTTTATTTCAATATATCTTTTTCTAAAAGTCTGGTTCAGAAACTTGCGTATTTGCGATGGTAAGACGTTGGAATCACTGTATGTGGAGAATTCCTCAATGTCATAGGATTCCATCTCTGACATGTCAGAAGCACTATCTGGGACCCCTGGCTCTTGAGACACCAGAATACTCTGTGGTGTGCAGGTGTCATCCTGCCCTGTTTCTGTAGGAACAGCTTGAGGGAGAGGTTCCACCAGAAGCCCGGGTAATGTGGGGGGGAGGGGCGATTCTGCAACCTGTTGCACAATTAGAGGTTCTTCCTCGGGACAATCATTGTGCTCAGGTACATTTTCTAAATTGGCCGGTACGACTATTTGATTTGAAAGATCGCCGTCAGGTGCGTTGGAACACTGAGGGGTCGAAATTTGCTTTTTTTGCCCCCCAGTCGAATCTGGACCCGACTTGTCATACTCCGCACAAGGATTTAACGTAGTTTGCACTCCAACCTCATCTGGAGGTAGCGCATGCAACTCCTCCACATTAGGCTGAGGGTCCATATAGGCAGCAGGCAGAGGATCTGCATTCACATTTAGCAATATTCCATATCGATTACTCATCGATGTTTTATCAGGTGGTACTGAGTCCAATGCATCGGAGTCTAACACCACCTTCATTTCCTTACGGGGTGGAGGGACATTCCGAGGTGTTTTCCTCTTTCTCAAAGAGAAGACGAGTGTAAAACCATCCCAAAGGTTGTCTTTTACGGAGGTTTTCGATGTCGATGGTACATTTTCTGTGACAGTATCAGGGGGTGTTGTCTGCTCGGCTACTGTGGGGAAAATTTGTGGACAAAACCGTTTTAGATGCCCAAAGTTCCCACAGCCGAAACATTTTAACGTTTCCGTGGACGCATATACCTGGTACTCGTGATTACCCACACGAAACGTAAATACCGCGTTGAGCACGTGTGTGTTTAGCCTGCTCGTTGTGAGACCCCAGAGATAACATCGTGATCTCCGACACCACTGTACCATACCGAGAAAGCTCTTTTAAAATTAAATCGTCTTTCAGGCATGGGGGACAATTTGATATCAATACTTTCACGGCTGGGGTGTCCAGTGGGGAGACCAGGACAAAATGTCCATTCTTGGTAGACAAACCGGTCGCCACAATTTCATACATGTACAAGCTGCTCTTCAGCTACTAATATTACCAGGCGTTTGTTCATCCGTGAAGCTGCACGGATTTTCTCGAGCCCGGTTTAATGTTACCCACCGCAATAACGATGTCTTCCACGCTGACCTCGTTAGGGGGAACGCAAACCACGCCATGTTTCTGCGTCAATCCCTCAAAGGCCGCGTCGCGGGAACGTGCTGACTTGACGACGATCGGAAAACCCTCGGCCTAAGCCGAGATGCATTTGGGGAGGGTGGAGGGGGAGGAGGAGGGGTACAGCTTTCTGTACAAGTAGGGGGGGGGGGAGGGAAAAGCGCTACTCGGAATACACCAGCACGAGCGAAACTATCACGAGGAAACACCTCTCAATGAGGAAAAGGGCGAGAAATCACGACAACCCGTCAGAGTGTCGATGGACTCACCCCTCGATCTCCCCGAAAGGCGTGGGCTCTCTTTCTCTTTCTCTTTCTCTTTCTCTTTCTCTTTCTCTTTCTCTTTCTCTTTCTCTTTCTCTCTCTCTCTGTATCTCAGGGGAAGAAACGAAAGTGGAAAAAAAATAAATAGAGATAGCAACACATGCGAGGAATGCAATGGAGGCGGGGAGTGGGGTGACAGGAACGAGTGGGGTGATGGGAACGAGTGGGGTGGGGGTAGGGGAGGGGACGGTCAGAGGAAGGGAAGACCGAGTGGGGGTGGGGGGGCTGGAACTGGGAGGTGGGTGGAGGAAAATTGGAAGGGAGGACGAGGGTTGTGGTACCGGGTTTGATGAAAATGGAGTGGTGGGGGGAGACAGAGAATACACAATGTGAAAATAAACAAAAATGGAAAGGAAAGGTGAAAACAACGACCAAAAAAAAGGGGGGGGGGGGTAGAAAGATCGAAAGTCAGAGCAGTTCGCACCTCACCACACATGCACAGCCACCATCTTGCCATGCCCAACACACAAACGGCCAGCAGGGGGTGAGAGAGAGAGAGAGAGAGAGAGAGAGAGAGAGAGAGAGAGAGAGAGAGAGAGAGAGAGAGAGA
Organism: Myxine glutinosa; assembly: GCF_964187855.1. NCBI lineage: Eukaryota > Metazoa > Chordata > Myxini > Myxiniformes > Myxinidae > Myxine > Myxine glutinosa. Next base: position 17,671,317 of record NC_136264.1, read on the forward strand.
GAGAGAGAGAGAGAGAGAGAGAGAGAAAAAAAAAAAAAAAAAAAAAAAAGAAAGAGAGAAAGAAAAGAAAAAGAAATATAGAGGATTACCAGGTCCTTATTGATCAGGTTAACTCCGAGCCTACAGGGTACTCAGCCTTATAAAAGAGTGCAAACGAGATAACTGGGTCATCTATTACCAATTTCAGCTTCGCCATTCCTTAAACAGTGGCTGGAGGCCCTTGTTTCTGGTAAAATACCTTGTTGACATTTGTGACTGCGACTGCATGATGCAGTACAAGAAAATAGACTGAATGCTCCGCTTACTTGGCTAAATATGGCGCGAAGTGGAAACGCCATCCTCCACAAGTCACAACCTCATCCGATGACTGGCCCTTCCAAAAGGAGAACCAACTATACACGTGATTTATGCTGGAGAACTTTCGCATTTGCATAGCCTGATCCAAATTTTCATTCCTTGCACACTTGTATTTAATTAAATAATTAATTCATCATGGTGCGCATGAGAACGACTCTCCTGCCTTTGCCACCTTTAAATCCCTATATTTTTCTTTCTAGTGTTGACCTCTTTTTTTTGCCTAATTTGACCTCTTATCTCCAACACTTTCAAATTAAAATGCGACTCTTCTAAAATGCTGGAGTTTGAAGATGATGTTTGTATCCGCTGCTGGATTAGCTGTCCATGTCCTGCTGCCCTCTGTTCTACCTGAACCTCAAGCCCCCTATTTTATTTTATTTTTACATTCATCAAAGGTTCTAAGTGGAGCCGTTATCTCACTCGAGTGTTTTCGCCTTATCTTTCCTTATTGTCCTTGGTCATTGCATGACAACTCCACACCACCTGTCCACACCTACTTCCCTCCATGCCACTCTTGTCCCATGCTCAAAGACTTCCAGTCAAATCTTTGCAGACCACATGGCCATCCCATTAATTCTGATTGTTGCTCTCCTTTTCAGTGGTGCATTTTCGGAAGTGTTTTTAGCACAATCCCGACACTCACCTCAGCTCGCCGCCATCAAGTGTATGAATAAGAATGTTCTCATGGGAAAGGAGAACACGGTGGAGAATGAGATTGCGGTGTTGTCCAGGTACTTGGCGTTAAACCTTTTCTGAATAATTGCCTTTCTGAATACTTGCCTTTCTGAATAATTGCCTTTCTGGATACTTGCCTTTCTGGATACTTGCGTTTCTGGATACTTGCCTTTCTGAATACTTGCCTTTCTGAAAACTTGCCTTTCTGAATAATTGCCTTTCTGGATACTTGCCTTTCTGGATACTTGCGTTTCTGGATACTTGCGTTTCTGGATACTTGCCTTTCTGAATACTTGCCTTTCTGAATACTTGCCTTTCTGAAAACTTGCCTTTCTGAATAATTGCCTTTCTGAATAATTGCCTTTCTGGATACTTGCGTTTCTGGATACTTGCCTTTCTGAATACTTGCCTTTCTGAAAACTTGCCTTTCTGAATAATTGCCTTTCTGAATAATTGCCTTTCTGGATACTTGCGTTTCTGGATACTTGCCTTTCTGAATAATTGCCTTTCTGGATACTTGCCTTTCTGAATAATTGCCTTTCTGGATACTTGCGTTTCTGGATACTTGCCTTTCTGAATAATTGCCTTTCTGGATACTTGCGTTTCTGGATACTTGCCTTTCTGAATAATTGCCTTTCTGGATACTTGCCTTTCTGAATAATTGCCTTTCTGGATACTTGCGTTTCTGGATACTTGCCTTTCTGAATACTTGCGTTTCTGAATACTTTCCTTTCTGGATACTTGCCTTTCTGAATACTTGCCTTTCTGGATACTTGCCTTTCTGGATACCTGCATTTCTAAATACTTGCGTTTCTGAATACTTGCCTTTCTGGATACTTGCCTTTCTGGATACTTGCCTTTCTGAAAAATTGCCTTTCTGGATACTTGCCTTTCTGGATACCTGCATTTCTAAATACTTGCCTTTCTGAATACTTGCCTTTCTGGATAATTGCCTTTCTGAATACTTGCCTTTCTGAATACTTGCCTTTCTGAATACTTGCCTTTCTGAATACTTGCATCTCTGAATACTTGCCTTTCTGGATATTTGCATCTCTGAATACTTGCCTTTCTGGACACATGCATCTCTGAATAATTGCCTTTCTGAATACTTGCATCTCTGGATACTTGCCTTTCTGAAGAATTGCCTTTCTGAATACTTGCATCTCTGAATACTTGCCTTTCTGAAGAATTGCCTTTCTGAATACTTGCCTTTCTGAATACTTGCCTTTCTGAATACTTGCATCTCTGAATACTTGCCTTTCTGAATACTTGCATCTCTGAATACTTGCCTTTCTGAAGAATTGCCTTTCTGGATACTTGCCTTTCTGAAGAATTGCCTTTCTGAATACTTGCCTTTCTGAATACTTGCCTTTCTGAATACTTGCCTTTCTGAAGAATTGCCTTTCTGAATACTTGCCTGTCGGAATACTTGCCTTTCTGAATACTTGCCTTTCTGGATACTTGCCTTTCTGGATACTTACCTTTCTGAATACTTGCCTTTCTGGATACTTGCCTTTCTGAATACTTGCCTTTCTGAATACTTGCCTTTCTGAATACTTGCCTTTCTGGATACTTGCCTTTCTGAATACTTGCCTTTCTGGATACTTGCATTTCTGGATACTTGCCTTTCTGAATACTTGCCTTTCTGAATACTTGCATTTTCTGGATACTTGCATTTCTGAATACTTGCATTTCTGGATACTTGCCTTTCTGAATACTTGCCTTTCTGAATACTTGCCTTTCTGAATACTTGCCTTTCTGAATACTTGCCTTTCTGAATACTTGCCTTTCTGGATACTTGCCTTTCTGAATACTTGCCTTTCTGGATACTTGCCTTTCTGGATACTTGCCTTTCTGGATACTTGCCTTTCTGGATACTTGCCTTTGTGAATACTTGCCTTTCTGGATACTTGCATTTTCTGAATACTTGCATTTCTGGATACTTGCCTTTCTGGATACTTGCCTTTCTGAATACTTGCCTTTCTGAATGCTTGCCTTTCTGGATACTTGCCTTTCTGGATACTTACCTTTCTGGATACTTGCCTTTCTGAATACTTGCCTTTGTGAATACTTGCCTTTCTGGATACTTGCATTTTCTGAATACTTGCATTTCTGGATACTTACCTTTCTGGATACTTGCCTTTCTGAATACTTGCCTTTCTGAATACTTGCCTTTGTGAATACTTGCCTTTCTGGATACTTGCATTTTCTGAATACTTGCATTTCTGGATACTTACCTTTCTGGATACTTGCCTTTCTGAATACTTGCCTTTCTGAATGCTTGCCTTTCTGGATACTTGCCTTTCTGAATACTTGCCTTGAGTGTGGTGCAAAGTAGTTCGGCAGTCCCTACATCTCATTCCCATTACCCACGTGTTTTTCAGGAAATTGAGAGTGTTGTGAGGTCACAGTAACATAATGTTGAACTTTTCTAATGCATTCATTTAGATTAGCACTGCAGCTGACTATAAGCTCACTTTGCACCCTCTACCACGTCCCAGGATAAATCATGAAAACATTGTGTCGCTGGAGGAGATATACGAGAACACGACGCACCTCTACCTCGTCATGCAGCTGTGAGCATGCACAGTAACTTTTCATCGCGCCGGGCTTGGCTCAGGGAGACCGACACGTATATGGCACCGAGGAGATAGGTGTGCCGTTTTGTTGTGTGGTTTGGTGACGTGATTGTTGTTGCTGTGGCAGTGGTGTTGTGCATACTAGTTGTGATGTGATACTGCACATTGTTTATACCATGTGGTGTGAACAATACATGCGGACATGTTACCGGTCGAGATGTCATGGACCTTGGCATCCCAAGGTCATGGACCAATATTGATGCTGGGGTGCATTTTCACATGGCTAAACATGTCATGGACCTTGGCATCCCAAGGTCATGGACCAATATTGATGCTAGGGTTCATTTTCGCATGGCTAAACATGTGATGGACCTTGGCAACCCAAGGTCATCGACCAATATTGATGCTGGGGTGCATTTTCACATGGCTAAACATGTCATGGACCTTGGCATCCCAAGGTCATGGACCAATATTGATGCTAGGGTTCATTTTCGCATGGCTAAACATGTGATGGACCTTGGCAACCCAAGGTCATCGACCAATATTGATGCTGGGGTGCATTTTCACATGGCTAAACATGTCATGGACCTTGGCATCCCAAGGTCATGGACCAATATTGATGCTAGGGTGCAGTTTTCACATGGCTAAACATGTCATGGACCTTGGCATCCCAAGGTCATGGACCAATATTGATGCTAGGGTGCAGTTTTCACATGGCTAAACATGTCATGGACCTTGGCATCCCAAGGTCATGGACCAATATTGATGCAAGGGTACATTTTCGCATGGCTAAACATGTGATGGACCTTGGCATCCCAAGGTCATGGACCAATATTGATGCTAGGGTGCAGTTTTCACATGGCTAAACATGTCATGGACCTTGGCATCCCAAGGTCATGGACCAATATTGATGCAAGGGTACATTTTCGCATGGCTAAACATGTGATGGACCTCGGCAACCCAAGGTCATCGACCAATATTGATGCTAGGGTGCAGTTTTCACATGGCTAAACATGTCATGGACCTTGGCATCCCAGGGTCATGGACCAATATTGATGCTAGGGTACATTTTCGCATGGCTAAACATGTCATGGACCCATATTGATGCTGGGGTGCATTTTCACATGGCTAAACATGTCATGGACCTTGGCATCCCAAGGTCATGGACCAATATTGATGCTAGGGTGCAGTTTTCACATGGCTAAACATGTCATGGACCTTGGCATCCCAAGGTCATGGACCAATATTGATGCAAGGGTACATTTTCGCATGGCTAAACATGTCATGGACCTTGGCATCCCAAGGTCATGGACCAATATTGATGCTAGGGTGCAGTTTTCACATGGCTAAACATGTCATGGACCTTGGCATTCCAAGGTCATCGACCAATATTGATGCAAGGGTACATTTTCGCATGGCTAAACATGTCATGGACCTTGGCATCCCAAGGTCATGGACCAATATTGATGCTAGGGTACATTTTCGCATGGCTAAACATGTCATGGACCTTGGCATCCCAAGGTCATGGACCAATATTGATGCTAGGGTCCATTTTCGCATGGCTAAACATGCAATATTGATGCTAGGGTACATTTTCGCATGGCTAAACATGTCATGGATCAACATTGATGCTAGGGTACATTTTCGCATGGCTAAACATGTCATGGACCCATATTGATGCTGGGGTGCATTTTCACATGGCTAAACATGTCATGGACCTTGGCATCCCAAGGTCATGGACCAATATTGATGCTAGGGTGCAGTTTTCACATGACTAAACATGTCATGGACCTTGGCATCCCAAGGTCATGGACCAATATTGATGCTGGGGTACATTTTCGCATGGCTAAACATGTCATGGACCAATATTGATGCTAGGGTACATTTTCGCATGGCTAAACATGCAATATTGATGCTAGGGTCCATTTTCGCATGGCTAAACATGTCATGGACCATGGCATCCCAAGGTCATGGACCAATATTGATGCTAGGGTACATTTTCGCATGGCTAAACATGCAATATTGATGCTAGGGTACATTTTCGCATGGCTAAACATGCAATATTGATGCTAGGGTACATTTTCGCATGGCTAAACATGTCATGGACCATGGCATCCCAAGGTCATGGACCAATATTGATGCTAGGGTACATTTTCGCATGGCTAAACATGCAATATTGATGCTAGGGTACATTTTCGCATGGCTAAACATGTCATGGACCATGGCATCCCAAGGTCATGGATCAACATTGATGCTAGGGTACATTTTCGCATGGCTAAACATGTCATGGACCATGGCATCCCAAGGTCATGGATCAACATTGATGCTAGGGTACATTTTCGCATGGTGAAAGGGAGTACTGAGTTTTCACTCTTGTTTCTTTCTTGTTACTTGCCCCAAAAAAGTTTTTTTGACAAGTATGTTGATCACTCCGGTTTGTCTTTGTGTGTTTGTCTGTCTGCTCACTTTTACTTGCCCACAGGTCACAATTTTAAACCTATCTTCACAAAACTTAACCAAATGGGGGAGTTGGTGGTCTGACTGTATCCTATTTATTTTTGAGTTCAAAAGATCAAAAGGTCAACATAGGCCGAATGCCAACCACCTTTTTCAAACTTATAAATCCTCAATTTTCATCCGATTGACTGGAAATTTGAATGCGATTTTCATATCAGCGAAATTAATTCTACCACCAACTATTTTTGAGGTCAACATCGGCCAAAATGTCAACATAGGCCAAGTTTCTAAAATCCTCAATTTTCATCCGATTAACTTGAAATTTTAAGAGGATTTGCATACCAGGTCACTGAATTCAACCACCAATTATTTTTGTGATCATCATAGGCCAGCAACTTATTTTAGGGATTTCGCAAGTATCGTGCTAAGCACGACATATATCTTCTTTGTTTGTTTGTCCAAGCAATATCTCATGTCCGGAAATTTGTCCGGAAATTTGTCCATAATAGTGCGCAGGTGCTTTGCCAAAAACAGTATTTTTATTTTTTGATTAATCAATTAATTGATTAATTATTTAATTATTATTGATTTATTAAGTACTTATTTCATTTCTTTCTCATCTGGGCAATATCTCAAGCACTTTTTGAGCGAGTAAGCTGATATTTGTACACGACAATGACCAAGTAATTTGGCTGTTCAGGGTACTTTCGATTGAATGATTTATTGAATAATCAATTAATCGATTAATTATTTAATTAGCGACTACCTGGTTAATTAAGTTTTTTTTAAAGTTCCAGATTCGGATAGAACGGTGGTGGTTTAGACATACTAATAGCCAATTGACTAAGAAATAAATTTTTATGATTATTATTATTATTTTTAATTATTAATTATTTTTGGGTTTCTTATCTGCGCAATTTCTCAGGCACCTTTTGAGCTAGGAAGCTAATATTTGGACATGATAGTGACCAAGTGATTTGGCTTTAAAGGCTATTTTTTATTTATTGATTAATCAATTAGTTGATTAATTATTTCATTATTCGATTAATGACTTGATTAATTCATTTTTTTAAAGTTACAGATTCGGATGAAACGGTGGTGGTTTAGGTATTCTATTAGCCAATTCATTAATTATTTAATTATTTTATGATTACTATTTCTTTATTTTCATTATTAATCATTTCTTTATTTTCTTTCTCATCTGGGCAATTTCTCAAGCACCTTTTGAGCAAGGAAGCTAATATTTGGACACTACAGTGACCAAGTGATGTGACTATAATGGATATTTTTGATATATTGGTTAATCAATTAATCGATTAATTATTCATGGATTAATCAATTAATTATTTAATTTTTTCGATTATTGACTTATTTAATTAATTTTCCAATAGTTACAGCTTTGGATGAAACACTGGTGGTTTAGGTATGCTATTAGCCAATTGATGAAGAAAATATTTTATGATTGCTGTTTATTGATTTTAATTATGCAATTAATCAATCAATCATTGTACACCTCTCCCTCCCAATACAGTCTCTATGAGCTGCACGGCACTATTGCCGGGTGCCAGAGGCCAGAGGCGCCTCGGCAATGCCGCGTTGTAGGATATTTAATTACTTGGCATGGGCACAGTGTACTTCGAATGGACTTGTTTCAGCTTTTTTGTTTTGTTCCACTGCAAACCAAAGAAATACATATGTATGTGGATACCTAAATATTTTTTAATTTCAACAATTTTCTGGAAGAAATGGTGCATTATTTGAAAAAAGAGCAAGGGTGCCAATATTTTTGGCAATGACAATATATATATATGTACATATCTACATACAGTCATGTGAAAAAGTAAGTACACCCCATGTAAAGTTTTGACTTTTTCAACATATTTCAACATACAGCTATTTGATCTTCATTTCAACAATATTGATAGATAAAGGTGATATAATATAACAAATATCATGAAACATTTACATTTTGTAGTCCATTGTATAATTTAAATAAACATAAATGCAAATTTCGCATGTGGAAAAAGTAAGTACACCCTTGGCTCTAATAGGTGGTATTGCCCCCTTTGGCAGAAACAACCTCAAGTAAGTGTTTCTTATAACTGTCTACCAGTCTCTGACATCGACTGGGAGAAATTTTTGCCCACTCCTCCATGCAGAATTCTTTCAGCTGTGCGATGTTTGAGGGGTTTCTTGCATGCACAGCTCGTTTCAAATCCCCCCACAACATCTCGATGGGATTTAGATCCGGGCTTTGACTTGGCCATTCCAGAACCCTCTATTTCTTTCTTTTCAGCCATTCCTTGGTGGATTTACTGGTATGTTTAGGGTCATTGTCATGTTGCAAGGTCCACCTTCGGTTGAGCTTCAACTTTCCGACATATGGCCTCACATTATCCTCAAGCACCCTCTGGCACAATGAAGAATTCATAGTGGATTCTATGATGGTGAGCTGCCCAGGCCCTGATGCAGCAAAGCTGCCCCAAACCATAATATTTCCACCACCATGCTTTACAGTTGGTACCAGGTTCTTGTGGTCAAATGCTGTCTTTGGTTTTCGCCAAACATGTCTTCTGGTACTGTGGCCAAATAGCTCTATCTTTGACTCATCTGTCCAGAGCACATTGTTCCAGAAGTGCTGGCCTTTGCCTAGGTGTTCATTGGCAAACTTTAGTCTTGCCCTGATGTTTTTTCCGGACAGCAAAGGTTTCCTCCTGGCACACCTCCCATGCAGATCAAATTGTGCAGCCTCTTTCTAATGGTAGACTCGTGCACTTTGACATCAACAATGGCAAGAGCTACCTGTAGGTCGCATGATGACATTCTGGGGGTTCTTAGAGACTTCTTTCAGCATCTTGCGGTCTGCTCTCGGGCTGAACTTGCTGGGGCCGCCTGGCCTGAACAAGTTGGCAGTTGTTTGGAATCTTCTCCACTTGAAGATGATCTTCCGGACAGTCGAATGATTGATTTCAAATTGTTTGGAGATCTTTTTAAATCCCTTCCCAGACTTGTAGGCATCTATAACCTTCTTTCTGAAGGCCTCGGAGCGCTCTTTTGATCTAGTCATGGTGACGCCGCACACTTCAACAACAAAGAGCAAACCAAACGAAATGTCTGAGGTTTAAACAAGACAGGTTCCTCCAAGATCCTCTCTAACGATGCTCTAATCATTTGCACCTGAGCTGGTGCACCTGATTCAAATTTTAGGTATTTGAAGTAGTGATAAATGTTGGGGTGTACTTACTTTTTCCACATGCGAAATTTGCATTTTTGTTTATTTAAATTATACAATAGACTACAAAATGTAAATGTTTCTGATCTTTGTTATGTTATATCACCTTTATCTATCAATATTGTTGAAATGAAGATCAAATAGCTGTATGTTGAAATATGTTGAAAAAGTGAAAACTTTACATGGGGTGTACTTACTTTTTCACGCGACTGTATAGAGATATGTACATACATACATATAGTCCATGAGCCAGGTCCAAAAATTTTGAAGTTGAGTATCAAGTTTGGGGACTAATTCCCACTATGATTTTTAGTTACACCGATGTCTGACGTCCATGAAAATGAGTGATGGACATTTCAAATGAGTAGCTTAATGCCATTTCCGACGCCATCTTTAAAAATGGCTGCCATTTTCAAGGAATATTCATGTAATTCAAAACTATTGCTGCATGGTAAATTCTGATGGTCAAATCTTAATTTGTACTTATCAAATGTTATTCACTTTATAATTTGGAGCATGTCAATACTTATTTTAACCATTTTTATACATGTTTGCCAAGAATTTCGCTTTAAAATGCTTGGAAAATGCCTAAATTTGCCATTTTCAAGGAATATTCATGTAATTCAAAACTATTTACCGTTTCAAAAAAACTATTTTAGTCAAAAAATTAGTCAAAATTCTATTTTGTATGCGGCCTAAAAAAAAAAAGTCAAAGTCAAAAAAAATTAGTCAAAAAACTATTTACCGGTTAAATTTACCGACTCCTCTCCGGCCTTGCTCCCCCAGCTCTCTCTGTGCTCTGTCCCCCCAATATTCCTTCAGGTCGCACAAGATCTGCCTGCAACCCTCTTATGGTTAAACTGCCAAAGTCTAGGCTCTCTGCTCACCTTCACTCTTTCATTCCCCTTTTCTGCCGCCTCTGGAACAAACTCCCCCACTCCCTTCAATCCCACTCCTCCCTCCAGGTCTTTAAAACAGCTGTTCACCACCATCTCTTATCGTCCCCCATCGAAAACCTTGATCTTTTCTACCCCCGGTAATTCACCCCAGAGTCCTTGCAGTGTTCATATGTTTTAATCCTCTCCCACCTCCCCCCAAGTCCTCTCGATGTCCCTGCTCTCAAATGTTGTGTTTGTGTCCTTCCCCCTCTTCCCCCTCTCTTTTGTGTCCTTCCCCCTCTCTCCCCATCTTGTCTGCCGCTCCCCTTGTTTTTTGTGTTTTGTGTGTCGGTTTGTCTTTTTGTGTGATTAATGTTAGCTCTTTCACGAGCCTCGATCTTGTATACAAAAAAAATAAAAAATAAAATAAAAATAAAAAATTGTTTTTTTTGAACTAGTCACTCCCAGAAGTTGTCTAAATAAGTTGGTTAAACCAAATTGGGGCAGATAGATCGAGATTTTCAGTAAAGGTAATGATTACCGACATGAGAATATTAGTCATAATTACCGTAGCCTCCGCGTTTTTGGTGAAAACCATTTATTTTGTTTGTATGCGGCCAAATTCTAAAACAAAATTATGGGTTAGGGGAAATAAAAATAGGCATAACGTTTGAACCACACAAGATAGGCCAACATATTACCACTCATAATGTGTGTCTTGAAGCCCTCTACGCATTGCATTAATTAATATGTAAATTGGATCAGTAATTAGGTCACCAGGGGTCACAAGGTCACGAAATCCAGGCACTACTGAAAATGAGTACATCGTCCAGCAAAAATTTACTTTAAAAATCGGTTACACACATTTTCACAATTCTGATGCCTAGATAAGACCCTTACACCTATTGGTATGTGTTAAACCCATGTTAACAAGTTTACATACAATGAATTATTAATTGATGTGTGGGGCATGCGAAACTGGAAATATGCCCTCCAGTACGTTGTGCTATGCTCTCTACCCAAAACAGCTTGTGCAATGTCTATGAAATTGTAAGGAAATAGAAAAAGTTCTATGTTCTACTCAATGGCTATGTTTAGTCCTCTTCAAACCTAACCTCCATGGCATGCTGAATGAAATCTGAAAATGGTTTAGCCTATCGGTACCAATGTGACATACGAAGAGCTTGGTTTCAAAATGAAATAAATGCCAAATTTAACATTTTGGATTTTTTGTTGTCAAAAGATTGTCAAAGTGATCAAACTTTCCCTGGGCTTTTTCGTCCCAAAGTGCCGTAAATCCTGGGTTTCTTGGCAATAATAACATGTATATTATACATTTCCCTTTGAATTTTGACCTTTTCTGCCATTTTTCTTAAAACCTCGAAAATGGATTTATCTCGTTTTGGAGCCAAACTCTTCATATATACACTGATAAAAATTCGTTTACAAGTTTTTGACGTTAATCTTCTTCGTTATCACAATCACTGTCGCAATCATCTGAGTCCTGTTCAATATCAGCACCATCATCGTAATCATCGTCTTCTTGTGCCATGTTGGTGCAACTCTGCAGTTTACATGCAGCAGTGCACTTTAGACCATTAATCATGCAAGAACAGTCCAACTGGCGGCAACTCCGTGCACACTTGCATGAGATGAGACTAAGAACGACATCTGGAGCCGGCAAGCCAGTCATCCACTGAATTATTAGTTCTCCTTCACTGTTTAATTCCCAGCCATGGCCTTCTGATGGCTTGGGGATGTCTGGAAAGCATTCTAGGCTTCGCCTCCAGATAGCAGCTTGGTAATTTGCACGAAGTGTGTGCTGCAGCAGTGTGTCTGCGCATGGTGGAAGCTGTCCAGATTTGACGTCGCCCTTTCTTGCACAGAACATATTATAGCGCAGATCGTTTACACCACATATCTTTGTGTTTTTAGAGTAAAGAAGACATGTGAACTCTTGGATTTGGTTGAAAACGTCTTGTGTCAGGTTCCACGATGCTCCAAGAGCTCCACGATGCACAATTTTTCCATACTGGGTGGGATGTTTCCAAGCTATTTCAGTTGTCTTAGCAAACAGAGCTTGATCGAGTACCATTGCAATGTTCTCAAGATGGAGTGAAGACATGATCTTTAAAGCATTGGAGAGAATCTCCTGCGCTGTTGCCATTTCTGTTGCGGGTGCATTTATAGAGGGCAGATAGCCTACAACATCCTCCATCACCTCCACATGACCCCTTGTCATGATGTTAAAACCTGTCCATGAGCTGACTTTTTGATGAAGTGGGTCGAGCAAACGCGTCAACACCCACAAGTGGTTTCTCCTCTGTGCTTTAGAATCTGCATCTTCAAGAGTTCCAGACAAATCAGCTGTTTGTATTGCTGGCGGACCTTTTCTTTTCCCGACACTATACACTGGTAGCAGTTTATCCGATGATTGAATGGATCGTTTCTTCTCTTGTTTATCAACAACAGATGTTTTCTGTGTGGGCATACACGAAAATGATTTTGGTTGGACAATGATTCCATTGACTCTATGTGATGTTCCACCTCCACTCAGGGATTCTTCTAACCTGTCAATGTTGTCAAACGCTAATACTGTCGGGACAGAGTGGTGCACATCTGAAGGAAGAGAAACATCATCGCTGTTAACACTTGCTATTTTGTCAATACAGAGTGCTGTGTCAATCTCTTCCAGAGCTGTGTATGAACACCCATGTCCGAGTCTATTCAAGATTTTGATCAACTCAACATTACCAGTTAGTGTTTTGATAGCCCATGGAAGCAAGACATGTTTTGATGTTTTCACTGTGCCAACACTTACTGCAGTGATGACATCCTGTGCCATCGACCATGTTAGTCTATTTATGCGAGCAGAGCCGTTCTCACTTCCACCAAGTAAGATTCTCAAAAATCTCTGTAGAGTCGGTGGAACTTTCACATAATCTGGAGTGAGGTCTGCTGGCTGAGGAGGCCAATTGTCATTGAAGGGAGCGGCTTTAATTTCATCTCACAGTGACATGGCTGCTTGGACAATTATGTTGTCATTACTGGCTTTTTCAAATGTTTCCAGCTTTGATTTCACGTGGATCAACTCAGCAGCTAACATCGTTTTGGTTAGGTTATCAGGCATTAGGTAAACCTGACGGTTCTCTGTGAAGAAAGTCAGTGAATCGCAGAACTGCATCTCTATACTGCGCCGGATATTTTTCTTGGTGGAATTGGTGATCTCACTTATGCCTGCAGACGCCATTGATGACACAAGCTTGGCTGTGATATCGAGCAGTGGAATAATCCTTGGATTTGAAAATAAATTGTTCCGGATGTATTCAAACACAGTTTTTAGTGATGCTTTCTCAACCTTTTGATATTGAATGTAGTCTTCTTCACTCGGTTCTGGAGTCTGCAGTTGCTCTATTCTCTCTGGGCGCGTGTAATCTCGGTAGCACGATTTATGGTAATGAGCCTCGGCTGCAACTATATCTCTTGCAGTCACGGCCAACACTCTGTCGTCATTACGGTTGATTGCAGCCTCCCTCACGGTTTTGTCTGATCGCAGCTCAACAGCTGGATTAAGAGCCTCTCTCGACCATGTTCCCTTGATATACTTTGACACCCGCAGACAAAAGATGCATTTCTTTTCATACACTCTGTCGTTAGATGACGGCTCATCTCTGGAAGATCGTCTGGGCGCAGTATCGGGCACATTTGCCAAAGAACTGTTGGATTGCTCTTGAAACTTAGCTAATGACTTTTTGTGTGTAAAGTCTGACCTGCAAGCCCTGTGATCGTATATTGGAACATGCGGAAGTTCAGCTGGGCTCTCTTCAGCAAGCTGAAGAATGGGTTTAAAATTTCGTATGGTCGCTGCATTGCAAAGTGTCTGCCATGAGTCGTTGTCATTTGGCTTGCTCAACTCATGCAGGGCTGATTTCTTGCTGCAAATGATACATGTTCCTGTCTCATGCTCCAGCTTTCTCCGTTTAACCATTACTTCCGATTGAGACATTTCAAAATTGTTTTTTAACCATGTATATATAGGTGGAATGGCACTTTTGGGCAGAAGATCTAATCGTCATCCATGCAATCTGAAATGAGAAAATATTGGGGGAAAATTACCATACTTGTATATGCAGTTGAAATGTGAATCTAGCTAAACAAATCTGAAAATCAATATCTTTTTCCTTCAGCTGAAAATAAATCCAATATAAATATAAAATATTGTGTCCTCAATACATTTCTAGCAAAACATGTAGCCCTCGAAATCAACCAGGATTGATAAAGACAAAGGCATAAATACGTTGAATAGACGATTTTAATACTACAAGAACAAAGAAAGAGTACATACAGTAATTTCAATAGAAACTACGACATAATCAAAGCATAATAAAACCAATGCAAAACTACACACAGATTGCCCACAAAGAAGAGTAGTTTCTAATCCAACAGGTGTAAGGGTCTCATCTTTGAAGAATAGAAGCACAAAACTGTGAAAATGTGTGTAAACGATTTTTTAATTTAATCTTTGCTGGACGATGTACTCATTTTCAGTAGTGCCTGAATTTCGTGACCTTGTGACCCCTGGTGACCTAATTACTGATCCAATTTACATATTAATTAATGCAATGCGTAGAGGGCTTCAAGACACACATTATGAATGGTAATATGTTGGCCTATCTTGTGTGGTTCAAACGTTATGCCTATTTTTATTTCCCCTACACCATAATTTTGTTTTAGAATTTGGGCACACAAACAAAAAACTAGATTTTTCACCAAAAACGCGGAGGCTACGGTAGTTACGACTAATATTCTCATGTCGGTAATCATTATCTTTACTGAAAATCTCAATCTATCTGTCCCAATTTGGTTTAACCAACTTTTATAGACAACTTCTGTGAGTGACTTGTTTAAAAAAAAACAAATTTAGGCATTTTCCAAGCATTTTTAAGCAAAATACTTGGCAAACATGTATAAAAATGGTTAAAATAAGTATTGACATGCTCCAAATTATAAAGTGAACAACATTTGATAAGTACAAATTAAGATTTGACCATCAGAATTTACCATGCAGCCATAGTTTTGAATTACATGAATATTCTTTGAAAATGGCAGCCATTTTTAAAGATGGCGTCGGAAATGGCATTAAGATACTCATTTGAAATGTCCATCACTCATTTTCATGGACGTCATACATGTGTGTAACTAAAAATCATAGAGGGAATTAGTCCGCCAATTTGATGCTCAAATTTTGTCTGGCTCATGGACTAATACATGCATACATACATACAGTGCCTTCAGAAAGTATTCACACTCCTTGACTTTTTAACATGTTGTTGTGTTGCAGCCTGAATTTTAAAATGGAATAAATTGAGTTTTTTTTGTCCCTGATCTCCACATAATGTCCCAAAATGTCAGTGGTTTTTTTTCAAAGTTTTTTTTTAAACAAATTAATTAAAGATGAAAAGCTGAAATGTCTTGATTCAACAAGTGTTCAACTCCTTTACTATTACACTCCAAATTGACCACAGGTGCATCCTATTTCCTTTGATCATCCTTGAGATGTCTCTACAACTTGATAGAAGTCCACCTGTTGCCAATTCTATTGATTGGACATTATTTAGAAAGAAACACACCTTTCTATATAAGGTGCCACAGTTGACAGTGCATGTCAGAACAGAAACTCTACCATGAAGTCCAAGGAACTCTCCGTAGAGAGTAGAATATAGAATTGAATTGTGACGTTTTTTGCAAAAAGACAATATATAATTGTGAGGACTGGAGGAGGCATAGATCTGGTGATGGGTATAAAACAATTTCTTGTGTTGAAAGTTCCCAAGAACACATTGAGCTCCATCATTAGGAAATGGAACAAATATGGAACGTCCCAGTCTCTTCCTAGAGCTGGCCGTCCGACCAAACTGAGCAACCAGGTAAGAAGTTCCTTGGTCATGGAGGTGACCAACAACCCAATGACCACTCTAACAGAACTACAGAGTTCCTTGGCTGAGATGGGAGAACCTGCCAGAAGGACAACAGTCTCTGCAGCACTTCATAAATCTAGGCTTTATGTTAGAGTGGCCAGACGGAAGCCACTCCTGAGAAAAAGGCACATGTCAGCATGCCTGAAGTTTGCAAAAAGACACGTGAAAGACTTGAGAGCATGAAGCAAAAGATTCTGTGGTCTGATGAGATGAAAATTGAACTATTTGGCCTGAATGCAAAGTGCTTCGTTCGGAATAACCTGAGCACAACTCATCACCCATATAACACCATCACTACCGTAAAGCATGGTGGTGGCAGCATCATGCTATGGGGATACTTTTCAGTGGCAGGGATTGGGAGACTTGTGAGGATAGAGGGAAACAATGAATGGATCCAAATACAGGCAAATCATTGAGGAGAACAAACTTCAGAGTTCAAAAGACATTCAACTGCGGTGAAGATTTACGTTCCACCAGGACAATGATACAGCCAAAGCCACACTGAAATGGCTTTAGAATAAGAGCATGAAAGTCCTTGAGTAGCCGAGGCAAGGCCCAGACTTGATTCCTATTGAGAATCTGTGCAAAGACATCATCATCTATGAGAATAATTGGTGACAGACACCCACGAGCAGATGGAATAACTCAATTTCTGCGATTTGAGTGTATTGTTACCCTCGCCAGAGGAGAGGGTATTGCATTTGAGTCTGTCTGTTTGTCTGTTTGTTTGTCTGCACAGAATAAATATGATTTTCTCTGCAACTGTTGGTCCGATTGACAGGAAATTTTCACCATAGGTGCAACTCCACATGTATAATTTTTAATGATAATTATGACGTCAGAGGTCACGTGGTTCGGCCGCTATCTTGGAAAAACCGAAAATAAAATCACCTCTATATCTCCAAAGCGCTGATTCGAAAAAAATGAGACATGGCTCATTGTAAAGAACTCTCAATGGTGAATAAATATGTTAATGATGATGTCATAGGTGCCTCCATTATGACGTCATAATTCGACAAGTACAAAACTTCATCCCATCAAGATGAAATTTATTGACCGTCATGTAGGCATAAATTGGTGGAGAAAAAAATAATGATGACGTCATCGGTCACGTGGTTCGGCCGCCATATTAATTTTAACACAAAAGCCTTAAAAACCACAGAAAATACATCTTGGCGAGGGTTTGCAATCTCTGATTGTTCCTTTTCTTGTTCCTTTTGCACATTGTGAGCTTTGGTTGGTGTGAGCAGGGTGAACAGCAATAACGAGGTACCTGTACCAGTAGATCAAGCCTTCGGTTCTACCTTTCAACAGACATTGCAGGAGATTCCAACCTTCCTTCCTCAGAAGTGTTACCTTTCTGTTTGTACACCTAAGCTGAAACTATGGATACCTTGCATGCTTTTTACAGCTCTCTAATTTTCTGCATTAACCTTATAGTGTGAGATTGTTCATGATGTGATTTGATGATAATAAGGTCGATGAAAGGTCGATGCATCATGTGTAGCGTTGTGTGCCATGACATGTGATGGTGGGTGGTGCTGGTGACGAGGCAGTGTGTCGGGGGGAGAGTTGTTCGATCGAATTGTTGAGCGAGGATTTTACACGGAGAAGGATGCCAGCCAGCTCATCCAGCAGGTGCTCCGTGCCGTTTCCTACCTACATCAGTCGGGAATTGTACACCGGGACCTCAAGGTGTGTTTTGTGGCTTGTATGGCTCCTCAATCATTATTTCTACACTTTTAAATCAGACCTAACTTGGGCAGTATATCTTTGCATTTATTATTGCAAATGACCATCTTATTGTTCTTTTTCCCCAGCCAGAGAACCTGCTGTACTTTAGTCCAGATGAAGACTCAAAGATAATGATCAGTGACTTTGGTTTGTCCAAAATGGATGCCATAGGGGACGTGATGTCCACAGCATGTGGGACTCCTGGATATGTTGGTGAGAGTTATTAGGTTGCAGGAAAAGATGTCTGTATGTTGTCTTGCCTTCTACCCATTGTTACCTCGCTCATTAATGAGCCTAGAACAAGAAGAACAACCACCTTTAGAGGCCATTTTTCCCCGCAGAGCGGGGGTTGGCCTTTTTCGGGCACCGTGGTCCCTTTTTTTGAAGCAAAGTTTTATGGCCGGATGCCCTTCCTGCTGCCAACCCTGTTAGTCGCCTCTTGCAACACAGGGAATTACCAGCAAGCTGGTACTCAATTTGCCGACCTCGGAAGGTTGACAGGCTGAGTCAACCCCCCTGGTGTTAATTCAGCGATCGGCCGGGATTCAAACCCAGGATCCGAGGATTCCAAGTCGGCACCCTAACCGCTAAGCCAACGAACCCAGGATCCTAGGATCCCAAGCCGGCACCCTAACCGCTAAGCCAACACCAGGCTTTCATTAATGAGCCTAGACTTTGTACAAAAAAAAAAAAGAACGGGAAGATTAAGGGAGAGTGATTTATTTATTTATTTATTTAATTTTTCTGGTCGACAGAGTGCAGATGTGGGGATGTTTAAACTTG
Organism: Myxine glutinosa; assembly: GCF_964187855.1. Classification (NCBI taxonomy): domain Eukaryota; kingdom Metazoa; phylum Chordata; class Myxini; order Myxiniformes; family Myxinidae; genus Myxine; species Myxine glutinosa. The sequence continues at coordinate 17,689,990 of NC_136264.1, forward strand.
TGGGTACCTGTATGGGATACGAAGATGTAAAATAATGGGTACCCAGGTAACCAACAACGTCGGATCGAATTGAGCGGTGGTGTCTAGCTCAGCATAGTTGGCCATCTAGGTGTTCATGGAGGGGTTGGCCTTGTTACTGTTCCCATCTTAACCCCTTGATCACAATGCTGGGATCCCAGGTTCAAATCCCATACACTCTGTTGATTTGTCCAATGGCGAGTAATATATCGCTTATAATGCGTTTGTCCTACATGTGACGCATGTACAAGCTCCTTCATGACCTTAGAATGATGTTTCAAACAAGAATGACCGTACCCATGATCACAACCTGCGACAAGATCCAGCAATGGGCCAATTGGGAAACACGTATTTAAAGCACTCTTTAAAGATGGACTGCACGATTGGGAAACACACATTTAATGCGCTATTAAAAGATTAACTCGACACCTCTTATCCATGTCAAACTCCGCCACGGTTATATCAGAGTGAGCTGATTTGTTACAGGGTCACGCATTGTTTAACCCCAATATGGGGCCATTCAAAAATTACGCAACGCTTTTTTTAATAGTAATTTGCGTAATGTAACGCTTGATTACCGTGCGTTGTGACATGACGTGCTTGATTAAACCTTACTATTATTCGACATATTATTTGATTTTTCAGGGTCCCTCATCGGGAATAACACTGGAGCGAAACAACGCCAATGGAAATCTGCTGGAACAAACACAGGCAGTGTATAATCAGCAGAGGCCTACAGGCCTGATGTCTTAGGCCCACCAGAAAAACAAAATGGCGGCCATATTATTTTGTCTGTGTGCCATGGTGGGTGTGGTCAAGTGACAAATGTGGGTGGGGTCCAGCAGCTGCCCCGACCAATGGGTGCACATTTCAAAAATCGTCCCCAACAAGAACAACAACAACCATGCGAAGCTCTTGTAGACCTGCGAGGTGCATCTGATGTCATGAATGGGATGGGTTTGGGGTTCGTATTGCAGGAAAAGAGGGTCTTTTAGATGTGGGGGATAGTCGTGAGATTTGGGAGTAGGGAGTCAGACCATTGGGATTGGTTTCCGTTTGTGCAGCAGTGAACACGAGGGCCTATCTACATACTGCATGCACACATGAAAACAATGGGCAGAGATCGTGTATGGACATTCATGAAAAGGTGGAAGGTTTCCGCTGGCCTTTCGATTCGGTTAGCAACGATTGGCCCATTTATGTCTATACGTTGTATGTATAAATTGTTCCTAATAGTTATCTGTGGTTTTTATCCCCAGTGTTCTGGCACTTATCCCACACTGCACTGTCTTTTTATGACCATTCATTCTCATTTCCTGTTTATGCCGATTTAGCTGATACATCCACCACTTTACACCACATACCACATCCACCACATCCACATGTCATCCACATCCATGCCACACCACATCCACACCACCGATGGTCCACACCACCACCACCACACCACACCACCAGATCCACACCACCACCACCACATCCACACCACCACCACCACATCCACACCACCACATCCACTACCACCATATCTACACCACCACACCACCACTACTACACCACCACCACACCACCACACACCTCACACACCACCACACACACACCACCACACACCACCACACCCCACAACACCACCACACACCACCACACCACCACCACCACATCCACACCACCACATCCACCACCACACACATGCACCACACCGATGCCACACCACATCCACATCCATCATCCACATCCACATCCACATCCACCACATCCACTACAAACCACATCCACCACTTTACCATCATCACTTCACCATCACGTGCTCCATCACCTGCTTCACCTTTATCTTCACCTGCTCCATCACCTGCTTCACCTTTATCTTCACCTGCTTCACCTGCTCCATCACCTGCTTCACCTGCTCCATCTTATGCATCATCCAATGAACTCTCGGATGAGCAAAAATAGTAAAATAATAAATAAGAAAAATTTGGCTTTCTGAATATCCTCAAATTGCTCTCCGAAGGTCTCGCATTGGTGACCTGACTTCGGTTTATGCATCAAAATTTGATATTTCTTCTGATCTAAATTCTAGAGGGTCTGTTCGTGTATGTCTGTGTATCTGGATGCAGATCAACTTTAATATAAATCATTCGTTCCCAGATTTAATGTAATGAATACAATCCGGCTATACTGGAAATTGAAACAAAATTATCCAAATGAAGAATGCATCGATTGTGCGTGGCATCGATTGTGCATGGCATCGATTGTGTGTGGCATCGATTGTGTGTGGCATCGATTGTGTGCGGCATCGATTTTGTATGGCATCGATTGTGTGTGGCATCGACTGTGTGTGGCATCGATTGTGCATGGCATCGATTGTGCATGGCATCGATTGTGCATGGCATCGATTGTGTGTGGCATCGATTTTGTATGGCATCGATTTTGTGTGGCATCGATTGTGTGTGGCATCGACTGTGTGTGGCATCGACTGTGTGTGGCATCGACTGTGTGTGGCATCGACTGTGTGTGGCATCGATTGTGTGTGGCATCGATTGTGTGTGGCATCGATTGTGTGTGGCATCGATTCTGTGTGGCATCGATTGTGTGTGGCATCGATTGTGTGTGGCATCGATTCTGTGTAGCATCGATTGTGTGTGGCATCGATTGTGTGTGGCATCGATTGTGTGTGGCATCGATTCTGTGTGGCATCGATTCTGTGTGGCATCTGCATCCACAGGAAAATGTGTTTCAGGATAACGTTCGTTCCGCAGTATTTGGAGTGCGCCTCGGACCACAAGCTCGGCCTTTGGTGCAATTATTTAACATCGTTGTTGAACCATAATTTGATTTCATACCCAAGTTAACTGTGTGGATAAGTCCAAGTTAACTATTCCCGATCCTTAATGTGTGTTTGGCCTCATTAAGATCTATTATAACCGGTCTCATTTATTCCAAAGCATTTCAGAATTAATGCCGCTTTGTGCAGCAATTAAATGGGGTTTATTTTGTGTGCATCCAATGGCTGCTGGTTTGCGCTGTAGCTCGAAGCGCAGCTATACCATAAATGTAGTGCCTCCTCCCCTTTTTTTGTATACAAGATCGAGGCTCGTGTAAGAGCTAACATCAATCACAAAAACAAAAAAACAAAGGGAGCGGGAGACAAGATGGGGAGAGAAAGGGAAGCACACAAGTACAACAGCAGAGAAGAGGGACATCGGGAGATCTGTGGGAGGGAGAGGGCTTGGGGCGAGGAGGCATGGGAAGGGGTTGTTTTTTTTTTGTATACAGTATCGAGGCTCGTGAAAAAGCTAACATTTATCACACAAAAAAATCAAACAGACAAACAAAACATATAATAAGGGGAGCGGTAGACAAGATGGGGAGAGAAGGGGAAGCACCAACACAACATTTGAGAGCAGGGACATCGGGAGATCTGTGGGAGGGAGAGGGCTTGGGGGGAGGAGGCATGGGAATGGAGGGATGGGGGGGGGGGGTTGGAGAGGTATAAAACACATGGACACTGCAAGGACTTGCAGGAAAGAAATCGGTATTTTGAAAACGATGGATCTGGGGTGAAGTAATGTGGGGTAGAAAAGATCAAGGTTTTGGATGGGGGAAGATAAGAGATGGTGGTGAACAGCTGTTTTAAAGACCTGGAGGGAGGAGTGGGATTGAAGAGAGTGAGGGAGTTTGTTCCAGAGGCGGAAGAAAAGAGGAATGAAGGAGTGAAGGTGAGCAGAGAGTCTTGATTTTGGCAGTTTAACCATAAGAGGGTTGCAGGCAGATCTTGTGCGACCTGTAGGAATTTTTTGGGGACAGAGCCCAGAGAGAGCTGCGGGAGCAAGGCCGGAGAGGAGTCGGTAGAAGATGGAAAGACCACCAACCTGCCTGCGGTGAGTGAGTGAAAGGCCCTCAGAATCAGCTTCATCGCAGCAGATTCCATCCCACCCCTCCCCCCTTTATAGCTTCTTAGGACAGGATCTTTTTTTGAATTATCTCACCTGGAACGAAGTTCCTGGGAGCTCATGCGACGGCACGTCGTCCTTCCGTCTCTCCGTCCATAAACATTTGCAACTTCTTCTCCGAAACCGCTGATGGGATTGCGACCAAATTTGGCACAAATGTTATTTGTTGTGTTGTGACTAAAGTTTGTTCATGGCATGAAAAAAAAATCGGGGTCTAAGGGGGTTTATCGGGGGTCAAGGTGGATCCAGGTTTTACCCCCCAAAATAGGAATTTGCTTTTTCTCTGAAACTACACACACGATTTCGATGAAACTTGACGACAACCTTCATCACCCGTGATGTACCGAAGTTTGTTCACGGAACATAAAAAAAAGTCGTGCCCTGAGGGGTCTACTTAGGGGTGGGGGTTTCCCCCCAAAATAGGTATATGCTTTCTTCTCAGAAACATACAATATACATACAATTCCAATGATACTTGACCACAACATTCCGTTCATCACACATGATGTACCAGCGTTTGTTCCCGGCATTTAAAAAATTGAGGTCTAAGGTGGTCTATGTCGGGAGTGGGGGGTGGGGACAGGGGGAGAAGTAGGAGGAGGGGTTGCCCCCAAAAATAGTTTTGTTTGTTTGTTTAAAGTGTTATGATTATGTGAGTATGATTGTACATGCTGTCCTTTCTTATTGCAACCATTGAAATTGGTTAAAAATGCCATGATACAGTTTAAAATACCGATAGTCAGTGTAGTATACTGTTTATTCTACCAGGTGAGCACTCAGGGGTATTGCCCCTATTGTTTTCTATTTGGGCTCTGGGTAATTTATTCATAGTACCTCTGGGTAATTTGTTCATAGTACCTCTGGGTAATTTATTCATAGTACATCTGCGTAATTTGTTCATAGTACCTCTGGGTAATTTGTTCATAGTACCTCTGGGTAATTTGTTTATAGTACCTCTGGGTAATTTGTTCATAGTACCTCTGGGTAATTTGTTTATAGTACCTCTGGGTAATTTGTTTATAGTACCTCTGGGTAATTTGTTCATAGTACCTCTGGGTAATTTGTTTATAGTACCTCTGCGTAATTTGTTTATAGTACCTCTGGGTAATTTGTTCATAGTACCTCTGGGTAATTTGTTTATAGTACCTCTGGGTAATTTGTTTATAGTAGCTCTGGGTAATTTGTTTATAGTACCTCTGGGTAATTTGTTTATAGTACCTCTGGGTAATTTGTTCATAGTACCTCTGGGTAATTTGTTTATAGTACCTCTGGGTAATTTGTTCATAGTACCTCTGCGTAATTTGTTTATAGTACCTCTGGGTAATTTGTTTATAGTACCTCTGCGTAATTTGTTTATAGTACCTCTGGGTAATTTGTTCATAGTATCTCTGGGTAATTTGTTCATAGTATCTCTGGGTAATTTGTTTATAGTACCTCTGGGTAATTTGTTTATAGTACCTCTGCGTAATTTGTTCATAGTACCTCTGGGTAATTTGTTCATAGTACCTCTGTGTAATTTGTTTATAGTACCTCTGGGTAATTTGTTCATAGTATCTCTGGGTAATTTGTTTATAGTACCTCTGGGTAATTTGTTTATAGTACCTCTGGGTAATTTGTTTATAGTACCTCTGCGTAATTTGTTCATAGTACCTCTGGGTAATTTGTTCATAGTACCTCTGTGTAATTTGTTTATAGTACCTCTGGGTAATTTGTTCATAGTACCTCTGGGTAATTTGTTTATAGTACCTCTGGGTAATTTGTTTATAGTACCTCTGGGTAATTTGTTCATAGTACCTCTGGGTAATTTGTTTATAGTACCTCTGGGTAATTTGTTTATAGTACCTCTGGGTAATTTGTTTATAGTACCTCTGCGTAATTTGTTTATAGTACCTCTGGGTAATTTATTCATGGTACCTCTGGGTAATTTGTTCATAGTACCTCTGGGTAATTTGTTTATAGTACCTCTGGGTAATTTGTTCATAGTACCTTTGGGTAATTTGTTTATAGTACCTCTGGGTAATTTGTTTATAGTACCTCTGCGTAATTTGTTCATAGTACCTCTGGGTAATTTGTTCATAGTACCTCTGTGTAATTTGTTTATTGTACCTCTGGGTAATTTGTTCATAGTATCTCTGGGTAATTTGTTTATAGTACCTCTGGGTAATTTGTTTATAGTACCTCTGGGTAATTTGTTTATAGTACCTCTGCGTAATTTGTTCATAGTACCTCTGGGTAATTTGTTCATAGTACCTCTGTGTAATTTGTTTATAGTACCTCTGGGTAATTTGTTCATAGTACCTCTGGGTAATTTGTTTATAGTACCTCTGGGTAATTTGTTTATAGTACCTCTGGGTAATTTGTTCATAGTACCTCTGGGTAATTTGTTTATAGTACCTCTGGGTAATTTGTTTATAGTACCTCTGGGTAATTTGTTTATAGTACCTCTGCGTAATTTGTTTATAGTACCTCTGGGTAATTTATTCATGGTACCTCTGGGTAATTTGTTCATAGTACCTTTGGGTAATTTGTTTATAGTACCTCTGGGTAATTTGTTTATAGTACCTCTGGGTAATTTGTTCATAGTACCTCTGGGTAATTTGTTTATAGTACCTCTGGGTAATTTGTTTATAGTACCTCTGGGTAATTTGTTTATAGTACCTCTGCGTAATTTGTTTATAGTACCTCTGGGTAATTTATTCATGGTACCTCTGGGTAATTTGTTTATAGTACCTCTGGGTAATTTGTTTATAGTAGCTCTGGGTAATTTGTTTATAGTACCTCTGGGTAATTTGTTTATAGTACCTCTGCGTAATTTGTTCATAGTACCTCTGGGTAATTTGTTCATAGTACCTCTGTGTAATTTGTTTATAGTACCTCTGGGTAATTTGTTCATAGTACCTCTGGGTAATTTGTTTATAGTACCTCTGGGTAATTTGTTTATAGTACCTCTGGGTAATTTGTTCATAGTACCTCTGGGTAATTTGTTTATAGTACCTCTGGGTAATTTGTTTATAGTACCTCTGGGTAATTTGTTTATAGTACCTCTGCGTAATTTGTTCATAGTACCTCTGGGTAATTTGTTCATAGTACCTCTGGGTAATTTGTTCATAGTACCTCTGGGTAATTTGTTCATAGTACCTCTGGGTACTTTGTTCATAGTACCTCTGGGTAATTTGTTCATAGTACCTCTGGGTAATTTGTTCATAGTACCTCTGGGTAATTTGTTTATAGTACCTCTGGGTAATTTGTTCATAGTACCTCTGGGTAATTTGTTCATAGTACCTCTGGGTAATTTGTTCATAGTACCTCTGGGTACTTTGTTCATAGTACCTCTGGGTAATTTATTCATAGTACCTCTGGGTAATTTGTTCATAGTACCTCTGGGTAATTTGTTCATAGTACCTCTGGGTAATTTGTTCATAGTACCTCTGGGTAATTTGTTCATAGTACCTCTGGGTAATTTGTTCATAGTACCTCTGCGTAATTTGTTCATAGTACCTCTGGGTAATTTATTCATAGTACCTCTGGGTAATTTGTTCATAGTACCTCTGGGTAATTTGTTCATAGTACCTCTGGGTAATTTGTTCATAGTACCTCTGGGTAATTTGTTTATAGTACCTCTGGGTAATTTGTTCATAGTACCTCTGGGTAATTTGTTCATAGTACCTCTGGGTAATTTGTTCATAGTATCTCTGGGTAATTTGTTCATAGTATCTCTGGGTAATTTGTTCATAGTACCTCTGGGTAATTTGTTCATAGTACCTCTGGGTAATTTGTTCATAGTATCTCTGGGTAATTTGTTCATAGTACCTCTGGGTAATTTGTTCATAGTACCTCTGGGTAATTTGTTCATAGTACCTCTGTGTAATTTGTTTATAGTACCTCTGGGTAATTTGTTCATAGTACCTCTGGGTAATTTGTTCATAGTACCTCTGGGTAATTTGTTCGTTCATAGTACCTCTGGGTAATTTGTTCATAGTACCTCTGGGTAATTTGTTCATAGTACCTCTGGGTAATTTGTTCATAGTACCTCTGTGTAATTTGTTCATAGTACCTCTGGGTAATTTGTTTATAGTACCTCTGGGTAATTTGTTCATAGTACCTCTGGGTAATTTGTTCGTTCATAGTACCTCTGGGTAATTTGTTAATAGTACCTCTGGGTAATTTGTTCATAGTACCTCTGGGTAATTTGTTTATAGTACCTCTGGGTAATTTGTTTATAGTACCTCTGGGTAATTTGTTTATAGTACCTCTGGGTAATTTATTCATAGTACCTCTGCGTAATTTGTTTATAGTACCTCTGGGTAATTTGTTCATAGTACCTCTGGGTAATTTGTTTATAGTACCTCTGGGTAATTTGTTTATAGTACCTCTGGGTAATTTGTTTATAGTACCTCTGGGTAATTTGTTCATAGTACCTCTGGGTAATTTGTTTATAGTACCTCTGGGTAATTTATTCATAGTACCTCTGCGTAATTTGTATATAGTACCTCTGGGTAATTTGTTTATAGTACCTCTGGGTAATTTGTTCATAGTACCTCTGGGTAATTTGTTTATAGTACCTCTGGGTAATTTATTCATAGTACCTCTGCGTAATTTGTTTATAGTACCTCTGGGTAATTTGTTTATAGTACCTCTGGGTAATTTGTTTATAGTACCTCTGGGTACTTTGTTCATAGTACCTCTGGGTAATTTGTTCATAGTACCTCTGCGTAATTTGTTTATAGTACCTCTGGGTAATTTATTCATGGTACCTCTGGGTACTTTGTTCATCGTACCTCTGGGTAATTTGTTCATAGTACCTCTGGGTAATTTGTTCATCGTACCTCTGGGTAATTTGTTTATAGTACCTCTGGGTAATTTGTTCATCGTACCTCTGGGTAATTTGTTCATCGTACCTCTGGGTACTTTGTTTATAGTACCTCTGGGTAATTTGTTCATAGTACCTCTGGGTAATTTGTTCATCGTACCTCTGGGTACTTTGTTTATAGTACCTCTGGGTAATTTGTTTATAGTACCTCTGGGTAATTTGTTTATAGTACCTCTGGGTAATTTGTTCATAGTACCTCTGGGTACTTTGTTCATAGTACCTCTGGGTAATTTGTTCATAGTACCTCTGGGTAATTTGTTTATAGTACCTCTGGGTAATTTGTTCATAGTACCTCTGGGTAATTTGTTTATAGTACCTCTGGGTAATTTGTTCATAGTACCTCTGGGTAATTTGTTTATAGTACCTCTGGGTAATTTGTTTATAGTACCTCTGGGTACTTTGTTCATAGTACCTCTGGGTAATTTGTTCATAGTACCTCTGGGTAATTTGTTCGTTCATAGTACCTCTGGGTAATTTGTTAATAGTACCTCAGGGTAATTTGTTCATAGTACCTCTGGGTAATTTGTTTATAGTACCTCTGGGTAATTTGTTCATAGTACCTCTGGGTAATTTGTTCATAGTACCTCTGGGTAATTTGTTTATAGTACCTCTGGGTAATTTGTTTTTAGTACCTCTGGGTACTTTGTAAATAGTACCTCTGGATAATTTGTGTATAATACCTCTGGGTAATTTGTTCATAGTACCTCTGGGTAATTTGTTTATAGTACCTCTGGGTAATTTGTTCATAGTACCTCTGGGTAATTTGTTCATAGTACCTCTGGGTAATTTGTTTATAGTACCTCTGGGTAATTTGTTCATAGTACCTCTGGGTAATTTGTTTATAGTACCTCTGGGTAATTTGTTCATAGTACCTCTGGGTAATTTGTTTATAGTACCTCTGGGTACTTTGTTCATAGTACCTCTGGGTAATTTGTTCATAGTACCTCTGGGTAATTTGTTCATAGTACCTCTGGGTAATTTGTTCATAGTACCTCTGGGTAATTTGTTTATAGTACCTCTGGGTAATTTGTTCATAGTACCTCTGGGTACTTTGTTCATAGTACCTCTGGGTAATTTGTTCATAGTACCTCTGGGTAATTTGTTTATAGTACCTCTGGGTAATTTGTTCATAGTACCTCTGGGTAATTTGTTTATAGTACCTCTGGGTAATTTGTTCATAGTACCTCTGGGTAATTTGTTTATAGTACCTCTGGGTAATTTGTTCATAGTACCTCTGGGTACTTTGTTCATAGTACCTCTGGGTAATTTGTTCAGAGTACCTCTGGGTAATTTCTTTATAGTACCTCTGGGTAATTTATTCATAGTACCTCTAGGTAATTTGTTCATAGTACCTCTGGGTAATTTGTTCGTTCATAGTACCTCTGGGTAATTTGTTAATAGTACCTCAGGGTAATTTGTTCATAGTACCTCTGGGTAATTTGTTTATAGTACCTCTGGGTAATTTGTTCATAGTACCTCTGGGTAATTTGTTCATAGTACCTCTGGGTAATTTGTTCATAGTACCTCTGGGTAATTTGTTTATAGTACCTCTGGGTAATTTGTTCATAGTACCTCTGGGTAATCATAGTACCTCTGGGTAATTTGTTCATAGTACCTCTGGGTAATTTGTTTATAGTACCTCTGGGTAATTTGTTTATAGTACCTCTGGGTAATTTGTTTATAGTACCTCTGGGTAATTTGTTTATAGTACCTCTGGGTAATTTGTTTATAGTACCTCTGGGTAATTTGTTTATAGTACCTCTGGGTAATTTGTTTATAGTACCTCTGTGTAATTTGTTTATAGTACCTCTGGGTAATTTGTTTATAGTACCTCTGGGTAATTTGTTTATAGTACCTCTGGGTAATTTGTTCATAGTACCTCTGGGTAATTTGTTTATAGTACCTCTGGGTAATTTGTTTATAGTACCTCTGGGTAATTTGTTTATAGTACCTCTGGGTAATTTGTTTATAGTACCTCTGGGTAATTTGTTTATAGTACCTCTGGGTAATTTGTTCATAGTACCTCTGGGTAATTTGTTTATAGTACCTCTGGGTAATTTGTTCATAGTACCTCTGGGTAATTTGTTTATAGTACCTCTGGGTAATTTGTTCATAGTACCTCTGGGTAATTTGTTTATAGTACCTCTGGGTAATTTGTTCATAGTACCTCTGGGTAATTTGTTCATAGTACCTCTGGGTAATTTGTTTATAGTACCTCTGGGTAATTTGTTCATAGTACCTCTGGGTAATTTGTTCATAGTACCTCTGGGTAATTTGTTCATGGTACCTCTGGGTAATTTGTTCATAGTACCTCTGGGTAATTTGTTTATAGTACCTCTGGGTAATTTGTTTATAGTACCTCTGGGTAATTTGTTCATGGTACCTCTGGGTAATTTGTTCATAGTACCTCTGGGTAATTTGTTCATAGTACCTCTGGGTAATTTGTTCATAGTACCTCTGGGTAATTTGTTCATAGTACCTCTGGGTAATTTATTCATAGTACCTCTGGGTAATTTGTTTATAGTACCTCTGGGTAATTTGTTCATAGTACCTCTGGGTAATTTGTTCATAGTACCTCTGGGTAATTTGTTCATAGTACCTCTGGGTAATTTGTTTTTAGTACCTCTGGGTACTTTGTTCATTGTACCTCTGGGTAATTTATTCATGGTACCTCTGGGTAATTTGTTCATAGTACCTCTGGGTAATTTGTTTTTAGTACCTCTGGGTACTTTGTTCATTGTACCTCTGGGTAATTTATTCATGGTACCTCTGGGTAATTTGTTTATAGTACCTCTGGGTAATTTGTTCATAGTACCTCTGGGTAATTTGTTTATAGTACCTCTGGGTAATTTGTTCATAGTACCTCTGGGTAATTTGTTTATAGTACCTCTGGGTACTTTGTTTATAGTACCTCTGGGTACTTTGTTCATAGTACCTCTGGGTAATTTGTTTATAGTACCTCTGGGTACTTTGTTCATAGTACCTCTGGGTAATTTATTCATGGTACCTCTGGGTAATTTGTTTATAGTACCTCTGGGTAATTTGTTTATAGTACCTCTGGGTAATTTGTTCATAGTACCTCTGGGTAATTTGTTTATAGTACCTCTGGGTAATTTGTTCATAGTACCTCTGGGTAATTTGTTTATAGTACCTCTGGGTAATTTGTTCATAGTACCTCTGGGTAATTTGTTTATAGTACCTCTGGGTACTTTGTTCATAGTACCTCTGGGTACTTTGTTCATAGTACCTCTGGGTAATTTGTTTATAGTACCTCTGGGTAATTTGTTCATAGTATCTCTGGGTAATTTATTCATGGTACCTCTGGGTAATTTGTTTATAGTACCTCTGGGTAATTTGTTCATAGTACCTCTGGGTAATTTGTTTATAGTACCTCTGGGTAATTTGTTTATAGTACCTCTGGGTAATTTGTTTATAGTACCTCTGGGTAATTTGTTCATCGTCCCTCTGGGTAATTTGTTTATAGTACCTCTGGGTAATTTGTTTATAGTACCTCTGGGTAATTTGTTCATAGTACCTCTGGGTAATTTGTTCATAGTACCTCTGGGTAATTTGTTCTTAGTACCTCTGGGTAATTTGTTCATAGTACCTCTGGGTAATTTGTTCATAGTACCTCTGGGTAATTTGTTTATAGTACCTCTGGGTAATTTGTTCATAGTACCTCTGGGTAATTTGTTCATAGTACCTCTGGGTAATTTGTTTTTAGTACCTCTGGGTAATTTGTTCATAGTACCTCTGGGTAATTTGTTTATAGTACCTCTGGGTACTTTGTTCATAGTACCTCTGGGTAATTTATTTATGGTACCTCTGGGTAATTTGTTTATAGTACCTCTGGGTAATTTGTTCATAGTACCTCTGGGTAATTTGTTTATAGTACCTCTGGGTAATTTGTTCATAGTACCTCTGGTTAATTTATTCATAGTACCTCTGGGTAATTTGTTTATAGTACCTCTGGGTAATTTGTTTATAGTACCTCTGGGTGTTCATAGTACCTCTGGTTAATTTATTCATAGTACCTCTGGGTAATTTGTTTTTAGTACCTCTGGGTACTTTGTTCATAGTACCTCTGGGTAATTTGTTCATAGTACCTCTGGGTAATTTATTCATGGTACCTCTGGGTAATTTGTTTATAGTACCTCTGGGTAATTTGTTCATCGTACCTCTGGGTAATTTGTTTATAGTACCTCTGGGTAATTTGTTCATAGTACCTCTGGGTAATTTGTTCATAGTACCTCTGGGTAATTTGTTCATAGTACCTCTGGGTAATTTGTTCATAGTACCTCTGGGTAATTTGTTCATAGTACCTCTGGGTAATTTGTTCATAGTAACTCTGGGTAATTTATTCATAGTACCTCTGGGTAATTTGTTCATAGTACCTCTGGGTAATTTATTCATGGTACCTCTGGGTAATTTATTCATGGTACCTCTGGGTAATTTGTGCATAGTACCTCTGGGTAATTTATTCATGGTACCTCTGGGTAATTTGTGCATGGTACCTCTGGGTAATTTGTTCATAGTGCCGGCAAAACCACGCCTTCTTTTTGCAAAGGATACCTAGGGATCTATAAAATCCACAAACTAATGCCGGAAGACTGCACACCGAGTTTAATGTCCACCCGAGGGATGGCACCATGCCAGTGAAACACAGGGATGCCAGTTAATACCTGGGCGGGATTCGAACCCAGGATAGATATCTCGGAGGCGAGTGTGCGTACCTCGAGGCCATCTCACCATCCCATTTAATATGGCAGTAAATTTTGCATTTAAAGTACATATTCCAGCTTATAAACATGTTTTAATATATAAGGGGCCAAACTCACCGACTTGTTTTGCGAACGGGTTGCCCAGACCACCAATAATACCCCGATGAGGAGCTGCACGGCTAAATACTCGCTCTTGTTTGGTTTGTTGAAAATGGCTTGCCTTGAGACATTCCATGATGTTACTGTAGTGAAATTATACCAAGGTGAACCCAGGGTGTGCTCGTTACAGAAGGGGCGTCTATAAGACGCGGGACAACCGGGGCGCGCGGACACTCCAGCGGAACTCACTGTGACATAGTCCTGTAGTTTGAATGGTATGTACGCCCCTAAATGCTGCACTGACTGTCCTCTCTGTTGGACCATTGCTATATTGAATCGACCATTGCTCATGAAATACTCTGATTTTAATGCCTGTTGCATGCATGTATTCTTACAGGATGTACTACAGATCTAAATGATATTAAACCTACCCAGACGTCAAGTCGTGTCTGAGCTTGATTTTCACGACATTTAATATCATTTAGATCGCCGGAATGGCTGACCACAAGATGATCGTGGTACCGATTCTCGGAGCCGACCCTCAAGCTGAGGGATTAGCATCGGAGTTCACTCACTGGCTCAAAACGCTGGAGAATTACTTTGCTGCTCACGAAACAGAGCCCACCGCAGCGATAAAGCTGTCCGTGTTACAGTCGAAGGTCTATCACACCGTTTTCCGGAACATTTCTCGATTTGGGACGTACGCCACGGCTCTAGCCGAGCTGAAGCGCCTCTACGTAAAGACATGGAGCGCTGTGCACGGCCGGCATCAACTCTCTCAGCGGCGACAGCAACCATCTGAATCGATCGATCGCTTCGCGCAGGAGTTGCGCTACCTGTTGGCAGACTGCGTGCAGGACGTCCGGACCCACGAGCAAGTGCAGGACGACTTGCTCCGAGATTCATTCATCTCCGGAATTAATTCTGGAGTCTTGCGGCTCCGACTCCTGGAGGTCGCGGATCTGACATTTACAGAAGCACTACAGCTGGCACGCATATACACAGATGCCCGAGAACAATCCACCGCATATGATCACCCACGAGTCGTGGCGGGGACCTCGCAACTCGCGCGACCGGAGAGGGCTACTGCCGAGGATACGGAGGAGGACCCGACCACTACGGCCGAGTCTCTGGGAGCTCCTGAAGCGGACTCCGCTTCCGGCCTCACTGCTGCCGCCGCTGCCCGGCCACGGCCTGACCGGTATGCAAAATGTTATTTTTGCGGGAATCGGCAGCACCCTCGCTCTGAATGCCCGGCCCGGGAGGCTACATGCCACCTGTGCTCCACCAAGGGCCATTTTGCAAAGGTCTGCAGGAAGGCCACTCGGGGCAAGCGTCCCCGCGCGACCTTGAATGGGCTCATCGCAGAGCCAACGGATCGAGCGCCGGACGGGGCGCCTCACTCGGCTTTGAAGAGCCGCTCTCCTTCTCGCGGGCCTCTGGCTACACGCCCGACCTTGGTGAGATACACCGGGCCGCCGAAACAAATGGCGCGAACGCGACCGGCCACAGCGCGACCGACCTTGACTGGCGTTCGAACGCCTACTTCAAACAAGCGACATGCTCCTGCTTTGGAAACTCCTCTCGATGTGCGGCAAACGCAGCACGTGACTCGAGCCCCATCTGACGGCGGCTTTTACGAATTACATGCACCCACTTTGGCATATGAATCTGCAGACGGCAGAGATCTTTCTTACGTGACGCGAGCGCCATCTGGCGGCGGCTCTTACGAATTACATGCACCCACTTTGGCATATGAATCTGCAGACGGCAGAGATCTTTCTCACGTGACTCGAGCGCCATCTGGCGGCTGCTCTTACGACCTACACACACCCACTCTGGCAAATGAAACTGCTGATGAGCCAACGGACTTCAATGCTCCTGCTGAGGCCCAACCTGCCGACGCTGCCCGAAGGATTGCAGCCGGCGTGGGATCCACCCGCGAGGCGCGATCTTCTCGCCCGGCCGGTACAATACCTGCCGGGTCTGCCGGCCTTGCGCAGGCCATCATTCCGCTCACGGTCGCGGGCGTTTTTGCGCAAGCTTTGATTGACACGGGGTCCACGGATAGTTTTATCGATCAGCGACTCGTGCATCAACATGGGTGGCCGGTTCTCGGGACAACCCGCCGGATCTTCATGGCCTCTCAGGGACTTCGGTTGAGCACAAAAGGGGCGTGTCGATTGAAACTTGTGATAAAGGGACGCACGTTCCCGGATGTGTATCTCATGGTATTACCTGCGTTATGCGCTGACGTTCTGTTAGGACTTGATTTCCTTAAGCGGCATGGACGTTTGGAAATAGACTTCGGTGGGCCGGACACGCTCGCTGTGTGCGCCCTCGCTCAAATGGACATGGAGCCACTCTCACTGTTCCCCAACCTGACCACTGATTGTACCCCTGTAGCCGTCAAATCGCGGCGCTACTCTCGCGCGGACGCGCAATTCATTGCGGAAGAAACGGCCCTGCTCTTAAAGGACGGTATTATAGAACACAGTAGGTCACCGTGGCGGGCCCAAGTCTTAGTGGTGCGGAGTGAGGCCCACCGCCGGCGCATGGTAATCGACTATTCGCAGACGATTAATCGTTTTACACAGCTGGATGCCTACCCCTTACCGGGGATGGACGCCCTGGTACGCCAGGTGGCCCTGTATTCCGTTTATAGCACTCTCGATCTGCGTAGTGCGTATCATCAAGTCCCCATCTCTAGGGCTGATCGCGTCTTTACAGCCTTTGAATCGGGTCAGCGGTTGTACCAGTTCACGAGACTTCCCTTTGGGGTAACTAACGGAGTCGCTTGTTTTCAGAGGGCTATGGATGACCTCGTTGCGAAGGAGAATTTGACCGATGTCTTTGTCTATCTGGACAATCTTACGGTATGTGGGTATGACCAGGAGCATCACGACGCTAATCTGAAACGCTTCCTCGAGGTCGCGCGGAAATATCGCCTAACCATGAATGCGGCTAAGTGTCGATACTCTCTACGCACGGTAGACCTTTTGGGGTACACCGTGACCCATGGCTCCGTCTCTCCGGATAAGGAGCGTCTGCGCCCTTTGCTCGATATGGCTCCGCCTAGCGATCGGGCTTCGCTGAAACGCGCTCTAGGGCTGTTCGCCCACTACTCAAAGTGGGTGCAAAATTTCTCCGCGAAGCTCCGCCCCCTCGTGGCCTGCGACACTTTCCCCATGGGCCGGCCGCCCTGGCGGCCTTCGAGGGCCTTAAAGTCGACATCGCTGGTGCCGCTGTCGCGACGATTGACGAGAGTGCCTCTTTCGTTTTGGAGAGTGATGCCTCGGATCATGCGATAGCGGCGACTCTCTCCCAAGGAGGCCGCCCTGTGGCTTTCTTCTCGCGGACTCTCACCTCCGCCGAGCGGAGGCATTCGTCTGTCGAAAAGGAAGCGTACGCGATCGTCGAATCAATTCGGCGATGGCGGCCGTATCTACTTGGGCGGAGTTTCCAAATCGTCACGGACCAACAGAGTGTTGCGTTTATGTACGACACCTTACATGCTCAGCGCATTAAGAATGAGAAAATCACCCGTTGGCGTATCGAACTCGCCGACTTCTGCTACACCATCAAATACCGCCCGGGGAAGGATAACCTGGTCGCTGACGCCTTATCGAGGCCGGCCACTTGCGCGGGGGTTGTAACTTTGGAGGGGCTGCGCACTTTGCACGGCACTATGTGTCATCCCGGGGTAACGCGCTTCGCGCATTTTGTGCGCGAGGGCAATCTGCCGTACTCGATTGAGGACATCCGCCGCATCTGCCGTGATTGCGCGATCTGTGCGGAACTCAAACCGCGTTTTTATAACCCTCCTATGGGGACACTCGTTAGGGCTACTAGACCGTGGGAGCGCTTGGCGATGGACTTTAAAGGGCCGCTGCCAATGTCGAGCAACTCTCGCTATCTGCTCACTATCGTCGATGAGTATTCCCGATTCCCCTTTGCTTACACGTGCGGGGATATGTCGGCTGCCACGGTTATTCGGTGCCTGCAGAATTTGTTTTCTATGTTCGGGTATCCGGCCTATGTGCATACCGATCGGGGTGCGGTGTTCCTGTCCCAGGAGGTGAGGGGCTACTTGCTCCAGCATAATGTCGCTTCGAGCTACACCACCCCGTACCGGCCCCAAGCGAATGGGCAGATCGAACGCTTTAATGGGATTATATGGAGGGCCGTCATGCTAAGCCTTCAGACCCTCGGCCGAGGCCTCGATAAATGGGCGTGGTCACTACCTGCCGCTCTAAACTCGATCCGGGCTCTCCTATGTACTGCCACCAACCAGACTCCTCACGAACGACTGTTCCACCACCCTAGAAGCTCCGGCAGTATCCAATCTTTACCCAGCTGGCTCGCTGAACCGGGGCTCGCCTATCTCAAACGAGCGGTTCGCGCTAGCAAGTACGACCCCCTTGTTGACAAGGTGCAGGTCCTCCAGGCTAATCCCGAGCATGCTCGCGTGTTAACGGCGCATGGCCGCGAGTCTACTGTCTCCGTACGCCATCTCGCCCCATGTGGGGACGACGACAGGGATATCGACGAACCCGTCTACGAGTCTATGGACTCTACCGAAGCTTCCCCTATGGAACTACCACCGTTACTCCCGTCGTTCCCCACTCCCGTGCCCGAAGGCGCAGGGGCGCCCCCTCCGACTCCCACCTCCGGCGGCTATTCCGACGCGGGGGACTCCGGGCTTGGGGACGCCGTGCCCGGTAGATTCCGAACACGAACTGGCAGGGAAGTTCGCTGCCCCGACCGCTACGGGTGGACCGACTGATGTGGATTGACGTGACCCATTCGTTTATTGCTGATGCTTGCTTGCAACCTGCCGAGCGGCAGTATAGTTCTAACGGCGGGGAGAATGTAGTGAAATTATACCAAGGTGAACCCAGGGTGTGCTCGTTACAGAAGGGGCGTCTATAAGACCCGGGACAACCGGGGCGCGCGGACACTCCAGCGGAACTCACTGTGACATAGTCCTGTAGTTTGAATGGTATGTACGCCCCTAAATGCTGCGCTGACTGTCCTCTCTGTTGGACCATTGCTATATTGAATCGACCATTGCTCATGAAATACTCTGATTTTAATGCCTGTTGCATGCATGTATTCTTACAGGATGTACTACAGATCTAAATGATATTAAACCTACCCAGAGGTCAAGTCGTGTCTGAGCTTGATTTTCACGACAGTTACATTTCATCAGGCTTATTTTGAGTCAATGGTCTAATTTTTTCTCTTTAAACTAAACGATTCTGGTTTTGGATCTCGTCAATTGCCATAAGCAATCATTGCTTTCGAGAAAAAGTACTTTGAGCTTCGAGTTTTGCCAAACGGTCAGATGCTGAAACACTTGAACTTTTATTCCACTCTCATCCACAGCTCCAGAGGTTTTGGCCCAGAAGCCCTATGGGAAGGCTGTGGACTGTTGGAGCATCGGAGTTATTTCCTATATTCTGTGAGCTGTGCACCTAACCCCACCGTGTGTGTGTGTGTGTGTGTGTGTGTGTGTGTGTGTATGTGTGTGTGTATGGGTATGTGTATGTATATATGTTTGTATGTATGTATGTATATATGTATGTATATTGTATATATGTATGTATATATGTATGTATATACAGTCACGTGAAAAAGTAAGTACACCCCATGTAAAGTTTTGACCTTTTCAACATATTTCAACATACAGCTATTTGATCTTCATTTGAACAATATTGAGAGATGAAGGTGATATAATGTAACAAATATCATGAAACATTTACATTTTGTAGTCCATTGTATAATTTAAATAAACATAAATGCAGATTTCGCATGTGGAAAAAGTAAGTACACCTCTACATTTATCACGACTTCAAATACCTAAAATTAGAATCAGGTGCACCAGCTCAGGTGCAAATGATTAGAACATCGTTAGAGAAGATCTTGGAGGAAGCTGTCTTATTTAAACCTCAGACATTTAGTTTGGTTTGCTCTTTGTTGTTGAAGTGTGCGGTGTCACCATGCCTAGATCAAAAGAGCTCTCTGAGGTCTTCAGAAAGAAGGTTATAGATGCCTACGAGTCTGGGAAGGGATTTAAAAAGATCTCCAAACAATTTGAAATCAATCATTCGACTGTCCGGTAGATCATCTACAAGTGGAGAAGATTCCAAACAACTGCCAACTTGTTCAGGCCAGGCCGCCCCAGCTAATTCAGCCCGAGAGCAGACCGAAAGATGCTGAAAGAAGTCTCTAAGAACCCCAGAATGTCATCACGGGACCTACAGGTAGCTCTTGCCACTGTTGATGTCAAAGTGCACGAGTCTTCCATTAGAAAGAGGCTGCACAAATTTGATCTACATGGGAGGTGTGCCAGGAGGAAACTTTTGCTGTACAGAAAGAACATCATGGCAAGACTAAAGTTTGCCAATGAACACCTAGGCAAAGACCAGCACTTCTGGAGCAATGTGCTCTGGACAGATGAGTCAAAGGTAGAGCTATTTGGCCACAGTACCAGAAGACATGTTTGGCGAAAACCAAAGACAGCATTTGACCACAAGTACCTGATACCAACTGTAAAGCATGGTGGTGGAAATATTATGGTTTGGGGCAGCTATGCTGCATCAGGGCCTGGGCAGCTCACCATCATAGAATCCACTCTGAATTTTTCATTGTACCAGAGGGTGCTTGAGTATAATGTGAGGCCATCTGTCGCAAAGTTGAAGCTCAACCGAAGGTCAACCCTGTGACATAACAATGACCCTAAACATACCAGTAAATCCACCAAGGAATGGCTGAAAATAAAGAAATGGATGGTTCTGGAATGGCGAAGTCAAAGCCCGGATCTAAATCCCATCGAGATGTTGTGGGGGGATTTGAAACGAGCTGTTCATGCAAGAAACCCCTCAAACATCGCACAGCTGAAAGAATTCTGCATGGAGGAGTGGGCAAAAATTTCTCCCAGTCGATGTCAGAGGCTGGTGGACAGTTATAAGAAACGCCTACTTGAGGTTGTTTCTGCCAAAGGGGGCAATACCACATATTAGAGCCAAGGGTGTACTTACTTATTCCATATGTGAAATTTGCATTTATGTTTATTTAAATTATACAATGGAATACAAAATGTAAATGTTTCATGATATTTGTTATATTATATCACCTTTATCTATCAATATTGTTGAAATGAAGATCAAATAGCTGTATGTTGAAATATGTTGAAAAAGTCAAAACATTACATGGGGTGTACTTACTTTTTCACGTGACTATATATATATATATATATATATATACATATATATATATATATATATATATATACATACATAGATATATATATATATGTATGTGTATATACATATATGTATTACATGGAGAAGAGGAAGAAGTTGTTTCTTCGGTTTGTTGATCTGGAGAAAGCATTCGATCGGGTTCCACGCAAAGTATTGACATGGGCATTGAGGAAGTTAGGAGTGGAGGAATGGTTGATCAGAGTCGTGATGGCAATGTATGAAAGAGCGCGCACAGCTGTAAGGACGAAGGACGGGAACAGTGGTGAGTTTGAGGTGAAGGTGGGAGTGCATCAGGGGTCGGTCCTAAGTCCACTACTATTTGTAGCTGTGATATAGGTGCTGGCTCAGAACGTAAAGGAGGGTTTACCGTGGGAGTTGTTGTGTGCAGATGATCTGGTGTTGATTGCGGAAAGTATGGATGGATTGAAGGAGGAGATGAACAAGTGGAAGGAATGTATGGGGACAAAAGGTCTGAAGGTGAATATCAGAAAAACGAAGGTGATAGCAAGTGGTAAAGTATGTGGTGAGGTGGAAAGAACTGGGAAGTGGCCCTGTGCTGTGTGCAGGAAGGGTGTCGGAGTGAACTCCATTCAATGTACAATGTGCGCTGAGTGGGTTCATCAAAAAAGTAGTGGTTTGAGAGGGTCATTAACCAGTGTGGCAGCTACATTCAAGAGTACGGTGTGCACAGAGTACGGTGTGCAGGTGGAGGAAATGTTGAGTTGGATCTTGGAGACTGCGTGAAGCTGGAAGGTGTGAAAACATTTTAATACCTAGGAGACATGCTGAATGGAGAAGGTGGATCAGACTCGGCAACGGTTGCTCTAGTGAGATGTGCATGGAAGAAATTTCGGGAACTGAGTGGCGTGCTGACGAGGAGTGGAGTGTTGTTGAAACTGAAGGGAAAGGTGTATGCTGCATCTGTGAGAAGTGTTATGATTTATGGGAGCGAGACATGGGTAATGAACGTAGAGCAGCAACAAAGGCTGGAAAGGGTGGAAATGCGAATGGTTCGGTGGATGTGTGGAGTATCGTTGAGAGAGAGGAATACAAATGATGAATTGCGAAAGATGATGGGAATGGAGCCTGTGATGGATGCTGAGAAGAGAAACAGTTTGAGATGGTTTGGTCATGTGTTGAGGAAGGATAAAAGTGACTGGTTGAGAAGAGTAATGGAAATGAATGTAGAAGGAAGTAGAGGACGGGGAAGACCGAGAAAGACTTGGCTAAATATGGTGGAAGAAGAAATGCAGGCAAGGGGTTAACAAGGGGAGATGCAGAAAATAGGGCAAAATGGAGAAGATTGTCATGGGGCCCGCAAGGCTAACCCCCGCTCTAGCAGGGAAAATGGCCTTAAAATGCCTGTTGTTGTTGTTGTATATATATATATATATATATATATATATATATATATATATATATATATATATATATATATATATATAGTTGCTGATTTTTTTTATTGTCGATGGTTTGCCTTTGCCTTCCCAACGATCAGGACATATATATATATATATATATATATATATATATATATATATTATATATATATATATATATATATATATATGTCCTGATCGTTGGGAAGGCAAAGGCAAACCATCGACAATAAAAAAAATCAGCAACTATTCTTATTGGTAAAGGCCTAGTGTCAAACTGTGTTGGCAGATAGGTAGAACAATGGATGATATCGAAAGAACGTTTATTGAGGTATACCAGCCACCACGGTCCATGAGAAGCTGACCTTCTGAGCGTTTGCCCATCTTGAGCAGAAGACCATCCTTCCACAATAACCCGTGCCAAGAGACTACTTTTGGCAGCACCGACACCAAGTCTGCAGAGTACGGATATCTGAGAGAGTAAAGTAAATTGGGCAAAACAAATGATGTAAAGTGCAAGATATTGCCCCGGGTTTTAATCCTCTTGCCCAAATTGTCATTCCGCAGGCTCTGTGGCTATCCGCCTTTTTATGATGAGAGCGATGCTTGCCTCTTTGAGCAGATTATGCGTGCCGACTACGAGTTTGATTCTCCATACTGGGATGACATATCGGACTCCGGTACGTGTTCAGGTGGCACACACAACAGCACACAGGTAATCACTTAAAATTGAGTGACCTTTTCTTGTTTTTCTTGTGTATGCGCCATTGTTTGCATCATTGCATCATCTTTCTGCTTTGCTGACCTACTTTACATTGTTTTGTTTTGTTTGTTTGATAATGTTTTTTGTAAAGTCGGTCAACAAACAAGAAAGATGATGCAATCGTTAACTTGTTCTTTTAATTCTAGCATTCCAGTGGATGTCTCGTAGAAAACAACTCTTGTTCACAAGTTTCTACAATAAACAAATCTGTTATTTCCTTTTATTCCCCCTAACCTGCCCCAACCACTTCGCTTTCCACACTCTTGGTTCTGGGCTTTTCCTACTCCTTCGGCCTTCTAAACCAATCAGCAAAAGACTTTATTCGACACTTGATGGAGAAGGATCCAGCCAAGCGGTACAGTTGCAAGGAAGCGCTACAACACCCATGGTAAATATCACAAGTACCCAAGCTCTCTTTCTAATCACCAACACACCAAGCTTTCCAATTATTTTGCTTCTTCACTTGCTGCACTTCTTATGTCCATAAGGATGTACGAGGGGTTTCTGTCGTGTCTTTGTTTACATTAAACAAGGTTAGTGGATTGATACAACTTGGAGGAGGAAATCATTCCTGGTTGCTTGCTTGGTTTGGATGTGTGGTCATTTTGTCGGCACTTCAGAAGCATCTCAAAAACAATTCGTGATTCGGAACCAGTTTCAGATTTAAGGTGACAACCAATATTTATATGGTGGGAGGTCAAGGGTTGTAGACGTGCTCAGTGACAGAATGAGAGGGTGACACGCCAACAATGTAGTGGAGTGGAATTGGTGGATAGAAAGTACGGTACAGACAAACAGGTAGAACATGCAGAACAAGCAAGAGCAATCAGAGATTGCAAACCCTCGCCAGGATGTATTTTCAGTGTTTTTTTCAGGCTTTTGTGTTAAAACAAATATGGCGGCCGAACCATGTGACCGATGACGTTCTCATTATTTGTTTTCTAAACCAATTTATTCCTAGATTATGCTCAAGAAATTTCATCTTGATCGATGAAGCATTCTACAAGTCGAATGATGACGTCATAATGGAGGCACCTATGACATCATCATTAACATATTTTATTCCCCATGGAGAGTTCTTTACAATGAGCCATGTCTCAATTTTTTCTATTCAGCACTTTCGGAATTATAGAGGTGCAAAATTTTTCGTTTTTTCCAAGATGGCGGCCGAACCACATGACCAATGACGTCATCAATTGGGCACAGTCTATTCCAGGCAAGACAAATATGTGTGTACAGTTTGGCGATTCTACGTGCAACGGTGTCGACGTAGTGTTGTGCACAGACAAACAGACAGACAGACAGACAGACAAACCAACCGATCAACATACTTGCCGGAATCTTTCCCGGCAAGTAACAAATGAAAAATCACTCATAGAGCGACACTTGGCAAAAGAGAAAAAAGCAGAATGGCACTCAGTAGAATATCCTTTTGACCTCACAAATAATTGGTGGTTGAATTCCGTTAGCTGATATGAAAATCCAATTCAAATTTCAAGTCAATCGGATGAAAATTGAGGCTTTTAGAAATTTGAAAAAAGCGGTTGACCTTTGGCCTATTTTGACCTTTTGGCCTATGCTGATCTCAAAAATAGTTGGTGGTTGAATTGAGTTAGCTGATATGTAAATCCCTTTCAAATTTCAAGCGAATCGGATGAAAATTAAGGATTTTAGAAATTTGAAATTGTTGTTGACCTTTGGCCTATGTTGACCCTTTGGTCTATGCTGATCTCAAAAATAGTTGGTGGTTAAATTCAGTTAGCCGAAATGAAAATCCCATTCAAATATCAAGTCAATTGGATTAATATTGAGGATTTTAGAAATATGAAAAAAGTGGTTGTCCTTTGGCCTATGTTGACCTTCTGGCCTATGCTGATCTCAAAAATAGTTTGTGGTTGAATACAGTTAGCCGATATGTAAATCCTATTCAGATTTCAAGTCAATCGGATTAAAATTGAGTATTTTAGAAATTCGAAAAAAGTGGTTGTCCAATGGCCTTTGTTAACCCTTTGACCTTTTGATCTCAAAAATATGTAGGATTTTGTCAGACCTCAAACTCATTTGGTGCAGTTTCGTGAAGATCGGTTTCAAATTGTGACCTGTATGCAAGTATAAGTGAGCGGACAGACAAACATAAACACACAAACCGGAGTGATCAACATACAGTCACGTGAAAAAGTAAGTACACCCCATGTAAAGTTTTGACTTTTTCAACATATTTCAACATAGAGCTATTTGATCTTCATTTCAACAATATTGATAGATAAAGGTGATATAATATAACAAATATCATGAAACATTTACATTTTGTAGTCTATTGTATATTTTAAAATTTAAATGAACATAAATGCAAATTTCGCATGTGGAAAAAGTAAGTACACCCCGACATTTATCACTACTTCAAATACCTCAAATTAGAATCAGGTGCACCAGCTCAGGTGCAAATGATTAGAACATCGTTAGAGAGGATCTTGGAGGAACCTGTCTTATTTAAACCTCAGACATTTAGTTTGGTTTTCTCTTTGTTGTTGAAGTGTACGGCGTAACCATGCCGAGATCAAAAGAGCTCTCTGAGGCCTTCAGAAAGAAGGTTATAGATGCCTACGAGTCTGGGAAGGAATTTAAAAAGATCTCCAAACAATTTGAAATCAATCATTCGACTGTCCGGAAGATCATCTACAAATGGAGAAGATTCCAAACAACTGCCAACTTGTTCAGGCCAGGCCGCCCCAGCAAGTTCAGCCTGAGAGCAGACCGCAAGATGCTGAAAGAAGTCTCTAAGAACCCCGGAATGTCATCACGGGACCTACAGGTAGCTCTTGCCACTGTTGATGTCAAAGTGCACGAGTCTACCATGAGAAAGAGGCTGCACAAATTTGATCTACATGGGAGGTGTGCCAGGAGGAAACCTTTGCTGTCCAGAAAGAACATCAGGGCAAGACTAAAGTTTGCCAATGAACACCTCGGCAAAGACCAGCACTTCTGGAGCAATGTGCTCTGGACAGATGAGTCAAAGGTAGAGCTATTTGGCCACAGTACCAGAAGACATGTTTGGCGAAAACCAAAGACAGCATTTGACCACAAGAACCTGATACCAACTGTAAAGCATGGTGGTGGAAATATTATGGTTTGGGGCAGCTTTGCTGCATCAGGGCCTGGGCAGCTCTCCATCATAGAATCCACTATGAATTCTTCACTGTACCAGAGGGTGCTTGAGGATAATGTGAGGCCATCTGTCGGAAAGTTGAAGCTCAACCGAAGGTGAACCTTGCAACGTGACAATGACCCTAAACACACCAGTAAATCCACCAAGGAATGGCTGAAAAGAAAGAAATGGAGGGTTGTGGAATGGCCAAGTCAAAGCCCGGATCTAAATCCCATCGAGATGTTGTGGGGGGATTTGAAACGAGCTGTGCATGCAAGAAACCCCTCAAACATCGCACAGCTGAAAGAATTCTGCATGGAGGAGTGGGCAAAAATTTCCCCCAGACGATGTCAGAGACTGGTAGGCAGTTATAAGAAACGCCTACTTGAGGTTGTTTCTGCCAAAGGGGGCAACACCACCTATTAGAGTCAAGGGTGGACTTACTTATTCCATATGCGAAATTTGCATTTATGTTTATTTAAATTATACAATGGACTACAAAATGTAAATGTTTCATGATATTTGTTATATTATATCACCTTTATCTATCAATATTGTTGAAATGCAGATCAAATAGCTGTATGTTGAAATATGTTGAAAAAGTCAAAACTTTACATGGGGTGTACTTACTTTTTCACGTGACTGTACTTGTAAAAAAAATAATTCTTTTTTTGCCAAGTAACAAACGGACTCCAATGCAATACCCTCTCCTCAGGCAAGCATAATGACTAGAACGGCACTTGTTAGGGAGCACACCTCTGCCAGACGAACAGTTTACGTTTTGTTTTGTATTCTGCTGGATCTGTATTTGGACCTGAACTAAAATCTCATTGGCTTATTGTTGTCACCTAACCAACTCATCTACCTAGTTTTGTCAAAAGTCGTCCACAGCTTGAAAGATCATGCTGTACATTGTTTTTGGTCATATCACTCAATGGTGAAGAATCACTTACAAAAATTTAAGAATTATTGTATCTGGATCCGGATTCGGATATTCACCAAAATCGAATCGATTTGTCCTTGTCACACACCCAACCTGTCTTTGCTGAATCTATTCACAACTTTTTGTGATATCCTGCTATATATCCTTTTTAGCCCTATCTCTCAATGATGAAGAATCACATTCAATGATGAATGCAGATCCGGATCTTCACTAAAATGTAATGATTTGTTCAATGATCAAGTACGCAAATCCTCTTCAAATCGCAAGTCAATCAGATGAAAATTAACGACCTATGTTAGAAATTTGGCCTATGTTGTCCCTTTCACCTTTAGACCTCAAAAATAATTGGTGGTTGAATTGAGTGACCGGATATGCAAATCCCGTTCAAATTTCAAATCAATCAGATGACAATTGAGGATTTTAGAAATTTGACAAAGTTGTTGACCTTTGGTGGCCTCCATTGACCTTTTGACTTTTTACCTCAAAATCAATAGTCTTCTTCCTTATGACCAACTCTATCATTTGGTGAAGTATCGTAAAGATTGGTTTAAAATTGTGAACTGTAGGTGATTGACATCATACTAAAATACACAATTTAGCGTCTGTCTGTGTCTGTCTGTCTGTCTTACAACGATTTTTGACCACGATACATGCGGTCGTTACTTATCCAATCTCAACCACACTTGACAGGAGGACTAAGGGTCACACAATGAAGGTTGTAACGATTTAACTTTCCCTCCACTCCAAGGGGGGTTTTCCCTGCCGAGGGGGTTACGTGTTAATGTGTATATCCGTGTTAAGAAAGCTTAATCATGGCGTTTTTCAAAGCCGCTTCTAAGAACAAAAGCAACAAGAAAGAGCAATCAGAGATTGCAGACCGCGCCAGGATGTGATTTCAGTGGTTTTTAATGCTTTTGTGTTAAAACAAATATGGCGGCCGAACCACGTGACCGATGACGTCATCATTTTTTTTCTGCACCAATTTATCCCGAGATTATGCTCAAGAAATTTCATCTTGATCGGATAGCGTTTTGTACTTGTCGAATTATGATGTCATAATTGCAGCACCTATGACGGAGATATTGAGGTGCAAAGTTTTTCGGTTTTTCCAAGATGGCCGCCGAACCACGTGACCTATGACGTCCTAGTTATCATAAAAAATTATACAGGTGGAGTTGCACCTATGGTGAAAATTCCCTGTCAATCGGACCAACGGTTGCAGAGAAAATCATATTTATTCTGTGCGGACAAACAGACAAACGGACTCGAATGCAATACTCTCTCCTCTGGCGAGAGTAATAATGCTTATGATAATAGCATAATATTAATGTTATTACAAAACAATATTAATACTAATAATATCCACCCTCCCGAAGGGGTATTTCCACCTTGGCCAAAATGCTGTGTTAATGTGTATAAAATAGTGTTACGTTTGTGATGGGGTAGGCAATGAAATAACTTAGGGCCAGGTAGGATTGTATAGGTAGTGTGCTCCGACTGTCGTAAAGAAGAATAAACACACATTTAAGTAAGTAGGGAATCTATTAGACCACATGTTGCGTTCGTGTACAATTGTCCCCATGGTGAGGGATGGGGCTTTGTTAATTAGGTAGGGTATAAGGGTAATTAAATTCCCTGTTTGTAAATGACCTCTGTGATTTTTCCTTTGTTCCTTATGACACACACCACACCAGCCATGCACTCCGGACAGAAACTAATAACCCCATATAAAGTAACCGGAACCAGGACATTCAACTACCGCTGATGCCACCAGCTGAGGCACCGTCGGGGACAGCGGGAGGGGCCATGGGGCCCCACCCCGGAGGGTGAGGATTGGTCCGGATGGAACGATGAGATGGACTCTTTGATTGGAGCACGCCCGAACGCCATTGGATGATGTGGGAGACCGGGGAACAAAAAGACTGAGTCCTGACATTTTCTTTCTTTTGGGGTCCCGAGCTGATGAAAGGCGGTCACAGTTCATGCTCTTGGCTCTTGCTTGGTGGATGTCGTGACAAGCGGACGCATTTCCATTTTGTCTCTCTTGCGTTGGGACAGTCATTACGAGCAGTCACGGTTTTATCCTCTTGGTCCGTGGTTTGCTGACGAGCGGTCACAGCTTTATCCTCGCTTTTGGTCCTGACATTGGCGGTCACAGCTCGTAGACTCTAACACCTTTAACTCGTGGCTTCATGACGGCTGTGTGCACCTGAGAGACCTCCATGCTTTGTAGAGTGTGGGTCGAGGACGGAACGAGGCCCTACTCACTTCATGTTCGGTGGTTGGCAGGTGAACGAACTTCATGCCAAGGCGTGTTTTTTCCCCGCGCATGGACCAGGGACCTGTTCGAGGACCGACGGGGTTCACGGACTGCTCAAAGCTGAGTACTGAGTAAACAAACCAATCACACTTGTGTTACTTTCAGTAATGTTTCCCCTTGTGTTGTATACGAGTCCGTATGTGGGTGCTCCAATTAGGAATTAGATTTTACTGTGCATTATTTTTTTACCGGCATTTCTTTCATTAAACCCAGTATTGTTGCATTTCAATTCCTTGTCGGTTTGATTTGATTATTGTGGTTTGAGGACGCTCCAGTGGAATCCGTGCAGGTAAGAGCCTTGCTGCCCTCCTCCACTCCTCCCGCGTTTAAAGAAGGTCCGCCATAGTTGACTGAATGCCTCGGAGGTAAGCTCGATCAGCCTCCTTTCACCTTGGGGGATCTTAATCCCCTGGCAACACGACAATAGCTTATCGTGGCGTTTCATGGGAGCAACAGGCTCAACCAGAGGTAAAATACGATAAACCACAAACATGTATGATTACCTTTTTAAACAGTTGCTAATGCTGTTTAACACTAAACTGAAAAGGAGGTAACCCGTGGTAAGTTCAATTACTAAGCAGCTAGCTAGCGCTTGCTAAGCCAGCCATTCCTTAACGGTTTTGAATGGAGTGCTTGCTTGAATGCTTTTACCACTTTGTGATCTCTCCACAACAAACTTGGTAAATGAACACACACCCGATGTTCTTGAGACCCGATCATAGAGAGAATGTAATCTATGTACTCCAAAGAGGAATGACCTTTCCTGCCGGTCTCGAAGTGAGCAGATGTTGACGACGTAATGACATCATATATGTAATGACGTAGCATGACGGCCGGACACAAAAATTGCGCTACTTTAATATATATAAGATATGTATTTAACTTCCAGTACGTTTGCAGTCACTACAAAGGGATTAGTGTTACAAATTTACTATAACAATAACGTTACGTTATTATTACGAAAATTATATTATTTTTTTTAAACCGAAGTGAATTCCTTACTTCCGCTTTTACACCGCTTCAATCCATCAACTTTCCATTCATGGCATTGGGATTAAAGTGTTATGGTTATATTTACTATAATATTATTATTATTACGAAAACGATACGACTGAAATGATGCACTACGGTACTGTATTTATAAACCTGGGTTTAATTTGTCCGAAGCGGATGGTGAGTCATAACGCCGAAGGCCGATACGTGCTGTTTTATTGGAAGAGACGTAACGTCTATGATTTAGATATTTGATGATAATTTTAACAATCGCTTTGTTTGTGTTTCACACTGAATAAAAATCGTAAAGGTAGAGCATGGCGATTGTGATATATGACAGGTTTGACGATATGTTCGGCATGAACGGCATCTACATCAAAATGGCGGTGCGTGGAGAGTCAGCCACACCGCCGTAATGACATCAGACATAATCACATCATCCTGTCATGTGACCAGATTCTCAGCTCTGATTGGTATATGTTTGAGGGGACACACATACATACATATACATACAGACGGACAAACACTGTTCTAGACGGCTCTGCCCGATGGGCTACGCCGTACAAATAGGGCCTTGGAGGGGGTGGGTTGCCACCCAAAGTAAGTATTTGCTATCTTCTCCTTTAATTCACTCATGGGAAGCTGGGTGGAACTCTAAAAACCTTTTCATTACCACGTGTACCTCTCTTAATAATGGTGTAGTTTTTTTTTTTTTTTTTTTTACGTTTAACGAGTATTTCTCCTGAGCAATTATCTTTATTTATTTCCCTGTTCAGGATAGCAGGCGACACAGCATTGGAGAGGAACATCCATGAGTCTGTGAGTGCCCAAATTCGCAAGAACTTTGCCAAGACCAAGTGGAAGGTGAGAGCACAAGACAATAACCTGTGGACTACACTGTGTAAAGGTATATGGATAATCACTCCTTTATGATTTCGCTGAATAAGCAGATCACTGTTACTTTCGAGGTGGGATTTCCTTATATGGCGACGCGGTGGCTGCGATGCTGGATCATGGTGAAGTTTTCACTTGCTGTGATGTCTGTCGGGGATTTTGCCTGGAATTACCGCCATACATTTCTGTTCCCCAGGTTATTCCATAAACGCAGTCTATTTACCACCTGTTCACAAATGGTTGCAACACAATATGCTTTGTCCGTCCTATCGATTGGCTCCCAAGAAAATATCGCTAGAAGCCGATTTTTCTTGCTGGAGATTATTGTTGTTGTTGTTGTTGTTGTTATTACTATATCCCCGCAGCCGAAGGCACATGAGCCGTTATGTTTTTGGGGTGTCCGTTCAGCTGTGTGCGCATGCGTGCGTAGCAGATTTTCATTACCGTGATAACTTTGAACTGCTGAATGGGTTTTGACCAAACTTGCTTTAAGTATGCACTTCTGATGCAATGATGAACTGATTAAGTTTAGGGTTCAACTGATTAAGTTTTGGGTTCAATAGGTCAAAGGTCATATGGCATTTGAAAATCATTTTGCAGATCACAACTCGAGTTGGAAGCATTGGATGTTTTCTCTCTTCTACTTATCTTTATTGTCTCTCTCTCGTACTCCCACTCAAGTGACCATTATTTATTTACTTCATGTAACTTGTAACCCTCGCCTGAGGAGAGGGTATTGCATTTGAGTCCGTTTGTTTGTTTGTTTGTTTGTTTGTTTGTTTTTTGTCTGTTTGTTTGTTTGTCTGTTTGTCCACACAGAATAAATATGATTTTCTCTGCAACCAGTCCGATTGACAGGAAATTTTCACCATGAGTGCAAATCCACCTGTATAATTTTATAATGACAATTATGACGTCATATGTCACATGGTTCGGCCGCCATATTGGAAAAACCGAAAAACTTTGCACCTCGATATCTCCGAAAGCGCTGAATAGAAAAAATTGAGACATGTCTCATTGCAAAGAACTCTCCATGGGGAATAAAATATATTAATGATGTTATAGGTGCCTCCATTATGACGTCATAATTCCACAAGTACAAAACTTCATCCTATCAACATTAAATTTCTCGAGCGTCATGCGAGCATAAAGCGAGCATAAATTGGTGGAGAGAAAAAATAAATAATGATGACGTCATCGGTCACGTGGTTCGGCCGCCATATTTGTTTTAACACAAAAGCCTTTAAAACCACTGAAAATACATCCTGGCGAGGGTCTGCAATCTCTGAATGCTCTTTTTCTTGTTTTGTATGTTGAAGGCTCCAGTCACGGATTATATTGTCCTCATCGAGGCCCAGGCCTTTAATAATTGAGATCAAATGTAGGTTGACTTCTAACACGGACATCCATTGATGCATTTTTCTCATGTTCCATTTTCTAATTACGATTATTATTAGTATGATTATTATGATTGCACCATATTTTGTGACGTGTTCTTCTTGGATACCATCACACCGATATACCTAGAACCTCATGGGGCTGCTACAAGTAATGAGATCTGGTTCAAATCTTGCAATTAGTACGATTGGTCCAAAGACTTTGTGGTCATATTGGATATTTGAATCTATTTTCAAGAAGTACTCAAAGACCTTGTTCTTCAGAACCGATGAGCAGATCAATTCAAAACTTCACATACATCTTGGATGAACCGATGCCCGTCCAGTTTGTGAAGACTTATTTAGAAAATAAAAATAAAAAGTTAGGAGGTTGATGGATCTCTATGGAGACAGCTGGTATATATAGTAATATAAGTTACAGGCTGTAACGATTATGGTTTTAACACTGGTGGTCATATTTCCTGAATCCACCCTTTGCAGCCATGATGTCACATGATGGAGACACATATGTGGAACATTAATCCTTATTCCGACAAAGAAAAACAGATTTTTGTAGTTTTGTTGGTTTCAAAAATGATCAATTTGAAGGTGTCTCTTGGTTTCTTCTTTCAATTTGGCTTTACTGCCTGAAAGGTTTGAAAGTTGTTAGCAAGTCGAGTTTTATACCTAGAACCATGATTGTACATTATAAACTTGTTTGTGCATTTATGTTCTTGCCGAACCAAAGTCGATTGCATGTGAGATTTCCACTGCAATCTTGTCCTGTAAATGCAACAAATGAATATGGCAAATTTGAGGCCAATACGGTGCTCAAGTTGCTTCTTGATGTGTGCACAAATGTACGCAACTTTGAGCTTCTTTCTTTTTAAACAGCGTGCATTCAACGCCACAGCTGTGATTAGACACATGAAGAAACTGCAACTGGGGTCCAGCCAAGATGGTGCGGGGGTGAGTCCTCCCCCAGGCAGCCCTGCCAAGAGTGATTCTACAAACAAGCAGTGTGAGTTTCGAGTTAGTGAAGAAAGGGAGGGGGGATGCATGCTTAAAGGTGTGTGTGTGTGTGTGTGTGTGTGTGTGTGTGTGTGTGACTGCATTGACAGGTCTTACTAACGTCAACCGTCACTCAAAGGGTCTATAGCCCTGAAGATCGCTGAATTCACATTGCATTCAATAACTGTATGATTTTCCCTAAGCATCGCTCAAATGCAAATCTAATTTGCCGGCTGTGCATGTGAGAACGCACATGGCGGGGACACTATTCTTTATGGTTTATAAGGTTTATTATGAAAGAATATGGAGGTTGAGGAAGACGAAACACTATAAATAACGGAACGGACCTGGTGGTCAAAAAACACACGAATGGAGAAAAAGGAAACACACAAGCTTATTGTACAAAGTGAAGAAACCTGAAACCCATTTAGAGGCCACGAAAATACCGGACTCAAAGCAGAACAAAGGGAAATGCAGACGAGAGCTTGAGGTAGGCACGAGCTGGTTTGTCCACAATAATGGCACGATGCAGACTGGTGTGTGGTACAGGGCTGGAGATGAGATGGGCAATGGTGGGGAGATGGCATCCATGATCTCTTAAGCATTCTGCACCAAAGGAGTGTCAAAGATGTCAGGCAACGAAGAAGAAAGAAATAGGTGGACTTTGTCTTGCGCACGTGCGGACGTACCTTTTTAAGCCTTTTGGGCCCACCTTCCAGGACACGGCTGGTCCTATAATTGGCTGTCCCACCACATGGGATGACCCACCTGCTAAAACTTCCCAACTCCATCACATGACCCTCTGCACCTTACTATACTGCTGAGTGCATGGTGCTCCATAAGCCGCCAGTAATGGATTCCCCAATCATTGCCCGTAGCATGTTTACATGCCCGTTTTCACTCGCCTCAAGTCCTCTACCTATTCTCGCCTGTAGACAGGAGTTTATACACAACACAGCCGTATCCTAAGCTGTTCTATTATGGACGGTCACTGCCTCCTAAGTGGACATATTACATATGACTTACCTCTGATGTACCCCTAACGCAGGTGTAAATGTAACTTACGGACGTTATTGCACATGGACGCAAGCTATTCTTAAGACATTCTAGTTATATATGGAATGATGGTATGAAATAAAGTGTGTTTGACCAGCTTAACTAATTTGCCTAAAACTAAATTTAATGAACTGTTAGACTCACTCAGGTTTGTATCGCATCGGCTTAAGCGGCTGTCATTTGTCAACAAGTTGCCCTCTTTGTAACCGCAACCGAGCGTGTGTTCATGGTCTTTTTCCCACCGCCACTGAAGGTGGACAGAGGTTATGTTTTCAGCCGTTTGTCTGTCTGTCTCTCTGTGAACAGGATATCTCAAACTGTTGTGAACAGCTTCAGATCGAAATTTCGTGGAAGTGTTGGGTGTGGGACAAGAACGAAATGATTACATTTTGGTGAAGATCTGGATCTAGATACTGTAATTTTTAAAGTGATTTTTCACCATTGAGAAATAGGCCCAACAACGATATACAGTACACCACGATATATGAAAAATTTTACGGACAGATTCGGACAAAGCTCGGTGGTTGAGTTGGGTGTATAACAAAGAGCAGGTAATTTAATTTTGGCGAAGATCCGAATCCGCATCCGCTAATTTTTTTAATGATTCTTCAGCATTGAGTGATCGGACTAAAACCGATTATATAGCACGGTATTTCAAAAAGATAAAGACAGATTCAGCCGAAATTTTCTGGATAGGTTGGGTGTGTGACAAGGCTGAATCGATCGATTTTGGTGAAAATCCAACTCCTGATACGATAATTTTCACCATTGATTGAAGAGTGATTCTTCACCATTGAGAGATGGGGCCAAAAACGATATATATCATAATATCGTAAAAAGTTGTGAACGGCTTTTGCGAAAACTTGGTGGATGAGTTGGTTCGGTGACAAGAACAAGCCTATTAGATTTTGGCTCAGGTCCGTATCCAGATCAGGCATATTGGTGGGATATAAAAGGTAAACTGTTCACCTGCTGGAGGTATGCACTCTGCCGAGTGCCGTTCTCGTTTGTTTCTGCACCCGTCATATGCTACCTGCAGACCCAGATGTTACCAACGCGTGGGTTGCCTCTAATATAGAATTGCTTGATAATTTTCCTCGTTACAAACAAAATATTTTTCTTGTATGAAATCTGTTATTGTTTTTCGATTTTGCATTGAGTTTAACAAGCTTGATTAAAGCAACTCAACAAATCAATCCTAAATATCCCAGTGGCATACACACTACATGACCAAAAGTATGTGGATACCCGTTCTAATTAGTGGATTCGGCTGTTTCAGGCAAACCTATTGCTGACAGGTATATATAACCAAGCACACAGCCATACAATCTCCAGAGACAAACATTGGCAGTACAATGGGCCGTACTGAAGAGCTCAGTGACTTTCAACGAAGCATCGTCACAGGATGCCACCTTTCCAACAAGTCCGTTTGTCAAATTTCTGCCCTGCTAGAGCTGCCCCGGTCAACTGTAAGTTCTGTTATTGTGAGGTGGAAACGTCTAGGAGCAACAACAGCTCAGCTGCAAAGTGGTAGGCCACACAAGCTCACAGAACGGGACTGCTGAGTGTTGAACCGCGTAGCGCGTAAAAATCGTCTGTCCTGAGTTGCCACACTCACTACCAAGTTCCAAACTGCTTCTGGAAGCAACTTCAGCACAACAACTGTTCATCGGGAGCTTCATGAAATGGGTTTCCATGGCCGAGCAGCCGCACACAAGCCTAAGATCATCATGCGCAATGCCAAGCGTCGGTTAGAGTGGCGTAAAGGTTGCTGCCATTGGACTCTGGAGCAGTGGAAACGCGTTCTCTGAAGTGATGAATCATGCTTCACCATATGGCAGTGCGACGGACGAATCTGGGTTTGACGGATGCCAGGAGAACGCCACCTGCCTGAATGCATAGTGCCAACTGTAAAGTTTGGTGGAGGAGGAATAATGGTCTGGGGCTGTTTATCATGGTTCGGGCTTGGCCCCTTAGTTCCAGTGAAGGGAAATCTTAACGCTACAGCATACAACGACATTCTAGACGATTGAGTGCTTCCAACTTTGTGGCAACAGTTTGAGGAAGGCCCTTTCCTGTTTCAGCATGACAATGCCCCTGTGCACAAAGCGAAGTCTATACAGAAATGGTTTGTCAAGATCGGTGTGGAAGAACTTGACTGGCCTGCACAGAGCCCTGACCTCAACCTCATCGAACAGCTTTGGGATGAGTTGGAACGCTGACAGCAAGCCAGGCCTAATCACCCAACATCAGTGCCGGACCTCACTAATGCTCTTGTGGCTGAATGGAAGCAAATCCCTGCAGCAATGTTCCAACATCTAGTGGAAAGCCTTCCCAGAAGAGTGGAGGCTGTTATAGCAGCAAAGGGATGGACCAACTCCATATTAAATCCCATGATTTTGGAATGAGATGTTCGATAATCAGGTGTCCATACTTTTGGTCATGTAGTGTATGTGTGGTGCAGAAAAGTAAATTAAACGATGTTAGAAACGACATTGCTTGTTCGCTATCCACAAACGACATTGTTTGTTCGCTATCCAAAAACGACATTGCTTGTTCGCTATCCCAAAAAAACATTGCTTGTTTGCTATTCAAAAACGGCATTGCTTGTTCGCTATCCAAAAACTACATTGTTTGTTCGCTATCCAAAAACGACTTTGTTTGTTCACTATCCAAAAACGACATTGCTTGTTTGCTATCCAAAAACGACATTGCTTGTTTGCTATCCAAAAAACGACTTTGTTTGTTCACTATCCAAAAACGACATTGCTTGTTTGCTATCCAAAAACGACTTTGTTTGTTCACTATCCAAAAACGACATTGCTTGTTTGCTATCCAAAAACGACTTTGTTTGTTCGCTATCCAAAAACTACATTGTTTGTTCGCTATCCAAAAACGGCATTGTTGGTTCGCTATCCAAAAACGACATTGCTTGTTTGCTATCCAAAAACGACTTTGTTTGTTCGCTATCCAAAAACGACATTGCTTGTTTGCTATCCAAAAACGACTTTGTTTGTTCACTATCCAAAAACGACACTGCTTGTTTGCTATCCAAAAACGACTTTGTTTGTTCGCTATCCAAAAACGACATTGCTTGTTTGCTATCCAAAAACGACTTTGTTTGTTCGCTATCCAAAAACGACATTGCTTGTTTGCTATCCAAAAACGACATTGCTTGTTCGCTATCCAAAAACGACATTGCTTGTTCGCTATCCAAAAACGACATTGCTTGTTTGCTATCCAAAAACGACTTTGTTTGTTCGCTATCCAAAAACGACATTGCTTGTTCGCTATCGAAAAACGACACTGCTTGTTTGCTATCCAAAAACGACTTTGTTTGTTCACTATGCAAAAACGGCATTGTTTGTTCGCTATCGAAAAACGACATTGCTTGTTCGCTATCCAAAAACGGCATTGCTTGTTCACTATCCAAAAACGACACTGCTTGTTTGCTATCCAAAAACGGCATTGCTTGTTCACTATCCAAAAACGACACTGCTTGTTTGCTATCCAAAAACGACTTTGTTTGTTCGCTATCGAAAAACGGCATTGCTTGTTCGCTATCCAAAAACGGCATTGCTTGTTCACTATCCAAAAACGACACTGCTTGTTTGCTATCCAAAAACGACTTTGTTTGTTCACTATGCAAAAACGGCATTGTTTGTTCGCTATCGAAAAACGACTTTGTTTGTTCACTATGCAAAAACGACTTTGTTTGTTCACTATGCAAAAACGACTTTGTTTGTTCGCTATCGAAAAACGACATTGTTTGTTCACTATGCAAAAACGGCATTGTTTGTTCGCTATCCAAAAACGACTTTGTTTGTTCACTATGCAAAAACGACATTGCTTGTTCGCTATCGAAAAACGACTTTGTTTGTTCACTATGCAAAAACGGCATTGTTTGTTCGCTATCGAAAAACGACACTGCTTGTTCGCTATCCAAAAACGACTTTGTTTGTTCGCTATCCAAAAACGACTTTGTTTGTTCACTATGCAAAAACGACACTGCTTGTTTGCTATCCAAAAACGACTTTGTTTGTTCACTATGCAAAAACGACTTTGTTTGTTCGCTATCGAAAAACGACATTGTTTGTTCACTATGCAAAAACGGCATTGTTTGTTCGCTATCCAAAAACGACTTTGTTTGTTCGCTATCGAAAAACGACATTGTTTGTTCACTATGCAAAAACGGCTTTGCTTGTTCGCTATCCAAAAACGACTTTGTTTGTTCACTATGCAAAAACGACATTGCTTGTTCGCTATCGAAAAACGACTTTGTTTGTTCACTATGCAAAAACGGCATTGTTTGTTCGCTATCGAAAAACGACACTGCTTGTTCGCTATCCAAAAACGACTTTGTTTGTTCGCTATCCAAAAACGACTTTGTTTGTTCACTATCCAAAAACGACATTGCTTGTTCGCTATCCAAAAACGACATTGCTTGTTCGCTATCCAAAAACGACATTGCTTGTTCGCTATCGAAAAACGACATTGCTTGTTCGCTATCGAAAAACGACATTGCTTGTTCGCTATCCAAAAACGACTTTGTTTGTTCGCTATCGAAAAACGACATTGCTTGTTCGCTATCGAAAAACGACATTGCTTGTTCGCTATCCAAAAACGGCATTGCTTGTTCGCTATCGAAAAACGACACTGCTTGTTCGCTATCCAAAAACGACATTGCTTGTTTGCTATCCAAAAACGACTTTGTTTGTTCGCTATCCAAAAACGACTTTGTTTGTTCGCTATCCAAAAACGACATTGCTTGTTCGCTATCGAAAAACGACATTGCTTGTTCGCTATCGAAAAACGACATTGCTTGTTCGCTATCGAAAAACGACACTGCTTGTTCGCTATCCAAAAACGACATTGCTTGTTTGCTATCCAAAAACGACTTTGTTTGTTCGCTATCCAAAAACGACTTTGTTTGTTCGCTATCCAAAAACGACATTGCTTGTTCGCTATCCAAAAACGACATTGCTTGTTCGCTATCGAAAAACGACATTGCTTGTTCGCTATCGAAAAACGACACTGCTTGTTCGCTATCCAAAAACGACATTGCTTGTTTGCTATCCAAAAACGGCATTGCTTGTTCGCTATCGGAAAACGACATTGCTTGTTCGCTATCGGAAAACGACATTGCTTGTTCGCTATCGAAAAACGACACTGCTTGTTTGCTATCCAAACCGCTGAAGGGATTTTAATCAAACTTGTTTCTTTATTGGACAGTCAACGAGGGCATCTACCCATTATCACGGGCAGGGACTACGTGGAGGCATATTGGCGACACAGTCGCCTTGCTCTAGTTTTTTTCGTATTTTGTTGGTGCCTAAAACACTCACCTACCCAATAAGAAAAAATTTATATTTAATATGAGATTACACACACACACACTATTTTATAATAATTTAATATTACCTGACGTATAGCTACAAAGGTTCAGGCACTATTAAGCGATTTTTGAAAAGAAAAAAAAATACAGGTATATACAAAAAAGAATTGTTTTTCAAAATGTAATTATTTTCTTTTTTGGCTTACAGCACTCCCCGGCACTCATTGATGAACCTCTGAAATTTGACAAAGATCCGTTCAGCCATCTCTGATAAAATAGCGACACATAGACACACACAGATATAAGCAGACAAACGGCTCTCTTATAGTATAGATGGCTTTGTGGTGTAAATGGGAAAGTGGATCAATCAGTTCATTCAAACCATTTTTCTGACCCTGGATTAGTCAAAACTGGTTGGACACACTTTCTTGCATCAACAAGGTATATGCACAATTGTAAAAATATGTGTGTTTTGAAGATGATGTGCTGCGAGTCATGGTAAATGGGGAAATGTGAGAAATACTTGATGTGTTTCACCCACAGGTTGATGGGCTGCATTGATTTCCTCACCCTAGCTACACCCTTTACCCTCTCTCCACCGCACCCTTTCCATCTCTCCAAGCAATGATGCTAATGACTTGCAACGGGGTATTCCTGCTCCCCCCTCAAGCTCTCTGCTTGCCTGCATGCTTACAAATAGAATTTCTTGGCATTGCAGTTGGGGAAGGGTGAGGTGGGGTTAGGGTTTTGCAAATATCATAGCCATAAGGGAATCATTTATGATCATGGAACTGAAAATGCTACTTCCACTGCATCGGAAAAAAACCCGATTCCCAGTTGGAAAGCTCAGAGTTGCATAATTTTTGCACATTGAGGAAGCTTTTGCACCATGAGACTTCCCATACCGTACCAGCCTGGCTGTCCGGCATGTTGCTCTAGTTCTTCGCTTCTCTACATCTACATGCACGATACCCGGCAGCATGATGATAAGGGCTCTAGAAGAACTGGCATGACCTTCCGACTATTGGATTCTGACCCTTTGTAAGCTCAGTACATGAGTTTTGTCTGCTTTGTTTTGTTTTTGTTTTCATACTTATATTCACCCAAGTGGTTACAAATAAACATTTCCTCATTTTCACGTGTCCTACCTTGTTTATATTGCTTGCTGGGTGTTGTTTTTGTTGTTGTTGTTGTATAGCCCCGGACAGTACTCTTGAACAAGCCCGTGGCACGGAGACAGCCAATCGACCTCACAGAAGCGACCCAGAGATCCCCCACATCCAAGATGGGGTACCCCCACCTTCACAAATGCAGGGCCATGACAGAGTTAGAGAGAGAGAGAGTGTGAGGGAGAGAGAGAGAAAGAGAAAGACAAGAGGGGAATGGTCCATCGTGCCATGACAAATCCGAGCAGAAGGGAAGAATGTAGAAGATTTGGCCCCAGACTTCCGTTTAGGGGGTACAACCACCACGAAGAGGCGTCCCCGATATCTGTGCTTGGTGGGTGTTTTACATTTTCGTATTTTAAATGGTGAATCATGCTGGACGCACAGCATCTCGTTAGGAGAAATATGCTGATGCAAAGTTTCATTTAAATTGTTGGAGAAAGTGCTGCAAGGATTGTAAACATTTGCCTTCAATTGTGAAGACTTCAACTGTTCCCACCTTCACCCCCACCCTGACCCCTCTTCCCAATTGGAAAGTAATTTACCTTCCCTTTAAGTAAAACACACTGGAGTGTTATGCAAAATGATTTGAAAGGACTGAAGAGGAAGATTGTGGAGACTAGAGACCTTTTGGACCATGTTGCCCAAAATTCCACGGGACACAAGCAAAAATGTGATTTATTGTGCATTTATTTTCAGGAGTTGCGAATGCATAATTGGACTTGGATATGAATCATTCCAAACACATTCTTGTGCTAGGAAGTCGACCGTCAGGTCATTTGACAAAAGCAGCAGCAAAGCATATTCCCATGCTTGTTGTTGTTGTTGTTGTTGTTGTTGTTGTTATTATTGTTATATCGCCCCAGACAGTTCTCTTGAACAAGCCCGCGGCACGAAGACAGCCGATCGATCTCCCTGGAGAAACCCAGAGATCTCCCACATCCAGGATGGTGTACCCCCACCTTTACGAAGTCAGGGCCGCGACAGAGTTAGAGTTAGAGAGAGTGAGAGGAGAGAGAGACAGAGACAGAGACAGAGACAGAGACAGACAGACAGAGAGAGAGAGAGAGAGAGAGAGAGAGAGAGAGAGAGAGAGAGAGAGAGAGAGAGAGAGAGAGAGAGAGAGAGAGAGAGAGAGAGAGAGAGAGAGAAAAGACAGAAGAGACAGACAGAGCGAGAGTGACAGACAGACAGAGCGAGAGAGAGCGAGAGACAGACAGACAGACAGAGAGAGAGAGAGAGAGAGCGAAAGACACGGACAGAGAGAGAGAGAGAGAGAGAGAGAGAGAGAGAGAGAGAGAGAGAGAAACAGACACACAAAAAGAAAAAAGAGAAAGAGAAAAGGACAAAAAGAGAGACTTTTTGACTTTTGAGTCCTTTTATTACAAAAATACAAAAAGTAAAAATACACATGTTTTACAATCAAATCAATAATGCCAACAAAACGAAGAACCACCCAATGATCATCAAATAAAAGAAACATAATCAGCATCTCATAACAGTATTTTCAATTCGTTTTCTTCAACCTCACAAAAACCACCGACACACCAAGTATCAATAAAGTTTTGAAGATTTCCGGCCTCGTTGGAAAAGGTAAACTCAAGTTTCAATCTTGCTGAGACCAATGCATTAAAAGACACCATGATATTGCAGTGCTCTGTCGGTTTGTCAGATAGTTTATCTTTTCTTGTTAAATAAACAGCAAGTTTTGCAGTTGCTATTAGTAAACTAAACAGTTTAGATGCAGGATCTTGTTTAGGAGCAAAACAAAAGATGAAATTTCTCAAAGAAAAAGTCATATGCATTTTGTGTGCAATATAATTCAACCAATGAAACAAAGGAAATAATCGTACACAGTCTATGAATGCATGAAACAAGTCCTCATTCACTGTACAGAAGGGACAACAAACAGATACAGGAGAAAAATGTCTAATAAATGTGTTGGAGGGAACAATCCAGTGGGCCAAACGCCACTGGAGATCACCTGTTCTTTTTGATATGGGCTCACTATACATGG
Organism: Myxine glutinosa; assembly: GCF_964187855.1. NCBI lineage: Eukaryota > Metazoa > Chordata > Myxini > Myxiniformes > Myxinidae > Myxine > Myxine glutinosa. The sequence goes on from NC_136264.1 coordinate 17,733,314, forward strand.
CTTCCCAGATAGGTTCGGAGGGGGGGTCCTCCGGGTAACAATCCTTTCCATCGGGTAACTCCATTTAACAAAGGGTTCCCATGTAACAATTTAAGGCACATCTTATAGATGCCCTTGCTGTCCATGGACTGGAAAAGCTTTGACCCATCGCTTACAGGGGGCAAATCGTTTTGAATGGGTTCAACAATCAATTTAGGCACTGTTGGCTCATTCAAATCTTCTTCTGTACCTCGAGTCCGAGTTAGGCCAAGTTGCCGTCCCACCTGAATCATTTTCTTCAAAATTTTTGCAATCACCCTATGGGACCAAATCCCTGTCAGGTCTGCGATTTCACTTTTGGATTTCCAACCATACCCTGAGTCATGTCGGAGATGCCGCACCTTCACGATACCAGCTGCTATAAAATGTTGGCAAAAATCTCGACTTTTTGGAATGTTGCGAAAGAGAGGGTTATAAAACAAAGGCTCATGTGCTAGCATTTTTGTGACGTATGTGTCCGCCTGACGACTCACAGAAAGGCTCTGCCAGGCATTCAAGAGGCTTTGGTAAAAAGCAGGGAGGAGCGATATGTCGACATGTTGGAGGTTCATTTGAAAAAGTTCAAAATCGTACCCGAGCCTACCCGCTCGCTGTAGTACAAGGCGTGCAGGGAGCCGGCCTGACAGATGTTCCATGTAGAGATGTTCCATGTGTTGATATACTTTCGCTTTAAAAATCGTTTTCTCTGCAAGCGCTTGTCCCATCAATGCGAATCTTTAAACATAGGAGGGACTTCCCCATGGAGAATATTTTAATGATACCTCTGACTTCATAGGTCACATGGTATGGCAGCCATATGGGATTTAAGGAAAATATTTAGCCATCTTTTGCTCCAAAAACACAATGAAAAAAATTGAAACTTGGCATTTATGAACTCCCCATGGAGTATATAGGGTGTTAATGATGACCTCATCGGTGAAGTTGTATTCCAGCCATAATTAGTTGAATTGAAATCTTTATCTGAAAAATCGGAAACTTCATATATCTGATCTACAACCGGATGTGAATAATTTAATTTATGACGTCGCCAGTAACGTGGTCTAGTGGCCATATTGGATTGAAAATAAAAACGTAAAAACAATTCTCAAATCGATAAATCAAACAGCTTAACAAATCGATACAAAACTTCATACATATGATTGACTAGCCATGGGGAATATAGTTTGAATACTTTTTTTCATAATCACCTTCATTGACAAAATTTAGCCTTAATGTGCACAAAAGTCGTTGTGAAATATCCTAATCGTCGATCAATCTACGACATAAGAGAGATGTCTGTCTCTGTGTGTGTGTGTGTGTGTGTGTGTGTGTGTGTCTGTCGCCATTTTTCTCAGAGATGGCTGAACGGATCTTCGTCAAACTTTCAGAGGTTCATCAGTGAGTGCCTGGGAGTGTTTTAGGCCAAAAAAAAGAACAAAAAACCGATCGTATTTTATGGAGTAATTTTTTTATTTTTTTTTATCGCTCGATAGTGCCTAAGCCTTTTAAAATAATGACAGTTATATACAAGTACACATTCGCATAAATAAATACAAAACAATCACCAGACATTTGAATACAAATAAATCAAACAATTCCGGAAGTGTACGAAGTTGATAGTATGGCTTCTTCTTCTTCCTGATCGGCATCACACTTAACTCAGAAACGTGACGAAGGCCACATTCACCCACCAGCATATATATGAACCCTCTTCCCCTCCTGCCTCCCCCTTCCCCTCCCCTTCCCCCCTCCCCCTTTTCCCCCCTCTCCCTCCTCCCCTTCCCCCCTCTTTCCTCTTCCCTCCTCTTTCCCCCCCTACCCTTCACCCCTTCCCCTTCCCCCCTTCCCTTCACCCCCTCCCCTTCCCCCCCTTCCCCTGCCCTTCTCCCCCTCCCCTTCCCCCCCTTCCCTCCCATTCCCCCCTCCCTCCTTGCCTCCCCTTCCCCCCCTCCCTTCCGCCCCTCTCCCCCTGCTCCCCCCCCGCTCCCCCCCCGCTCTCCTCCCCCCCCCGCTCCCCCCTCCCCCCCGCTCTCCTCCCCCCTCCCCCGCCCGGCAACGCCGGTTACTTCTGCTAGTAATCAATAAAGCTATGGATAGTGCTTAGATTATACAGGTACATATATGGGCCATAATAGTAGCGTATTCAGTTAATTTTGGAGCCTGGTGTTGGCTTAGCGGTTAGGGTGCCGGCTTTGGATCGCAACGATCCTGGGTTCCGAATCCCGGTTGATCGCTGAATTAACACCAGGGGGGTTGATTCATCCTTCCGAGGTTGGCAAACTTAGTACCAGTTCACTAGTAATTCCCTGTGTGTCGCAAAAAGGCGACTAACAGTGTTGGCGGCAGGAAGGACATCCGGCCATAAAACATTGCTTCAAAAAGGGGACCATGGTGTCCGAAAAAGGCCCAAACACTGCTCTGCGGGGAAAAATGGCCTCTAAAGGTGGTCTCATTCAGTTAACGTTGGTATTTTTGTTCAGAATGAATGCGCGAAACTGGACTATAGCCTCTCTCCCTGCCATAAAGCACCCATCGAGCACTTACCTACGGCAACGCAAACAAGACGCAAATGCACGTGATGAACTGGAACAACGCACATAACCAAATATAAAATTTTCCTGCCTTTCCCCACAGAGTTCAGGTGTGGAAGGATGTTGAAAAATCCTGCAGGTAGCCCAGTCACTGTTGAACCTGTGCGGGACGTGCTGCAGACATGGAACCATGGTGGCCATAAGGTACTGGCTGAGATTCAAAAGGCGGCACTTTACGTAGATGGCGAGCATGTCACTGGGACCCGTCCTGGAGCTGAAATGTGAATGGTCCCAGCTGACAACTGACTCACACTGGGGAGGACCAGAAGTGCCGGAGCTTATCGCTTTGGTGGGTTAGCTTAGTCCTGACCAGTCCGAGATGCCTATGAAAAGCAGCTTCACTCTGCGACCTCTGTTGAACCGCTTGCTGCTTCATGTTGTGCTGGTGCAGCAGGGGTGGGAGGGTGAGCTTTTGATGGACGCAGCTAATCCAACAGCAGTGGCAGCTTTCCGCCCAACATTAGTAGCGCTGCTGAGACCCAGCACACAGCAATTTTAGCAGCACATGGTACAACAGACTCCACTTAGCATGCTATTTGAATGGCTTTGGTGAAAGTCAAATCATCGGATTCAAGCAACAGACTCTCGGGCACTTGCACACTTGAGGTTTCTTGCAATAGGTGAGTCCCGAATCATTTGTCATGAAGCGCTTGGAATGTACATGAAAGTGCCAATTTCTGCAATGCAGCTGTAAGCTGTAAAATTGCCCCGCTGTTTGAAAGTGACCCGATGGCGGTGACAGCTCTGGGTGGTGGTGAAGTGTGCCTTGAGAACAGCAACAACCTCAGTGTATGTCAGCTTGTCCCAATGTGGAGGAGACATGTCTGTCCGTCAGCCCCAGGGAGTGCAGCAGCAGAGTGCATTGGCAGGTATCACTCACATCCTTCAAGCGGAGTGCGAGTCTATGTCTGGAAGGATAATGTCCAGCGGTTCCAGGGAACAGGCGACTCTCTGGGCAGAGCTAGAAAGGCAGGCGGGCGTGAAAACAAATCTTCAGCCATCCCATGCTCATCGCCAAATGTCATAGTGTAAACAAGAATGACTGCATTGCAGTCACAACCTGCGACAAAATCCGGTCACGGCCGATTGGGAGACATGCATTTAAACACTCTTCAAAGATGAACAGCGCGATTGGGTAACACACATTTAAAGTGCTATTAAAAAAATTAACTCGACACCTCTCACCATGTCAGCCTCCGCCACGGTTATATCAGAACGACACGATTCGTCACACGGTTACGGATTGTTTTACCCCAATATGAGGTCATTCAAAAATTATGTAACGCTATTGTTTGTTTTTTAGTAATTCGCGTAACATAATGCGTAATGATTGTTACCATGTTTCTCTGACGTACCGTGTGTTCTAATGGGCTTGGTTAAGGCTTAATATTATTCAAAATATGATTAGATTTTTTTGGGGTCTCTCATCTTGAATAACACTCGACCCAAACAAAGCCAATGGAAATGTGATGCAACAAACCTCGGCATTGTATAATCAGCAGAGGCCTACAGGCCTAATGTTTTAGGTGCACTAGAAAACCAAGATGGCGGCCATACAATTTTGTCTTGGTGCTATGGTGGGTGGAGTCCAGCAACAGATGTTGGTGTGGTCTGGTGGCTGTCCGACAAATGGGTGCATATTTCAAAAATCGACCCTCAAAAAGAGCCCCAACAACAACAAATTTACAAAGGTGCAGAATACCTTGTGACGAAATGGAAGTTATGATTACCCTCGCAGGAGCATAGAGTATTGCATTTGGGTCCGTTTGTCTGTTTGTTTGTCTGTCTGTTTGTCCGCAAAGAATAAATATGATTTTCTCGGCAACCGTTGGTCCGATTGACAGGAAATTTCCACCATAGGTGCAACTCCACCTGTAGAATTTTTTTAATGATAATTATGACGTCATAGGTCACGTGGTATGGGCGCCATCTTGGAAAAACCGAAAAACTTTGCACCTCTATATCTACGAAAGTGCTGCATGGAAAAAATTGAGACATGGCTCATTGTGAAGAACTTTCCATGGGAAATAAAACATGTTGATGTCATATGTGCCTCCATTATGACATCATAATTCGACAAGTACAAAACTTCATTTTCTCAAGATTAAATTTCTTGAGCATCATGTCGGGATAAATTTTTGGGGAAAAAAAAAATGATGACGTCATCGGTCACGTGGTTCGGCCACCATATTTGTTTTCAACACAAAAGCTTTAAAAACCACTGAAAATACATCCTGGCGAGGGTCTTTTTTTTCCCTTTTTTTTGTATACAGAGTCGAGGCTCGTGAAAAAGCTAACATTTATCAAACAAACAAATCAAACAAACAAGCAAACAAAGTATATAAAAAGGGGAGCGGTCGACAAGATGGGGAGAGAAGGGGAGGAAGCACACAAACACAACATTTGAGAGCAGGGACATCGGGAGATGTGTGGGAGGGAGAGGGCCTGAGGGGGAGGCAGGATAGGTATAAAACGCAAGGACACCAAGGACTTCCAGGAAAGAAGTCGGCACCTCAAAAAAGTGGATTTGGAGTGAAATTAGCAGGGGTAGAAAAGATCAAGGTTTTGGATTGGGGAAGATAAGAGATGGTGGTGAACAGCCGTTTTAAAGACCTGGAGGGAGGAGTGGGATTGAAGAGAGTGAGGGAGTTTGTTCCAGAGGCGGGAGAAAAGAGGAATGAAAGAGTGAAGGTGAGCAGAGAGTCTTTATTTTGGCAGTTTAACCATAAGAGGGTTGCAGGCAGATCTTGTGCGACCTGCAGGAATATTTGGGGGACAGAGCCCAGAGAGAGCTGGGGGAGCAAGGCCGGAGAGGAGTCGGTAGAAGACAGAAAGACCACCTACCTGCCTGGGGTGAGTGAGTGAAAGACCCTCAGAGATAGCTTCATCGTGGGAGATTCCAATGATTCTGAAAGCTTTGGTTTCAACAGCGTGAAGACGAGCCAGGTGTGAGGCAGGAGCACCAGCCCAGAGGGGAGAGCAGTACTCCATTGAGCTGCGGATGAAAGCCTTGTATGTGGTGAGGAGCTCAGGTGTGCCAAGGAAGGACTTCGCACGACGGAGGATGCCCAGTCGGCGACTGGCTTTGGAGGCCACCTTGGAAATGTGGTTTTCCCAGGAAAGATCATGGCAGATAGTGAGACCCAAAAGCTTGAGTGACAGAACTTCTTGGAGAGGATTATTCAGAAAGTGGATGGGAGGGTTGTCCAGTCGGTCTTTTCGGAGAGACATCGTAAGAGTGTGAGATTTGTCAGGATTGAAAGACATGTTCCACTTGTTTGCCCAGTCTGTGATTTTGTCCAGGTCTGCAGAGAGTGAGGAGGCTGCAGACTGCCGATCTGAGGGATGAGGAATGGAACGGCAGAGAGTGGAGTCATCAGCAAAGAGATAGAGAGGATTTTCAAGAGAGTCAGAGAGATCATTGATGAAGACCAGAAAAAGCACAGGGCCCAGAACACTGCCTTGGGAAACTCCAGCCTGAACAGGAAGAGGAGATGAGAGAAACCCATTCAGGGCCATGCGTTGACTATGACTAGAGAGGAAGTCCGCCAGCCATGCATGGAGATTTCCATGGATACCAAAGGAGGAGGGTTTGGTGAGCAGACCGGGGTGCCAGACCGTATCGAAGGCACGTGATATGTCGAGGGAGACAGCTCTAATTTCCTGTTTGGCATCGAGGACCTCCATCCATTGTTGAGACAGCAGAAGCAGCATGTCCAGAGTAGAGTGACCTGGTCTGAAACCAAATTGATGATCAGAGATCAAGCCATTGGAGAAGAGGAAAGATTTCATATCCGAAGCAATGATGGATTCCATGACTTTGCTGATAATTGGGAGAAGGCTGATTGGTCTGTAGTTGCTAGGATCTGTTTTTGCACCTTTTTTGTTCAAAGCAGTGTTGTTGGCTGATTTCCAAGCAGATGGCAGTTGACCTTGAGCAAAAGAGAGGGTGAAGAGAACAGAGAGAGGGAGTGAAAGAGCGGAAGAACAGGATTTTAGGACCCGTGGGCTGATGCCGTCAGGTCCAGTTGCAGAATCAGAGTTGAGGGTTGACAGAAACTTTTCCACCTTGTCAGGAGGAAAGGACACGGAGTCCAGGAGCAGCTGGGTACGACTGGGTATGGTGGGTACAGAGAGGGATGGGTTTGGGACACAAGATTTAGAGGAAAACACAGAGTTGAGGCATTCAGCTTTTTCACGTGTGGAGTCAGCTGTGTAGCCGTTTGAGGTAAGGGAGGGGATGGAGGGGGAACAAACACCAGAAACAGATTTGACCAGACGCCACCAGGATTTGGAAGAGGGAGACAGATTTTTAATTTTTTTTATTTTTTTGTATACTGAATCGAGGCTCGTGAAAGAGCTAAAATAACACCTCATTGTGTGATAAGAGAGTTCGGTCTTGAGAACGAAGAGATATTGTTTTCTGGGTCTCCTGAGGGTGGACACACACTTGTTTTGGGCTTTGTGAAAGGAAATGAGATTTCCTTCCGTTGGATTTGCTTTCCAGGAGACGAAGGCAGTTGTTTCTGGGCAACAGCCTCACCACAATATTCCGTGTACCATGGATGGGAGGAAGGGTATGACAACTGAAGACGAGATGGGATAAATCTGTGCATGAGAGAGAGCAATTTACTTTGGAAGAATTCCCAGGATGAGTTGATGTCAGAGGTGGTAGAGATGGGAGACCAGTCCAGATGATTGATGGCTGCTTGAAGACCGTGCCAGTTGGCCTGAGTGAAATGCCAGACACGTCGATGCTGCGCAGGTTCCCTGAGAATGGTCAGAGAGATGTCCACTTTAACAAGCACATGATCAGATGAGCCGATTGGAGCAGAAGAAGAGCAGCAGACGTTTTCAGGGAAGTTAGTCGTAACCAAGTCCAGAAGAGAAGATGCTCCGTTGACTGAGATCCGGGTCAGGAAATTGACAGATTATGTCAGTCCCAGTGAGTCGCAGATGTCCTTTGCTGAGGAGCCATGGCTGGTGAGAGAGGTACCCACACCCATCCAACTGGCATGGTGACAATTGAAATCACCACATATGAGGAAGAGAGAGTTGGGATAAGTAGATAGAAGTTGGTCCATATTATCAAACAGCGAGATGTGGATGGAGTCATCACTGTTTGGTGGATGGTACAACACACATATGAACAAGAGGTGGGAGCGAAGGGGAAGCCGTAGCCAGAGGTATTCCTGGGGGTGAGGTGGAGAGAGTGCAGTGCAGGGCGAGTGAGGAAGAGAGTTTTTGATAAAGATAGCAACCCCACCTCCAGGACGAGGCTCAGGTCTATCATACCGGAGGAGGGAGTAACCCGGGAGAGATACTAAGGAATCAGAGACATCATGAAGGCAGAAAGTTTCTGTTTAGCAGATCACGTCTGGTTTGTCAGAATCAACCTTTATGGAGAGATCAGTTAAGTTTGAACGAAGGCCCCGGATGTTTGAGGTCCATACCATTAATGAAGAGGAAGGGGGAGCATCGGATACAGAACAGGGGGGAGGAGGGGTAGGGTAAGATGTGGAAGAGGTGGAAGAGGTAGGGAGAGCTGTTGAAGGTGTGTCAGAGATTTCAGAATAGCTCGGAGAAAGGGAAGGATGGGGCGGACAAAAGGTTTGATGGTGATTGGGTGAGGCACAATGAGGTGTTATTTGAGGAGGGGGAAGAGCGAGGCAGAAGGTTGGGGGAGATGGAGGTGAGAGTTGGAAGGGGGAAGAAGTGGGGAGGATGCTTTGAGGAGGGAGAGTGAGAGGGGGGAAATTGAGAAGAAATGAGGGTGGGGAGATTTGAAGTGGAGGGGCGAGGGGGGAGTTTAGGAGGGAAGGGACAAGGGGAGTGATTTGAAAGGGATGAGATATGGGGGAGATTTGGAGGGGAGGGGTGAGGGGGGAGTCTAGGAGGGGAGGGGTGAGGGGCAGGCTTGGAGGGGAGGGGTGTGGGGGGAGTTTAGGAGGGAAGGGGCAAGGGGGGAGATTTGAAAGGGATGGGTGATGGGGAAGATTTGGAGGGGAGGGGTGATGGGGAAGTTTGGAGGGGAGGGGTTATGGGGAAGATTTAGAGGGGAGGGTGAGATTGGATTTTAGAAAGTGTTCGATTAATGTGAAATGAACATTTATTGCAAAGTGAGTTTCTTGTGACCTTTGAGTCAAAAATACGTTTAAGGACGCTGGAGGGAGGATGGAGTGCAGGAGAGTTTACGGAATGTAGAAAAGAGGCACTGTAAGAGATGGAATTTTTTTTTGGGATGAATAGATTTGGTGAGCAAGGCGAAAGCATCCTTTTTTAGAAGAAGAAGAAAAAGGTGTTATAATATATGACAGAATACAGAACTTGAGGGGAAAGTGTAAACATTTTAAAGTTTAACAGTGAAAACTATCTGGGGAAATGGGGGAGAAACACGTGGTCGAAGAACGAACGAATGAATAAGAACGAATAAACGAATGAGAACAACGAATAAGAACAGAGAAGGAAATGTTTTTTTTTTTTTTTTTGGAGTTGAGATTTACACAACGAAGTAGGCTATGGGGTGAAAAGACTAGGAAAAACAGAGAACGAAAGTTATTGGAGCACAAACGACGGACCGCTGAGAGAAAAACAAAGCCTCAAGGTTGGACACTGTACAAGGCCTCAAAAGACACGACACGAATTAACACGATTTTCTATACAGGTATGAAAGATTTGCACCGAAAATCTTCCTCGGGACACACTATACGTACACACACCATAAAATAAATACAGTTATAACGAAAATACAAATGGGAACAATTACTTAACTTCGATTTCGATGGAGAGCGTGGACAGCTGCGAATAAACGAAACCTCGCCGGCAAGACCGTAAGCGGAAGTCTGCAATCTCTGATTGCTCTTTCTTTTTTTTTATTTGCAATATCCATCACAAGTAAGGCAAAGACCGTCCACGTACGGATTGTACTCATACTAGAGGTATGCATACTCACCTCAAAGCTGTCTAGTCTGGGTTCTAATCTCTATACAGCTATAAACTGTCATCCTAGTGTTTCAGAGGCTGGGCAAATCATCAGTGTGCGTGACGTTCCTCAGATGGATGTGAAACTGGACGTCACATCTGCCAGCACTCGTCACATCTGCCAGCACTCTTTGGTGGATGTTAAATTCGATCCCATTGTGTCTTTCGCACAGAGTAGGCGAGCTATCGCCGGCACCCTGAACTAGCCGGGGAGGGGGTGTTGGGAGAGTTAAGGACTTGAACTTATACTTTACATAACGTGGAAATTCCATGGGACACTGCTGGTCCATCATTGATACTGATGTGCAGTTTTCCTGTTTTGAAACGACCTGATCTCTGATCATCAGAATTTGGATTCTGTCCAGGTGACTCAACTCTGGATGTGCTCTTGCGCCTCTCGCTCAGCAATGGCTGGAAGCCCGAAATCTCAATCCAGAGGTCAGGACCGTCTCCTTGTACACATTTCTGGCATTCAACACACTTTGTAAACCTGTTTTGCTTTCCAAGCTCTCTGCCTATGACATTCACATCCTCGCTAAGGAAAGTCCGCAGGAGAGGAGAGTTACTTGATGTGAAAGAAAATACAAAGCCGCATTCATGCCTGGATTTTGACTTCCTCCACTCACAGTCAACGTGGTGCTGTGAATGGAACTCTCCCCTCAGCTGTCCCAGTGGAGGCCGGATTTGCCCCAGGTAATGTATTGTCCCCCGTCTGGTTCCTCAACTCTGTATAAATGAACTCCGATAATCTTGAAAACCCACTTCCTTTTTGCTATTGACTCCACATTGTGTCATAGAACGCCCCATCCCACCTCTAGGTAGGCTACAGCCACATCACTCTGCTAATCTGGAAGTGATTAGATGCTGGCAGGGGCACATCCAAGATTTTCCATAGAGGATGAGGGGGACTCAGGTTACCTGCTAAATGAGTAAATAGCAGAGGTCCACAAGATATTGAAGTACAACATCAAGGCGACGGGGTGAGAGTCCAACAGCGTCAATAACAGGATCCACTGAGATGCGCTAACTGCGAACATGTCGTTGGACTCTGCTACTGGAACAAACGGCATTGGCTGACGTGTCCGAAAAACCTCCTCTGCTAGCCTTGCACATCCTCTCCGCCCTTTTCACCCTGTCATTTGACAAAGGTCATATTCCATCTTCTTGGAAATCTGCCAACATCACAGCATTACAGTCGATGTTCATTACACTCGATGTTTATTACATTAGATGTTTATTACATTACATGTTCATTATACAAGATGTTTATTATATGACATGTTTATTACATTAGATGTTTATTACATTAGATGTGCATTACATTACATGTTCATTATACAACATGTTTATTACATTAGATGTTTATTACATTAGATGTGCATTACATTACATGTTCATTATACAAGATGTTTATTATATTAGATGTTTATTACATTAGATGCTTATTACATTAGATGTTTATTACATTAGATGTTTATTACATTAGATGTTTATTACATTAGATGTTTATTACATTAGATGTTTATTACATTAGATGTTTATTACATTACATGTTCATTATACAACATGTTTATTACATTAGATGTTTATTACATTAGATGTGCATTACATTACATGTTCATTATACAAGATGTTTATTATATTAGATGTTTATTACATTAGATGCTTATTACATTAGATGTTTATTACATTAGATGTTTATTACATTAGATGTTTATTACATTAGATGCTTATTACATTAGATGTTTATTACATTAGATGTTTATTACATGAGATGTTTATTACATTACATATTCATTATACAAGATGTTTATTATGTGACATGTTTATGACATTAGATGTTTATTACATTAGATGTGCATTACATTACATGTTCATTATACAAGATGTTTATTATATTAGATGTTTATTTCATTAGATGTTTATGATACAAGATGTTGATTACATTAGATGTTTATTACATGAGATGTTTATTATATTAGATGTTTATTACATTAGATGTTTATTACATTTGATGTTTATTACATTAGATGTTCATTATACAAGATGTTCATTATACAAGATGTTTATTATTTTACATATTTATTACATTAGATGTTTATTATATTACATGTTTATTACATTAGATGTTTATTATATTACATGTGTATTGCATTAGACGTTTATTATATTAGATGTTTATTACATTGGATGTTTATTACATTAGATGTTGATTATATTAGATGTTTATTACATTAGATGTTTATTATATGAGATGTTTATTACATTAGATGTTTATTACATTGTATGTTTATTATACAAGATGTTCATTATACAAGATGTTTATTACTTTAGATGTTTATTATACAAGATGTTCATTATACAAGATGTTTATTATATTACATGTTTATTACATTAGATGTTTATTATACAAGATGTTGAGTACATTAGATGTTTATTATATCACATGTTTATTGCATTAGATGTTTATTACATTAGATGTTTATTATACAAGACGTTTATTATATTACATGTTTATTATATGAGATGTTTATTATACGAGTATTAAGGCAGTAGATATTTATTATATTAAAACAGTCGATGTTTATCTATCTATAATTCCAGTAATCTCTGTACGTTTGTACGTTTGTACGTTTGTCTGTCTGTGACCGCTGTTTCTCGACAACCACGGGTCCGATATACTTTTAACTTGCCAGGTATATTGCTGGGGACCCGAGGATGTGCCTTTTCAAGGTTTCATATTAATCGGACAATTACTTACCGAGCTATGTACAAAAAACGATTCAACCAATCAGAGAGCAGCGAACGATCGCGTGTGCCGAACGTGGCGGGCACACTCTGCCTCGGATGGCACATTTGAGAGCGTATTCATTTATTTCACGTTTGCAAACTATGTTGGCGTTAAACTATGTTTTACAACTAATAAAAACGAATTTGCGATTCATTCGCTTTCCTGCGCGTTTGTGCACGCGATGGCGATTTCTTTACCAAACTCCGGAAGCCGTTCGCTTTGGACCAAACCATTGCATGTAAATAGAGGGGGGGGATTGTCACCACTCGCAAGCCGTTCGCTTTGGACCAAACCATTTCATGTAAATAGAGGGGGGGGATATAATTTTAGATATAGATATAGTACGGGCATGCCCTAGTTTATATTAAAGTAGCAAAAACGGATCCCCTTAACTACAGACCTATCAGATTACTTCCAATCATCAACAAGGTGGTGGAATCCATCATCACTCTTGATATGAAATTATTCCTTTTCCCCAACAACCTCATCTCAAATCATCAATTTGGATTCAGACCTGGTCACTCTACCTTGGACGTGCTGCTTCAACTCTCCCAACAATGGATGGAGGCCTCAATGTCAGACATGAGATCAGGGCCGTCTATCTGGACATATCTTGTGCTTTTTATACAGTCTGGCATCCAGCCTTACTCTCCAAACTCTCTGCTTGTGGAATCCAAGACCAACTTCACACATGGCTTACTGACTTCCTATAATGCCATTGCCAACTGTGGCACTCAACACAATCCTTTCATCTCCTCCCACTGTAAAGGCTGGAGTGCCCCCAAGGCATTGTACTGGGCCCAGACCTTTTCCTGATTTTTTTTTTTTTTTTGGTATACAAGATCGAGGCTCGTGAAAGAGCTAACATTAATCACACAGAAAGACAAACCGACACATAAAACATATAACATGGGGAGCAGTAGACAAGATGGGGCGAGAGGGGGAGGAACACAAACACAACATCTGAGAGCAGGGACATCGAGAGATCTGTGGGAGGGAGAGGGCTTTGGGTGGGGGGGGGGGTGGGGGGGGCGGGGGTGGGGGGGGGGAGGCATGGGAAGGGGGGTTGTGAGAGGTATAAAACATATGGACACTGACGGGACTTCCAGGAAAGAAGTTGGAATTTCAAACAAGGTGGATCTGGGGTGAATTTGTGGGGGTAGAAAAGATCAAGGGTTTGGATGGGGAAAGATAAGAGATAGTGGTGAACAGCTGTTTTAAAGACCTGGAGGCAGGAGTGGGATTGAAGGGAGTGTGGGAGTTTGTTCCAGAGGCGGGAGAAAAGAGGAATGAAAGAGTGAAGGTGAGCAGAGAGCCGGGATTTCGGCAGTTTAACCATCAGAGGGTTGCTGGCAGATCTTGTGCGACCTGTAGGAATATTTGGGGGACAAAGCACAGAGAGAGCTGGGCGAGCAAGGCCGGAGAGGAGTCGGTAGAAGACAGAAAGACCACCTACCTGTCTGCGGTGAGTGAGTGAAAGGCCCTCGGAGATAGCTTCATCACGGGAGATTCCAATGATTCTGAAAGCTTTGGTTTCAACAGCGTGAAGCCGAGCTAGGTGTGAGGCAGGAGCCCATAGGGGAGAACAGTATTCCATTGAGCTGCGGATGAAAGCCTTGTATGTGGTGAGGAGCTCAGCTGTGCCGAGGAAGGACTTCGCACGACGGAGGATGCCCAGTCGGCGACTGGCTTTGGAGGCCAGCTTGGAAATGTGGTTTTCCCAAGAAAGATCATGGCAGATAGTGAGACCCAAAAGCTTGAGCGGCAGAACTTCTTGGAGAGGATTGTTGAGAAAGTAGATGGGAGGGTTGTCCAGTCGATCTTTTCGGAGAGACATAGTAAGAGTGTGAGATTTGTCAGGATTGAAAGACATGTTCCACTTGTTTGACCAGTCTGTGATTTTGTCCAGGTCTTCAGAGAGTGAGGAGGCTGCAGACTGCCGATCTGAGGGAAGAGGAATGGAGCGGCAGAGAGTGGAGTCATCAGCAAAGAGATAGAGAGGATTTTCCAGAGAGTTGGAGAGATCATTGATAAAGACCAGAAAAAGCACAGGGCCCAGAACACTGCCTTGGGGAACTCCAGCCTGAACAGGAAGGGGAGATGAGAGAAATCCATTCAGGGCCACACGTTGTCTGCGACCAGAGAGGAAGTCCACAAGCCATGCATGGAGATTTCCATGGATACCATAGGAGGAGAGTTTGGTGAGCAGAGCTGGGTGCCAGACCGTATCGAAGGCACGTGATATGTCAAGGGAGACGGCTCTGATTTCCTGTTTGGCATTGAGGACCTCCGTCCATTGTTGAGACAGCAGAAGCACCATGTCCAGAGTAGAATGACCTGGTCTGAATCCAAATTGATGATCGGAGATCAAGCCATTGGAGAAGAGGAAGGATTTGATATCCAAAGCAATGATGGATTCCATGACTTTGCTGATAATTGGGAGCAGGCTGATTGGTCTGTAGTTGCAAGGATCTGTTTTTGCACCTTTTTTGTGGAAAGCGGTAATGTTTGCTGATTTCCAGGATGAAATGATATTCCAGGATGATATTCCTCAATGATCTCTCTGACTTACTGTAAAATCCTCTTTATCTATTTGCTGATGACTTCACCCTCTGCTGTGACATCCCTCATCCTCCAGACAGGTCGGCTGCAGCCTCTACCCTTTCTTCAGATCTTGAAAAAAAAAATCACCCCACCCCTCCTATTTACTTTCTTAACAATCCTCTTGAGGAGGTTCAGTCTTTCAAATCCTAGGGTCCCACTATCAGCCATGATCTTTCTTGGGCCAGCCATATTTCAAACTTGGCTTCCAAAGCCAGCCACTGACTGGGCATCCTCTGTCGTACAAAGTCCTTCCTTTGCACACTTGAACTTCTATCCACCTACAAGGCTCTCATCCCCAGATTGACACCATGGATACCAAGGCCTTCAATATTATTGGAAGCTCCCACACTGAAGTGGTGTCTATAGGCCTTTCACTTCACCATCGCAGACAGATCAGTGGTCTCTGTCTGCCACCACCTCCTTTCTGGACTTGCACCTTCTGATCCTACTGTGCTTTCTTCACCCTTGCACTCCCTCCCGTGCCCCACCCCCACCCTCACCCAAGGTGTCTGCAGGGCACATGCGGTCCACCGTCAACCCCATTCTGGTGAGACAACTTAAATCAATGGACACTGCTCACCTCCACTCATCCGTGCCTCTTTTTTCCCACCTGTGGAACCAACTTCCACATCCTCTTCAATCTCATTCTTCCCCGCAGCTCTTCAAGACAGCTGTTCACCACCATCTCAGATCATCCCCAATTTAAAACGATGATCTTTTCTACCCTCGCGAACATCCCCCCCCCCCCCTACCCCATCCCTCTTCCTTCAAAATTTCCAGTTGTTCCTCTTTCGAGTTTCCTTCTGTATCCATCTTGTCCACCCCATGCATCCTCTCCTATCCTCCATTCCTCCCCACACGCGTTGTTTGTTCAACTCTCCCTCTACATATTGTTGTGTGAATCCCTCAAGGTTAACACCAGGGACCGCGGATGACCGAACGGCTTTAATGGAGGCGACGACCAAACACGGATTTTGCTATCACAGCACGGGAGAACGAAGGGAAGAGGAAGAAGTGGCAAAAGGACGTACCTGTAGAGGGAATTAACTCAAACGAACACGGGTTTAACAAGGAATGGAAATTAATGCAAGGGTTTATTTTAAATAAAGGTCGGGACAAGGAAACGCGATGATAAATCTAATAATGATCCTAAATCGGGATCCCGCACACCTCACTTCAGAAACGAACAAAGGACTGAATTAATAAAATAAATGTCTGTCGCATACTGGGGAAATGTGGTGCGTCCTTATCTGTCCGTCGTCCAATGCGGTCCGTCAGGCTCCAAGCTCCAAGCATGAAGAAACCTCAGCCT
Organism: Myxine glutinosa; assembly: GCF_964187855.1. Classification (NCBI taxonomy): domain Eukaryota; kingdom Metazoa; phylum Chordata; class Myxini; order Myxiniformes; family Myxinidae; genus Myxine; species Myxine glutinosa. The sequence goes on from NC_136264.1 coordinate 17,749,611, forward strand.
CCTCACTTGCACGCTCCACCCGGCCTCGATGTGACTCGCTCCGCGGCACACCACGAGGTCGCTCGCTCCAGTACCAACAGCACCGGATCCCGCTCCTTGCACCACGAAGAACTAACGTCACCCAGCATGACGCACTAAGGTCCAGCACGCGAGAAGGAAGAGCCAATGAAGACCAGAGACAAGCGAAGAAGGGGAAGGTCTTCAAGCACAGAGAGATCTCCAATACGAAGGGGTCCAGCATGAAGAGAGCCAAGAGAGACAAAGAGAGAGAGAAAATGTCATCCAGCGCGTTCTTTTATCACCTTGCGTGTGATGTCAGCGCTGGCGTGCCCCCCAATCAGCGCCTCGTAGCTTCCCGCCGTCCACCGAACCTTCTATCACCTTCCCTCCAATGAACAACCCCCTTCTCAGTTGCGTCTTCACACCTCCCGCCCTGATTGGCTGGAGGTTCGTGCCTTCCGCGCCAACCAATCACACGTTCTCTGTGGTGTGGTTACAGCTCGTCTCTTGCGATGTTGCTAGGCCAGCTGGTGGTGCGGCTGGCGGCGGCCATCCGGCGGTGCCCCGATCTGGCTTCCTGCCGGTCTTCTTCCAAAGTCATTGTAAGGGAAGGGAACTAATTAATGTGTGCACTAAGGACCTATCTAAGTGTTTATATGTGTGCGTTGCCATAAGGGACAAAGGAATGATTACCAGGTCTGACACACAGGGGTGTTATCTTATTCCCTCCAACTATTTAACACCCGAACATCCTTCTATGTTCACAGCTATACACTTCCCCAACAAACCGCCTAAAACACAGAACTTATTACAGGGTAGATTCCCTATCGCGACAGTCGAAGCATGTTACCTATACAGATCTACCTGGCTCTAGATATTCCTTTACCCCCCAGACATAACAATATTGACCTTCAACTCCACTGTTGGTACCCCCTTCTCTTTCCTGTTCCCTTTGTCCTGTTACGTCCTTATCTGTTCATTGTACTAACTATTCCATGAGCCTAAACTATATATACAAAAAAAAGAATAGTGGAATATATCAGTCTCCACTTGTTGCTTTTGTTGTTGTTTCATATGCAGCCTATATCTGTGGGTTGCATCATTTTCTGGAAGTGCAGGTGTGCCGCTGATGCAATGCTCCCTGGTACCAGGAACCTCATTTTGCTGACCTGGGAAGGATGACAGACTAAGTCAACCCACCAGGTGTAATTTAACAGCACAACAGGGGCTCCAACTCAAGACCCTAACATTTTAAGCCAGCCACCTTAACCGTTAAACTAACACCTGCCTTACCATGTTACTCTGGAAGGATCGTCAAATGATCCAACCTATTTCCATGGTCGGCCACTGGAAGAGATTCAGTCATCAGCAATACCCTTTTCCTGGGCCAACAGCACAGCATATCTAGCCTCCCAATCCAACTGCAGACTGGCAATCCTCTGTCGATCCAACCCTTTCCTTGGAAAATCAGATCGACTCAGAGTCAACAAGGCCTTTGTCCATAGATCAATGGAATATTGCTCTCCCCTATTGGCTGGCACCCCAGGATCACATCAGCCTCCCTTGGAGTATGTGTAATCTGAAGCTCTCAAAATGATTGGAATCTCCTGTGATGAGACCGAAGCAAAGAGCTGTTGCATTCACATTGCAGGTGGGTTGGTGGTCTCTTCTCTCTCTCCTTCTGGCCCTCCCCAGCAATTCCAAGATGCACCTGTTCTTTCAGTAACCCTCTTCTGGTTAAACATTTCTAAAATCTAGGGTAACTGCACACCTCAACGCCTTTGTTCATCACTTCTCCTTTCTTAGGGACCACCTTCCAGAGGCCGTTCTTTCCCACTCTTCCCTCCAGTTTACTCCCTCCTTGTGTCATTCCCAATTCTGTTTGTTATCCCCCTTAACCTAACCCAACACAATCCCCTTACCTGCTGGTTTTAGTTGTGTCCTCCCTTGCTGGTTGTGCCCAATTGTTGCCGCGCTTCCTTCAAGGGTAAGTTACACTTGCCCTTCATGAGTCTCGTCTTGTCAGAAAAAAACAAGTCCAGGTCCATTTTGATTGAAGCTTTCTTTATAAAACTGGACATCAAATATCTTACACCCAAAAAAAAAGCTTCATGGCTACGATTACATAACTTGACCTTTCAAATTGGCAAACCTTGTTGCGCATCATCAGAAAGCAAAATCATGTGTACCGTACCAAGATTTATTTAATTAATTGTGCTCCTTTTTCACACCAAAAAAAGCAATTAAAAGAACCTTCAAGAAAAACTCGTTTCTGTTTAGTAAGCATTGTGCACCATTTGCCTGTTTGTTCAATTTGACGATGTCCCTTCAGGTCACATGATCCAAGATGCTGGTGGCTCCCTTGGTCCACGGGGTTTTCCCACTCGTCGTTTGAATCCTGGAAAAAGACAGAGAGGAAGATAAAGATGCTCTATCTTTAAATATCAGGGTAATCTGCACTCGGGTGGTTCCTAAATTACCCAATCATTACCAACAGTTGGGCATAATACCCTAGGTAAGGATAAGAAAGGATGAGCTTAAATGTCCCATCATCAATACCGTCATCTATCCCTTGATCAAAGAGATTTTTGAGACACCAGGTACGATGCTTCATCTACCTCTCTGGCATCTCCATCTGTTTCAGTCAATTGCGGCTGTAAAGCGTTGTCTGTACATTAGCTGAATCCGTTCTTCGATTGTTGGCAGCATCTTCTATTTTTGCACACTGATCCATGTCATGTAAAACTGTCACGGCCAGTAGATCTGGCAACCTATCTCAACCACTTCAGTTTTTCTTCTTCATTGCGATGAGATTCTCTCCAGCTGTAGTTGAACCCAGGTAGGGGTTCAATCGGCAAGATAACCTTGTGTAGCTTTCCACGGTTGTTTAAAGCAGATTTCTTTGGCTGGAAGGGCATGGGAGTTAATTTATTGAAATCCTAGCCACCCGGGGTAATTGATTATGTGAGAGCTGATTTGTTATTCCCTCCAATTACGGGTGAGAGACTTTATTGGGTCTTGGTATTCATGTCACCCCAGGATCCAAGCTGGCCTCCAAAGCCAGTCGCCGACTGGGCATTCTCCGTCGTGCGAAGTCCTTCCTTGGCACACCTGAGCTCCTCACCACATACAAGGCTTTCATCCGCAGCTCAATGGAGTACTGCTCTCCCCTCTGGGCTGGTGCTCCTGCCTCACACCTAGCTCGTCTTCACGCTGTTGAAACCAAAGCGTTCAGAATCATTGGAATCTCCCGCGATGACGCTATCTCCGAGGGCCTTTCACTTAATCACCGCAGGCAGGTTGGTGGTCTTTCCGTCTTCTACCGACTCCTCTCCGGCCTTGCTCCCCCAGCTCTCTCTGGGCTCTGTCCCCCAAATATTCCTGCAGGTCGCACAAGATCTGCCTGCAACCCTCTTATTGTTAAACTGCCAAAATCAAGACTCTCTGCTCACCTTCACTCCTTCATTCCTCTTTTCTCCCGCCTCTGGAACAAACTCCCTCACTCTCTTCAATCCCACTCCTCCCTCCAGGTCTTTAAAACGGCTGTTCACCACCATCTCTTATCTTCCCCAATCCAAAACCTTGATCTTTTCTACCCCCGCTAATTTCACCCCAAATCCACTTTTTTGAGGTGACTTTTGACTTCTTTCCTGGAAGTCCTTGGTGTCCTTGCGTGTTATACCTATCCTGCCTCCCCCAGGCCCTCTCCCTCCAAAAACATCTCCCCATGTCCCTGCTCTCAAATGTTGTGTTTGTGTGCTTCCTCCCCTTCTCTCCCCATCTTGTCGACCACTCCCCTTTTTATATACTTTGTTTGCTTGTTTGTTTGATTTGTTTGTTTGATAAATGTTAGCTCTTTCACGAACCTCGACTCTGTACACAAAAAAAGAAAAAAAAGAAAAAAAAAGTGTTAACTACTATTCGAATTGCATGTGGTGATACTTGGGAGACTCGATGGTACGCGTTTCGCTGTTGCTGATGACTCGCCAGCCAGTGATGAAACTGGTCTGGTGGCTAAGGAGGGCGTGTAGCATTTGGATTCTCATGTATGTGCTACTTGTGAATGTCTACAGCTGTAGAGGAACCTGGGTAGGGGGTGAAACAGCAAAGGGCTTTCATTTTGTAGCTTTTCCTGGTTGCTTTACGCAGCGTATAATATTATGGCAGTTTTAATAAATGGCGGTTTCAATAAACATTCAATAAAAAGGTCGTGAACAAAAAAATGGAAACACCAATGTGGTCACTTAATAGGGCGTTGGGCCACCATGTGCGGACATTACGGCCTGTATGCGTGGTGGCACAGAGTCCACCAGCGTCTGGAATTCTGCAGAAGGGTTGCGGCACCATTCTTCCACAAGAAAGTCAATCAACTCACACCTGTTTGATGGAGGTGAAAAACGCTGTCTCAGCTGTCGTTCCAGAATATCCCATAAATGCTTGATTGGGTTCAGATCTGGTGACTGAGAAGGCCTCATGTTCTTCAAACCATTGGACGACCACACGCACTCTGTGGATGTGGGCATTGGGGGTCTCCTCTTGCAGCCATGCTAGCCATAATTATAGGCAACCAGGCCTGTGCAGCATTTTCAAACATGCCCCTAAGCATGCTGGGATGCTATTTGCTTAATTAACACATGGGCCACACCGATGTGGAAGCAATTACTTGGTGTCCCTCATTACCCAGGTGTTTCCATTTTTTGTCCACTACCTGCATATATGAAAACTAGGCCCAATGACATCACTCGCCCGTAAATGAAGGAAATAACCAATCAGCTCTCATCTAATCAATTACCTAAGGTGGCTAGAATTTCAGGCAGGGATGGGAGAAAAGTGAGCTCAGGAGTCTATAGCGCTCCACGCAAGACCGTTAATTCTCCCACATGCCTCTTCTGGTCAAGGCCAATGATGCCAGCTCAAAATGTATGAAGCAGTGGTAATGGATGCTGAAGAATGCGGAACACTGCAGGCAGTGAGAATTCCTGGACTCGGGGACACCGGGCAGCCTATCGCCAGGCTGATCAAATGTGTCTGCAGGGGCGTCCATGGAGAGGGATAAAACTGGTGAGCGCAGGTGCACCAGAAAAGGGGCAGAGCTATGGCAAGTTCCAGAGTGTGACTTCGAGTTCCATCAAACCAAGAGTAATGCGTACCAGTTAAGGAGTACTGACGGAGTCCGCGTGAGATTCAGACAGAGTTGCTGCTGCATAGAGTGCCAAGCCCTGAGTTTGTGGGAGTCCGGCTGCAGCATGAGGACGGCAGCTAACTCTCCCGGAATCTCGCCAGTCCCCATTGTTTTGGTACGAGTGTGTGACTCCATAGTGGGGTTCAGTTTCTTGTAAAATAAGTTCATGGCATTCTTCCCCTATAACGTTGTCTTTGTACGCTGGATTTGTTCTGGTTTCTTTGTTTTGACTCCCAGAATCATTTTTTGTTTTAATAAATAATTTTATTTGTAAAACATGTCGGCCATCTCATCCAATCCCCTGTGTGCAGAAAACCATTTTGGTAATTAATTGGCGACCCGGAAGAGGTCCAGATCTGGTAAAGCAATCCCTTTGTGGATAATGACACGGTGATGAAGAGCTGGTAATGCACTCATGGTGGCCCTTAATTAAATCGGCTCATCCTCGACATGAAATCTCGGTTTGGCGGTTTTAATAGTGCATTAATAGGATGTCATTGACTGCCTGGACGAGGAGGACAAGGAGAGGAAGTTAAAATTACAAATGAGAGCAGCAGGAAGGAAAGGAAGAGCAGTTGTTGTGTGAAGCTTTAATTTATGGACAACAGACTGATTTATTGTAATGAATTAGCAAAGATGGACGACTGAAGGTACTGCGAGAGCTAGTGGTATCTCTTGGCAGAAGAGGTTGTGGCCTTGTGGTTGTCTATATCTTTTGGTATTTCATCATTTCACAGGGGCAATACAGATTTAGGTCTAATTCTAGAACGTTAACCAAATATGATGGAGCAGGTTTCGGTAGAAAACATCTGGTGGTCATATAGTTTGAGTGAGGATGTTGAGAGTGAGGTCTAAGGAGAGTTAAGTTGGACTCTTGGATTTCAAGAGGAAAATTTGGTGGCATAATTCTATGAGATTGGAGAGAGAGGGCAAAGGAAGATAGAGTCATGGCTTATTTACTTCCTCTACTCTTGTAGCCATCGTGCGGCTCTCAACGGAATCCATTCATCTCCTCTCTCTGTGAAAGCTAAAGGGCCCCAAAGCAGTGTTTTGGGGTCCAGTCCTAATCCTGATCTTCATCAATGATCTTTCTAAGTCTATAGAAAGTCCTCTTTATCTATTTGCCGATGACTCCACCCTCTGCGGTGACATCCCTCATCCTTCAGACAGGCAGGCTGCAGCCTCTTCCCTCTCTAATGACCTTGATTGAATCAAAAGCTGGTCAAACACTAAAATATGTCTTTAAATCCTGACACATCTCACACTGTCACTATCTCTCGCTGAAAGGGCCGTCTGGGCAAACCCTCCAATCTACTTTCTTAACAATCCTCTTGAAGAGGTTCAGTCACTCAAACTCCCGGATACCACTATCAGTCATGATCTTTATTGGGCAAACCACAATTTAAAGTTGGCCTCCAAAGCCAGTCACCGATTAGGCATCCTCTGTAGTGATCTTACTTGCCACACTTGAACTGCTATCCACCCACAAGGCCTTCATCCGCAGCTTCATGGAGTACTGCTCTCCCCTCTGGGCTGGCACCCCTGCCTCTCATCTCGCTCAGCTTGATGTTGTGGAAATCAAGGCTTTCAACAACATTGGAATCTCCCGTGATGAATTGCTGTATCTATGGGCCTATCACTTTCCCATCGCAGATAGGTCGGTGGATTCTCTGTCTTCTACCACGGTGTTCCTGATCTTGCACCCTCTGCTCTTCCTGTGCTTCTCCTCCAACCCTCTCCCCCATTGTTGCGGAACGTCTACCAGCATCGCCTTCTGGTGAAACTCCCCAAATCCAGGATCACTGCTCACCTCCACTTATTCGTTCCTCGTTCCTCTTTCCTTTCTCCTGTAAAAACAACTTCCAGCTTCCACATCCTGGTCAATCTCATTCTTCCTTCCCCGTCTTCAAGATAAACCATGCCACCCACAACCCTCCCCCCTCCCCCATCCACTCCTCAAATTTCCTTTTTTTCCTTCTGTAACAATCTTGTCCACCTCCTGCGTCCTCCCCTAGTCCTCATTGTTTTCCGCATCCCTTGTTTGTCTGTCTGTCTATTTTGTCCCTCGACCCTGCTGTTGGCAGTGCCTGTCTCCCTGCCGTTCAAATTTGTTCTGTTGCGGCTTGATCCATTATACTTGCTAGGTCTTCCACCATCCTTGACTTTGTATACAAAAATAGCATGATCTGGTTTACTTTTTCTAAAATCTACTTCAAAATGAACTCTGTTCCTTACATTTGGAATCACCCTTGAAGCCTCGAGCTGTCTGCTCAAATAAATCAAAACAGGTATCCAAAGGAAGGTGCCATATTGGCATCCGCTGCTTTGCTAAACATCTCGCGCATGCACCTCCAGTCCTCCACACCTGACAAGTTATTCACAAACAGAGCCAGCTTTATATTCTAGTCTGGAGGCCCTGACTACCATTTGGCACTTCTTTGTGTGGTGGAATATGAGATTTGGGGAATTATCTAATTGCAAAATACTAGGGCACATGACCTGTTACTGTTACACTGCAGACAAGTCCATGGTATTGCGATCTCTGCCTCCTCTCAATCGGTCTTGCTCCGCCAATTTTTGTCTGTCATCTTTCCCTTTCCAGTAGCACAGGGCCACATACAATCCTCCAACAACCCAGTTATTGTTTATCTCCTGTTGCTGAGACTGCTCACCTTTATCCCCATTCATCCCCCTTTTCTTCCACATATGGAACAGGCAATGTGTGGTCTGTCTGTCTTGTCAGGTCTGTCTTGCTCCTCTTCAGTCTCTCAGTCAAATGGCTAACTTTGATATTTTCTACTTTTGCTCGTATTGTCTGTCTCCGTCAAAACCAACAACATATTTAACATCCACCAACATGCAACCAATGCTGTGAGACTGGTCCTCCGGCTTAAAGTCCTTTCTATAGACGACACACAATTATGCAAGATAAACACCTGGGCGATGATTTATACCTGGGTTAAGATTCAAACCCAATTATCTCGACTGCTCAGAGGTGGGTGCACCACTTTATTTGTCCTTTACTTTCTTTGTATTCCTTAGTTATTTAGGCCTTTGGTGAGCTTTCATCGTATACTAGAATATATGACCCGTCGCTTCGCTGACGGAAATACCAATCTTTCCTGCGAAGGCTTATCTATGGGGGAAGAAAAAAAAAAGGATTCCTGGGAGATCCTGCTCTCCGTGCAGGGATAACCAACGTCAGTGTTGGCATTTGCAGTTTTGACACGCGTTTCCATGTACCCATAAAAATTTGAAAAATAAAAAATTGTTTTTTTTGGGATCACAAACATTCCCGGGAATTACCAGAATCCACTGTATTTTGATTTATTGAAATCCGTTAATCCGTTCTCAAGTTATAACATGACAAACAGACAAACAAACAGACAGACAGACAGACAGACACGGTTGCTTTTATAATATAGATATGAAGATCTTTCGACCCACTGACTGACTGATATGTTTGGTACAATCCAGGTGTCGTAAAAACCTGAAATTTGGTGTGCCGATGGACATCAAAGCCGGTACACCGGGAAAAATTCCAGAACCATCGGAAAGCATCCGTAAATCAAAATTTACGTTAAAAACTATACACGCATATGGAAAATTTTTTATATACCTCAATCGATATCCATCATTTGAAAATTGCAATTTATATAACTGGAAACTGTGAAATAAAAACCTCAATGAAAATTTACATAAAACAGTAAACATGTCCATAAAATAAAAAAATAAACCTAAATTGATATACAGTGAAACCTTGACTTACGAGTGCACCAACTTACGAGTTTTCCGAGATACGAGCCGTCGCTCAGTCGATTTTTTGCTTTGTGATGCGAGCCGAGATCTGAGTTACGAGCGAGCGAGCTTGGATATAAAACACGTAATCGTCGAAAAACATGAGCGAGGTGTGCGTGTTGTCGACTTGGCGAGGCAGTACGATCGTAGTACTTCTACGATATGTACGATTTTGAAGCAGAAGGAGTCGATAAAGGCTATAACGCCAGCCAAGGGCGTTAAGATTATTTCAAAGCTCCGGACCTCTGTCCATGAAGAGATGGAGAAGTTGTTGTTTGTGTGGTTGACAGATAAGCAGCTCGCAGGAGATACCGTGACCGAGAGCATCATCTGTGAGAAGGCACGAGACATTTACGGGGATTTGGTGCAGCAGACGGCGGGAACATCAACGGACGAGGCATCGGAAGAGTCATTCAAAGCCAGTCGGGGATGGTTTGATAATTTTAAGAAGAGGACCGGCATTCACTCCATCGTCAGGCATGGTGAGGCAGCAAGCTCGGATGTGAAGGCAGCTGAAGATTTTATTATAACTTTTGCCGAACTGATAGAAGCCGAAGGATACACCCCCCAGCAAATCTTCAACTGTGACGAGACAGGGCTCTTCTGGAAAAAGATGCCGAGGAGGACGTATATAACGGCAGAGGAGAAGAGCATGCCAGGCCACAACTTGTTCAGAGTGCCGGCGAAAGCTCGCCTTCTCTTTGTGGAAGACACGGTGAGATCCTTAACATCCAACAACTAATGGGACGCAAACGGGGCGCCCAGTTTAGCGGTACACACATTGATGAATCACCCTGCCTGTGAAACACCGACATGACAGGTTATAGCTGGGTCGGGATTCAAACCCAGGCTGGACAGTTGAGAGTCAAGTGTGCGTACCTCCAGTCCAGGCCATCCTGCCAACTTATATGCTGCATACAGGTGAAATATAAAGCGCGAGATATTTATATATGTATTTCAAAAAAAATTGGTGTGGTTTTTTGGGGGCTGGAACGGATTAATAGCATTTCAATTCATTTTAATGGGGAAATTTTATTTGAGAAACGAGCAAATTGAGTTACGAGCTCGGTCACAGAACGAATTAAACTCGTAAGTCAAGGTTTCACTGTATACCGCTTGAAAATTGTAATTTCTATAACTGTAAATTGTGAAATAAAAATCTCAATGAAAATTTACATAAAAACAGTAAACGTAGCTGTAAAATAAATAAATAAATAAATAAATAAACCAAAATGGATATCTAGAATGGATATCTAGAAAATTGTAACTTCTATAACTGTAAACGGTGAAATATAAACCTCAATGAAAATTTACATAAAACAGTAAACATGTCCATAAAATAAAAAAATTAACCTAAATTGATATCTAGCATTTGAAAATTGTAATTTTTATAAATGTAAACTGTGAAATATAAACCTCAATGAAAATTTATGTAAAAACAGTAAACACAGCTGTAAAATAAATAAATAAATAAACTGAAATGGATTCTAGCATTTGAAAATTGTAATTTCTATAACTGTAAACTGTGAAATAAAAATCTCAATGAAAATTTACATAAAAACAGTAAATACAGCTGTAAAATAAATAAATAAACTGAAATGTATATCTAGCATTTGAAAATTGTAATTTCTTTAACTGCAAACTGAAATAAAAATCTCAATGAACATTTACATAAAAACAGTAAACATGCGTACATAAAATAAATAAATAAACCAAAATGGATATGTAGGAGGAGGTCAGTGATGCTTGGCTATAATCATAAAGTTTCTATTTATTGTGTACCTACGTACGGAGCATGGTCTGTTATTGCTTACACAACGTGTGAGCATTCCCCACTAGTCGGAACTACATTTTTCCAGTAGGCTGGAGTATAAGTCGAATTGGCTAATTTCAACGTTTTTCTTTCCTTCATTCATTGATAAGTGGGTGCATGTGTATTGTCATGTCTGGCTTCCTTCTTTGAACAACAGTGCAGTAATTGGGCTTTGTTTTGAATATCCACAACAATGTGGAAACTTGTTGAAGTGTGTTTTAAATTAACAATTATACTATTTATTTCAGCCAACACTTTGCAAATTTTTTTTCATTTATGCATTTCAACATCTGAGGCCATAGAAAAGTCGATTCTGAGTATTAGTCGAGGCCTGGACTTTTTGGGGGAAAAAGTATCAACTTAAATGTCAAAAATATGGTACAAGTGTTACAATCTAGAGTGATAATGACTGTGTTTATTTTTGTCCAACTACATCATTGATGACAACATTCTTAGTAGACCATAGAGTTTTGATTACAACCAGAGTTATTCCTGTCCAATGTGGCTTACCGAGTTCTGTCTCCAATCTGGAACCTGATGAGCCAACAGTGACGTCTACAGTTTCATAATCATGCAAAGCATCAGGTAGGCAAGGACAGGATGTGGTTGGCTGCAGGACTTTCCTACCTTCACACACACACACACACACACACACACACACACACACACACACACACACACACACACACACACACACACACACACACACACACACACACACACACACACACACACACACACACACCTGAATACAACACCTTGGATTGCATTTTTTTTACAGTCCATTCAGTGGAAAGTGCTGTACTTGACTTGTGATTCTGTTGGCCGAGCATGCAAGTACTGCTAGTTGCTACCAAATATCTCGGGTCATTAAACTCTGCAAATCAATTGTCTCAGCAATGACGGCATCTGTTGATGACAATGATGATAATGATAATGATGACAATGCTGTCAATAATGACAATGATAATTATGGCAATGACAATTATGACAATGATGGCATGATGATAATGGTGACAATGATGGCATGATGATAATGGTGACAATGATGGCAATGATGATGGTGACAATGATGGCAATGGAGACAATGATGGCAATGGTAATGATGGCAATGATGGCAATTCGCTCTCTATTATCATGGTACATGTTAGTTTATCATGTTCGCAGTCAAAGTTAAAATGTGAGGAATTGCGCATTCACCTAGCGAATATACTGCGACACCAGAAACCGCTCGTCGTACTGGATCCGGTTCAGTTTGCTCCAATGTTAACTGTTTGAGTGCTGTTTGCCACAATCGTGGCCCACATCCTTGTTTAACAATCTATATTGTTTGTTCCAATGGTTGCCTTCTTTGGCTGCTTTATAAACAAAAGATCTTTTATTTAGTTTGTCTGAAAAAAGAATACCATATTTTTGTTTTCCATACTGGAAAATTCAGCACTCAAACAGTTAATCAGGAAAAACAAAAATAATCGTTTTACAAATATTTAAAAAATAACCCCTAACGCCCTTCAGACCGCTAACACCCATTAGACACTGGATACCCCCCAACCCCCAAGTCCCTTTAAAACCCTATAGACCCAGATACATGCTTTAAAACCCTTAGACCTCTAAGACCCTTTCGATTCTTTTAGACCCTTTAGAACCTTGAAGACCTTAGAGACTCCTACCTATTCTTTAGATATTCACACCGTTTAGACCTTTTAATACCCTGTAGATCCCTTTGACCTTTAGATCCTTTTTAGACATTTTAAGACCCTTTAGTCCTCTTCATACAATTCCAGTGAAATTGTCATGAATCTGATTCTTGATTTGGGATTTTGCTTTTTGCATTGACACAAGACATTCTTGCACTGCAAATGCATAAAATGATGCAACAATGTGACATCAAGCTATTACAGGTTCAAAAGAGAACTTACCATCTTTTAAAAAGGAGAGCGACAGTTTGTTCTGGGGAAAGGAAAAGACAGAGTGGGAAGAAATTCGACTTCAAATCAAAGGAGAAGTGAAGAAAATGAGTGAGAATATGAAAAATAAAAAAAATCTACCAAATAAAACATAATGTCAGTTTTATGTGTTTGTGTGTGTGTCTAGATGTCTGTCCCCCTTCATGAGGGTAGGTTTTAAAGGCCAATCGTTTAACACGAATGTGTGTTCACTACCGTCTATTTTTGAGGATAAAACAAACTCGAAAAACATTTTCCATAAAATATTAATTATGTCTCTTCTATTGGAATTGTAGATGGTGGATTGCAAACCGAGCCTCAAGGGCGGTGTACCGAAGCGTTTAAAAAAACAAACAATAAGTACAAGGTGCAGGGTGGTGAAATTCACTGCATATGATGTGCAACGTGTGCAGAGCAAAACTCCAAGGCAAATGACCATCCTTTTATGTGTGCACCGATAATGGGCGGAGCAAGTGTGTCTCGATCGGGGACATTAAAATTGAGAAAAGGAGGAAGAGGATGAGCGATATGAGATAGTGTGGAATTAATGCGAGGAAAATTAAAATAAGTTTGGGAGGAGATAGGAGAGAGCATAGAGAAGAGAAGGGTTATGTATGGAGTACATTTAGGGGATGAGGGGGGGCAAAAATATTTTTCTGAAAAAAAACGCTAATTAAATTTTAAGATTATTCCTTGAAATAACCTGAGTCAACAAAACTATGGGGGATCACCATTAATTTTGACAACTAGAAGCACCCACTCCCTATGGATCGGCCAAGGGGTTATGTTATTACCTCAATTCTAACAAATTCAAAATACCTCTCGCTGCGTAATTCAAAACACCTCTCTGCACTGGTAAACGTGGGGCAGGAATGCTGTACTACAACAGGTGGGGACTTGCAATACCCTCGCCCACCTGGAGTGGCGCTACACGATACATATTTGCTACATGATCCACCCCTTCCTCCCCCAAGACCACCGGAAAAGATATAAACACCCTTATATACCATTTGGGGTCATGTTGTCCTATGTAGCAAGTCTGGATGTAATCGGCCCAGAACTGTAGGAGGAGTAGCGAGAAACACACACATACACACCACACACACCCAACCAGTCCGTGAATTACAACAAGGATTCTTGGAGTGACAAGAATAACCAGATTCGCTTCAAAATCCAAACATCCAAATAAATAAAATCCAAACTGTTGCGTTGGATGAATTGGGTGAACGTAAGTGCTGGAGATCAAATAATTGTACTTTTACCCATCGAGTTAAATTGGCGACTTTAGCACTTCTTAATTGTATGAGGTTTTACATTTCTCAAAATACCTTTCACATCATTGAAAAGCAAAAGCTTCCTGACTTCCTCACAGTTGGCAAGATGTCTGCCGCTCATGTTGTATTTGCTTTACCTAAGTACGGAACATTTATTCTTCTGAAATATAAAATAATTTTATTTCAGTTATTTTATTTTTCTTCGAAGAGAGAATGCACATCCTCTTTCCACTGTCGCCCAAACTTTGTTCCTATTCCCACTTTGCCACAAACGTTATTCCAAACTCTTCTATTTACACTTTTCTACAAACTTCGAGGGAATCTGTTGAGTATAGATTTGTTCACAACATCATGTCCACTTAAATTGTTCTTTCCTGTACAGACATGCTCATAACCCTGAGATTCAACTCATCGTGCACACACCAACTGTTCAATCCTCTGCGGAAAGTTTATCGCTCATATTTTCACTTACAAGGGGATTTCAAAAAGTTATATGTTTGGACAAGAAACTCAAAATAATACAAAAAAGAGAATATTTTCTGTCAATATGCAAGTATATATCAGGAACAAGAAAATATATGAATCTACAATACAGGGTGTTCAAGAAAGACCTATAAACTTTGGTTGTTAATATATTTAGAACCACAAATGATACAATGGTTTATACTTTACTAGCCGAAAGCACCCGGCGTTGCCCGAGTTCTTTTTGAATGAATTTACTACTATAATTCAGCTTTTACTCGCGGCCATAGAAGATTGACTACTATAATTCAGCTCAGCTTTTAATTGCGAAATGGGCCCAGCCCGGCCGAAGCAGCCTCGACCAGCCTCGCCACCTAGCCTATAACCTTCCCGGAGCCCGTCCCGACATTTTTGGTTCTTTTAAAATGAATTTACTATTATAAATCAGCTTTTACTCGCGGCCGTAGAAGATTGACTACTATAATTTAGCTCAGCTTTTAATTGTGAAATGGGCCCAGCCCGGCTGAAGCAGCCTCGACCAGCCTCGCCACCTAGCCTATAACCTTCCCGGGGCCCGTCCCGACATTTTTGGTTCCTTTTGAATGAATTTACTACCATAATTCAGCTTTTACTCACGGCTGTAGAAGATTGACTACTATAATTCAGCTCAACTTTTAATTGCGAAATGGGCCCGGCCCGGCCGAGGTGGGCCTCGACAGGTCTCGCCACCTAGCGTGAAACCTTCCCGGGGCCCATTCCGACATTTTTTGTATTGGAGGTTTCCTCCTATCTTTCACCGTTCAGGAGATTAGCTTGCGCAGACAAACAAACAAAAACTTTCTTTTATAATATAGAGAGAAGAAAAGAGAGAAGAGAAGAGATATGATACAGAAACTCAAAGTTTTGTGCACACCATCAATACACTTCAATTTGAGCTCCATTTGTTGCATGCAGGACATCAGGGTGGTACACGAGTTTTTTTTTTTTTTTTTTGTTTTGTATACTGAATCGAGGCTCGTGAAAGAGCTAACATTTACTTCACAAACAAATCAACCAGACAAACAAAATATATAAAAAGAGGGAGCGGAAGACAAGATGGGGAGAGAAGGGGAAGCACACAAACACAACATTTGAGAGCAGGGAGAAGTGTGGAAGGGAGAGGGCTTGGGGGGAGGAGGCGTGGGAAGTGGGGAGGGGGGGGGGGGGAGAGGTATAAAACACAAGGACACCAAGGACTTCCAGGACAGAAGTCGGGATTTCAAAAAAAAAGTGTATCTGGGGTGAATTAATGGGGGGTAGAAAAGATCAAGGTTTTGGATGGGGGAAGATAAGAGATGGTGGTGAGCAGCTGTTTTAAAGACCTGGAGGGTGGAGTGGGATTGAAGAGAATGAGGGAGTTTGTTCCAGAGGCGGGAGAAAAGAGGAATGAAGGAGTGAAGGTGAGCAGAGAGTGTTGATTTTGGCAGTTTAACCATAAGAGGGTTGCAGGCAGATATTGTGCGACCTGTAGGAATATTTGCGGGACAGAGCCCAGAGAGAGCTGGGGGGGGGGGGGCAAGGCCAGAGAGGAGTCGGTAGAAGACGGAAAGACCACCAACCTGCCTGCGGTGAGTGAGTGAAAAGCCCTTGGAGTTAGCTTCATCGCGGGAGATTCCAATGATTCTAAACGCTTTGGTTGTTAGGGTTAGGGTGAGTTTTTGCCATGTTTGCGTCAACCAGTACGTATGCAGCTGTGATCCGAGAACAAAGATCCTGCAGGTTTGCCACCTTGGTGTTGTTGACAAAATCTTTGACAAAGCCCCACAGAAAAAAAAATCAAGGTGGGTTATGTCTTGTGATCGTGGGGGCCAGGCGGTTGGTCTGTCTTGGCCAATCCAGCGACCTGGAAATTTTCCATTCAGGACGGCTCAAACGAATAAGGCTCAATGAAGGGGAGCGCCGTCCTATTGAAAAATGATATCAGGTTGCAGGTCTTCAATCTGAGGGAAGGTGAATCAAGGAACCAATCAAGGGATGTGGTGAGGAATCAAGGTGAATTTCCATCCACCATGTTCCTGTAAATTGTTGAGGTCACTGTGTACTCTACAAAGAAAAAAGGATCCACCAAGCGGTTATGGAGAAGGCCACACCATACATTGACCTTTGGACTGTGTGTATGTGTTCATTTACCACGTGGGGGTTTCAGAGCCCCAGATCCTCACATTTTGCCAGTTGATCTTCCCAGATACATGAAAGCAAGCTTTGTCTGTGGACATGACCTTTTTCCGGTCATCTTTGTCGTCCTCTACGTGACTGAGCATTTCCATGGAAAACACCTTGCGTTTGGGTCCATCATTTTGTTTGAGTTCCTGCAAAATCTGTACCTCGTAGGCATAAAGCTTCAGTATTTTATGCAAAATCCTGTGTACAGTGGTGGTTGGTAGTCCCAGTCCCTGTGTACCGGTACTTTTCTGTTTCTGACAACTCCCAGTCTCCTTAATCCTATTGTACCACTCTGATACTAGTCGGCAATGACGGATTCCTTCAATACATTGTACGGAAATTACGCTGAACTTGTGTGTCGGATCATCTCATCTCACTGAACCATTTGACGCACTGACTGAGCTTTTTCCTGTTGAGTCGCCATTTTCCTTTATATTAAACCACCTGACCTGAAAAGAAAGAAAACTTTGAGTTTCTGTATCATACAAAATAAAAGGTATCGTTGTATCGTTTGTGGAACTAAATATATAGACAAGCAAAGTTGTCCAGGTATTTTTGGAAAACCCTGTATATTTGTCGATACGCCTCGTTATACGTTTTGTGGAAATTCAAACGTGAAAAACACTAAAATAAATAATGATTCTTACCTCTGCACAGTGCAACATTTTTGTGATGCATGCACCGTTCCCCAGTCGAAGACCATGGCTCTGGGAGCTTTGGAGACCAGTTGAAGGAGGCAGATCAAATTGTTGATTGAAAACTGAATTACGAGACACTGGTTGATGTTGATGCAATGTCGAGTGCTTAACCTGGGAGAACTTGGATTGAAGGTTCCCAGGTGATGAAGAGGCAGATAGTGATGTCGAGTGGTTAACCTGGGAGAACTTGGATTGAAGGTTCCCAGGTGATGAAGAGGCAGATAGTGATGGACTTTGGTTGTTGATTACAGCTGGAACTGTGGGAGACATTCGATATTCTAATTATAACGGTTACATTTGCTGAACGACACATCCTGACTGAAATAGGGCAAAGATATTTGTTTACTGCTGTAATGCAACTGATTTTCTTTAAATACTCGACTCAAGATGTTGTTGTACCGGTAACTAAATGAAATTCAGCTGTGAATCCTCTTCTCTGTCAGTCAGTGTAGACATTATACAACCTCAAAGGTCTAAACTCCTGAATTTGCCGAAACACATCACAAACTGAATCACAGTAAGTGCAGGTGAGGAACCTTCCTCAGCGAGTATATAGGATTGGGTTGGGGGCGCGCATTGGGGATCACAAATCTTGGTGAGCACGGGGGTTGATGGGGGCATGGACCTCGGCGAGTGAAGCGCCCTGAAACCTGCCGAACCAAACACGGTCGCCCCAGACCCTGGCAAGCCGAGCACAGTAGACCTGAATGAACCCAGGCCAGACCCAGGCGTGCTCAGCGTATTCTTCCTGAACCCGAGTGTGCTAACTGCGGTTCATCCTGAACCACAGTGTTGTCCCAGACCTGCCGAGACAGCAGGACCCTGGACCCCGTTAAGCCAAGCATTGAGTGGTGGCTGGACCCAAGCGAACCAAGTGAGGGGCGCCCCGGACCCCCTAGTGAGCTAAGCAAGCCGTACCCTGGATCCCTGAGATCTGAGCCGATGGAAGGGCCATTGAACCAAGTGAGGTGGAGACCCAGGCGAGCCAAGCAAGTGGGAGCCCCAGACCTCTGCGAGCTGAGCAATTGGGGGCCTTAGACCCTCGTGATGCAAGAAAAGGGTGGCCCTGGATCTCGGCAAGCAAACAACGGTGGGGAACTGGGGGTGGTTGGTATATTGGACCCCAGCGAGCTGACGGGGGCTGGGGAGTTGACGGAAAGGGAAGTCCACACCTGAGCAAATATGAGGACTCCAAAAAAATTCAGATCTCCTGATGCTTATAATATAATTAAATGATAAACCTTTTTTAAACTAATACCCTTTGAGCTCTCCACCTCCTTTCCCCCTTCACCACCCTTTTCACAAATGAAAATAAGCAGGAGTTACAGATATAAATTTAAGGTAAACTTTATAAAACCAAATAAAAACTGAAGTGTGCCACCACACTGACATTTTCTGGTCTTACCAACGACGTCCGCATTGTGGTTTTCTTGTTTCTGATTTGTGGACTTGCACACTTGAATGTCCCCTCGCTTTTTGTTCCTTTGATTCACCGTAGCATAGATTGGGATGGAATTCTTGCTGGAAGTTTCAGAGAATTGCAAGGAAGATCGAGGTGGCAATTTGCTGCTGGCCTGGGCTGTGGATTTGCTTGCAGGTGGGTAAGATACGACCTCGTAACGCGAAACCCTTTGTTTTGGGGGGAAAGAAGAGATAGAGAGCAAAAAACATTCTTGTTAGGATCACATCTGGTGAGATTCTGTTTGTTTCCTGGGTTTGAATCTCGACCCAACTTTAAATTCCATGCCCTCTCCCTCCCACAGATCTCCTGATGTCCCTGCTCTCCATCTTGTCTCCCGCTCCCTTTATCATATGTTTTATGTTTTATGTGTCAGTTTGTCTTTTAGTGATCAATGTTAGCTCTTTCACGAGCCTCGATCTTGTGTACAAAAATATATATATATATATGGCGTCCTGGGCTTCCGCATGCAGTGTGAGGCATCAACGTGTAAACCATCCATGAGAAGGACGTTAGGCCAGATGACCTGTCTGCTGCATGCACTGTCGACTTGTGGATGTGATGATCCCATGATGTATTTTGTTAAGCATAGACCATTTGTTGGCATGCTGAATTTTACCTAAAATTACTAATTCCAACCCAAATCACCTTCGGTCAGGCCTCGAGCCGGCCCAGCCGGTTCGAGAAAGACTTGGTGCAAAATACCTTCTCTGGCTGATCACACAAAAAGGTGGGAATACTTGGGCCTTCTAAAGTACAAGTTGTAACAGCAGTCATAATATTAGTAATAGCAGTAGTAGTTCTTGCAGTTTGTTAATCCTGTATTACATCTGAAGGGCTTGCAAGCAATTTGTATCACATGTTGCATCACTCTACTGACGCATTCACCCCCCCCCCCCCCCCCATTTACACTTACTGCTTAAAAGTGTAAATGTTGAGCTCGAAGCCACTTACATAGCAGGCTTTTTGTATGAAGGGTCCACATCGTCATAGTCTTCATCCTGTAGTAAGGGAACAAGGCTTGTTGTATTAAAAATCAAAAGGGAAATATACATGTATTATCCTTTCAACTGTGCACATTGCATGTTGTCCTACAGAGCAAACATTAAGCCAGCTTCACTATCTGCAATCATATGGACATAAAATATTGCCTTTAAAAACGAGAACGGCCCTCGGTATGTGGAGCGCATACCTCCGCCAGGCTGAACAGTTTATGTTTTGTATCCCACCGATAGGTCGGATCTGGATTCGGAACTAAACCAAAATCGAATCTGCTTGTTCTTGTCACCTAACCAACTCATCCACCTAGTTTTGGCAAATGTCGTCCACAATTTTTTTGAAATATCATGCTATGTATCGTTTTTGGCCATATGACTCAATGGTGAAGAATTACTTTAAAAATCCATTTCCGGATTCGGATCCGGATCTTCACCAAAATCGAATCGTATCGTCCTTGTCACACACCCAACCCGTCCAACAAGTTTCGTCCAAATCCGTCCGCACCTTTTTGAGATATCGTGCAATATATCATTTTTTGTTCAATATCTCAATAGTGAAGAATCACTTTTAAAATTCTCGGATCTGGATCCAGATTCGAATCTTCACCAAAATTGAATCAATTCTTCTTTGTCACACACGCAATCTGTCCACCAAGTTTCGTCCAAATCCGTCCGCAACTTTTTGAGATATCGTGCAATATATCATTTTTTTTGTCCAATCTCTCAATAGTGAAGAATCACTTTAAAAATTCTCGGATCTAGATCCAGATTCGAATCTTCACCAAAACGGAATCAATTCTTCTTTGTCACACATGCAACATGTCCACGAAGTTTCGGCCGAATCCATCCACAACTTTTTGAGATATCGTGCTATATATCGGTTTTTTCCTTTCTCTCAATAGTGAAGAATCACTTTTAAAATGATCGGATCTGGATACAGATTCGAATCTTCACCAAATTCGAATCGATTAGTCCTCGTCACACACCCAACCTTTGCCCCCAAATTTTGTCCAAATCCGTCCACAACTTTTTGAGATATCCTGTTCACAATCAGACAGACAGACAGACAGACAGACAAACAGGGGTGAAAATAACCTCCATCCACCTTTGATGGCGGAGGTAATAAGCACTCTCCTACCAAAAGTCATGGGACAAGCCTTTGTAATGGTACAAAAATAATCTTTACATTTTCTAGGTATTTCTGAGCTTGCATCTGGTTTTCCATAAATGTGAAAACCATCAACGGGCAATCATATTGCTGAGTTTCAGAGATTTACTTCCCAGAAGTTTGGGAAGGAGTTCCAATGAGGAAAAATAATTTATTGGCTAAAAGAGAGTGGGCATCTCAATCAGGACAATCTGTACCATTCCACCAATTCCCCAATCCATCGTAAGCAACGTGACCAAGTTGGCAGATGATACATGATCACACTCAGAGGAATCAAACCCTGAAAGGAACTGTTACAGACAATAAACACGACTTGCATCACATAAAACTACCATGGTGGGACGAATGGGAATCCTGGAACCTCAGTGTAGAAACAAGTTTGATGTAAAAACGAGTTTAGTTCTGAGCTCGCCAACAACCACCACCCAGTATTAAAAACAACAACCGAGGGAGCACATTATATATGAGAAACAAATTCGAATCCCACATCGAAAGAATACAAACATCAGATGTTAGTGTAAAGGGGGAGGCTCTTGTTATGGCATGGGGGAGGCCCTCCAAGATGGACAGCAGGTGCATACTAAAGATTGCCGTGCATCGTCAGCAACATTGCATGTCCCATGAGTTTTGATAGGAAAGTGAATGTGTTACTCGATGCCATTCTTGCTTGGACGTCTTAGATCTGCCTCCGTTCCGACAAACGTCAATCACATTCGGCCGGGAGAGCGCACTGTGTGTAAGAATGCAAGTAGAGGTCATTTTGAATGGGATATGGACATGGGCATTATGGGCATTATGGGCATTATGGGCATTGTGGGCATTGTGGGCATTTTGGGCATTATGGGCATTATGGGCATTATGGGCATTATGGGCATTTTGGGCATTGTGGGCATTGTGGGCATTGTGGGCATTTTGGGCATTTTGGGCATTGTCGGCATTTTGGGCATTATGGGCATTATGGGCATTATGGGCATTTTGGGCATTATGGGCATTATGGGCATTATGGGCATTGTGGGCATTTTGGGCATTATGGGCATTTTGGGCATTATGGGCATTATGGGCATTATGGGCATTATGGGCATTTTGGGCATTATGGGCATTATCGGCATTATGGGCATTATGGGCATTGTGGGCATTTTGGGCATTATGGGCATTATGGGCATTGTGGGCATTATGGGCATTGTGGGCATTATGGGCATTATGGGCATTATGGGCATTGTGGGCATTTTGGGCATTATGGACATTGTGGGCATTTTGGGCATTATGGGCATTGTGGGCATTGTGGGCATTGTCGGCATTATGGGCATTGTGGGCATTGTGGGCATTATGGGCATTATGGGCATTGTGGGCATTTTGGGCATTATGGGCATTATGGGCATTATGGGCATTATGGGCATTGTGGGCATTTTGGGCATTATCGGCATTATGGGCATTGTGGGCATTTTGGGCATTATGGGCATTATGGGCATTATGGGCATTATGGGCATTATGGGCATTGTGGGCATTATGGGCATTATGGGCATTGTGGGCATTTTGGGCATTATGGGCATTATGGGCATTGTGGGCATTATGGGCCAAATGGCCTCTTCCAGAATGCACACTTTCATGCGTAAGAATTGTGTACAAGTGTTCACATTGGAATTATCACAGCTGTTTTTGATTTTTCTTTGTTTGGATAAACGAGCAGGAAAAAAGGAAGACTAAAAACAAGGACATCCAACCAGACAAACAGGAAATGGCACTGCGAACATGGTAATAACTCACAGTAAATGTAAGAACACAGAGTCTTGGCAACTCACATCACACAAAACATTATCGTACATTACATAAACTGTTCTAAATTTAAAGATAAAAACAACATTAATATCCATCTTGATTCAAGAAGCCAATAACACGTCACGAGACACGAGAGAGCAGCCCAGTTTAGGAGACAGTTGCACAACCACGTACGTGCGAGCAGCACAGGCCAAAACAGCTCGGCGTAAGCGCACGGATAGCTGGTGGGCCTGTGTTTCCATCTGGTGTAAGGACGGATAGCTGGTGGGCCTGTGTTCCCATCTGGTGTAAGCATGTATAGCTGGTGGGCCTGTGTTCCCATCTGGTGTAAGCACGCATAGCTAGTGGGCCTGTGTTTCTATCTGGTGTAAGCACCGATAGCTAGTGGGCCTGTGTTTCTATCTGGTGTAAGCACGGATAGCGGGTGGGCCTGTGTTCCCATCTGGTGTAAGCACCGATAGCTAGTGGGCCTGTGTTTCCATCTGGTGTAAGCACGGATAGCTGGTGAGCCTGTGTTTCTATCTGGTGTAAGCACGGATAGCTGGTGAGCCTGTGTTTCTATCTGGTGTAAGCACCGATAGCTGGTGAGCCTGTGTTTCTATCTGGTGTAAGCACCGATAGCTAGTGGGCCTGTGTTTCTATCTGGTGTAAGCACTGATAGCTAGTGGGCCTGTGTTTCTATCTGGTGTAAGCACTGATAGCTAGTGGGCCTGTGTTTCTATCTGGTGTAAGCACCGATAGCTAGTGGGCCTGTGTTTCTATCTGGTGTAAGCACCGATAGCTAGTGGGCCTGTGTTTCTATCTGGTGTAAGCACCGATAGCTAGTGGGCCTGTGTTTCCATCTGGTGTAAGCACCGATAGCTAGTGGGCCTGTGTTTTCATCTGGTGTAAGCACCGATAGCTAGTGGGCCTGTGTTTCTATCTGGTGTAAGCACCGATAGCTAGTGGGCCTGTGTTTCTATCTGGTGTAAGCACCGATAGCTAGTGGGCCTGTGTTTCCATCTGGTGTAAGCACCGATAGCTAGTGGGCCTGTGTTTCCATCTGGTGTAAGCACCGATAGCTAGTGGGCCTGTGTTTCTATCTGGTGTAAGCACCGATAGCTAGTGGGCCTGTGTTTCCATCTGGTGTAAGCACCGATAGCTAGTGGGCCTGTGTTTCCATCTGGTGTAAGCACCGATAGCTAGTGGGCCTGTGTTTCTATCTGGTGTAAGCACCGATAGCTAGTGGGCCTGTGTTTCCATCTGGTGTAAGCACCGATAGCTAGTGGGCCTGTGTTTCCATCTGGTGTAAGCACCGATAGCTAGTGGGCCTGTGTTTCTATCTGGTGTAAGCACCGATAGCTAGTGGGCCTGTGTTTCTATCTGGTGTAAGCACCGATAGCTAGTGGGCCTGTGTTTCCATCTGGTGTAAGCACCGATAGCTAGTGGGCCTGTGTTTCTATCTGGTGTAAGCACCGATAGCTAGTGGGCCTGTGTTTCTATCTGGTGTAAGCACCGATGCGCTTGCCTCATGATGTTCTCATAATTTTAGATTTTGGTGGAGGGGAAAACAAAGAAACATTTGATTCGCCAAATAGACTCATCTTGTGTAAGCTTCCTGTCTATCCCTAATGTTAATCTGATTGCGACATTCAACTAGAGCTGGTTAGGCCAGGAATTTGTAATTTGTTCAGGGTTTCGGCCAAACTCACGTAATCCTCAGGACACGCCCCGTGGGATGTTTAACATCCACTTACAAACTATGTGAGCACACAGATCTTCAGCTTAACATTCTTCGGAGGGACGGAACGGTTAGTGATGCAAATCCTCGTCTGAAAAACTCAACAACTCCTAGTTCGCTTCAAGAACCAAAACCGGACAAGACTCCGAAAGGTCAGTGGGTTAGCCGAGTCTGCTGAAACCATGTTCAGTTAATTTGCCTCCAGGACCTTACATTTGGGACACCAAAACCACTTCCTGCATCACACAGTCTTTTCGGAAGTGCTGCCGTGAAATTACCTCATTGGTAGTTGGGTGACCCGAGAAGTGCTCGGAAGTAGTCGGTGAAGAGTCGGCGACAGCTTGAAGGGAGGCGAGGTGTTTCTCAAACATGTACACAATTGTAGTGTACACAAACTCGTACTGGTTCTGCAGACACACTTGTTTACTTGATTTACTTCTGCAGTTGAATTGTTGAGCAGTTGAATTGTCCCACAAATCTAGAAATCATGACTTATCTGAAGCCTCACCTTGGTCTGAACCATGTATATCCGTTGTTTCCGCATTTCTTTGATCACACCGGAAATGCTGAAGTCTCCCATGATGCACTGTGGTGAAAAGGTAGGACAACTTGTACCGTACACCTAATAATCTAAGTATCTGCAAAGCTCAGTTGACTTTTTGCTCCACCAAATAACAGCGAAACGGAGTTGAGTAAAAGGGTGAAAATTCTACAGATGCTGTGATAAATAACTATCTCTGTCGGTTTGAATGTTTGAAAGAGAATAGACGACTGGATCAATTTTTGAATTAAATTTAAATCCCGATTGATATATATATATCTATCTATAATTCCAGCAATCTCTGTGTGTCTGTCTGTGTGTCTGTGTGTCTGTGTGTCTGTGTGTCTGTGACCGCTGTTTCTCGACAACCACGGGTCCGATATACTTGAAACTTGCCAGGTATATTGCTGGGGACCCGAGGATGTGCCTTTTCAAGGTTTGTAATTAATCGGACAAGTACCTACCGAGCTATGTCCAAAAAACGCTTCAACCAATCAGAGAGCAGCGAGCTATCACGTGTGCCGAACGTGGCGATCGGACTCTGCCTCGGACGGCACATTTGACAGCGTATTCATTTATTTCACGTTGGAAAACTATGTTGCCGTTAAACTATGTTTTAAAACGAATTCAAACTGCGATTAAATTAAAACGATTCATCCTAACTGCGATTTGCGAACTTCCGGACAGTGACGACTGTCCGGCAGCACGCTTTCCGGCAGCCAATCACAGAACGCTTTGTTGCGTAGGCGTGGCCGATGTGAGACGAGCACGAGCGGAGCTGAGCGCGTTACGAGCTGACCGCCATTACGGTACGTAATTCGATTTCTTATGCGCATTATTTCTCCCAATTCATTCATCTCCCAATTTCTCCCAATTCAATTCGTATCACTAATAAAAACGAATTTGCGATTCATTCGCTTTCCTGCGCGTTTGTGCACGCGATGGCGATTGCTTTACCAAACTCCGGAAGCCGTTCGCTTTGGACCAAACCATTGCATGAGGGGGGGGTTCTGTGGTCGTTGCGAATGGACCAAACCATTCATGTAAATAGAGGGGGGGGATTGTCACTGTACTCGCAAGCCGTTCGCCGTTCGCTTTGCCGTTGCGAATGAACCAAACCATTTCATGTAAATAGAGGGGGGGGGATATAATTTTAGATAGATATATAGTACGGGCATATATATAGTACGGGCATGCCCTAGTCTATCTATAATTCCAGCAATCTCTGTGTGTCTGTCTGTGTGTCTGTGTGTCTGTGACCGCTGTTTCTCGACAACCACGGGTCCGATATACTTGAAACTTGCCAGGTATATTGCTGGGGACCCGAGGATGTGCCTTTTCAAGGTTTCATATTAATCGGACAATTACTTCCCGAGCTATGTCCAAAAAACGATTCAACCAATCAGAGAGCAGCGAGCTATCGCGTGTGCCGAACGTGGCGGACACACTCTGCCTCGGATGGCACATTTGAGAGCGTTTTCATTTATTTCACGTTTGCAAACTATGTTGGCGTTAAACTATGTTTTACAACTAATAAAAACGAATTTGCGATTCATTCGCTTTCCTGCGCGTTTGTGTACGCGATGGCGATTTCTTTACCAAACTCCGGAAGCCGTTCGCTTTGGACCGAACCATTGCATGTAAATAGAGGGGGGGGGGATTGTCACCACTCGCAAGCCGTTCGCTTTGGACCAAACCATTTCATGTAAATAGAGGGGGGGGATTGTCACTGTACTCGCAAGCCGTTCGCCGTTCGCTTTGGCGTTGCGAATGGACCAAACCATTTCATGTAAATAGAGGGGGGGGGGGGATATAATTTTAGATAGATATATAGTACGGGCATATATATAGTACGGGCATGCCCTAGTATCTATAATTCCAGTAATATCTGTATGTGTGTTTGTTTGTTTGTTTGTTTGTTTGTCTGTGACCGCTGTTTCTCGACAACCACGGGTCCGATATACTTTAAACTTGCCAGGTATATTGCTGGGGACCCGAGGATGTGCCTTTTCAAGGTTTCATATTAATCGGACAATTACTTACCGAGCTATGTCCAAAAAACGATTCAACCAATCAGAGAGCAGCGAGCTATCGCGTGTGCCGAACGTGGCGAACACACTCTGCCTCGGACGGCACATTTGAGAGCGTATTCATTTATTTCACGTTGGAAAACTATGTTGCCGTTAAACTATGTTTTAAAACTAATTAAAACTACTATCTATAATTCCACGGGTCCGATAAAAAACACCGTACTCGCAAGCCGTTCGCTTTGGACCAAACCATTTCATGTAAATAGAGGGGGGGGATTGTCACCACTCGCAAGCCGTTCGCTTTGGACCAAACCATTTCATGTAAATAGAGGGGGGGGGATATAATTTTAGATATATATATAGTACGGGCATGCCCTAGTATATATAAACGCGAGTTGTCTGTGTGTGTGTCCGCATTTTATTCAGAGATGGCTGAATGGATCTTCATCAAACTTTCAGAGGTTCATCAGTGAGTGCCTGGGAGTGTTTCAGGCCCCAAAAAAAAAATTGAAAAAAATAGTTCGTTTTTTTTGGAGTTAAAAATAATAATAAAAAATAATTAAAAAAACATTCGCTCGATAGTGCCGAAGCCTTTTTAAATGAATGACAGTTATATACAAGTACACATTCGCATAAATAAATACAAAACAATCACCAGACATTTCAATCTATCTATAATTCCAGCAATCTCTGTGTGTATGTTTGTATGTTTGTATGTTTGTATGTTTGTATGTTTGTATGTTTGTATGTATGTTTGTCTGTGACCGCTGTTTCTCGACAACTACCGGTCCGATATACTTGAAACTTGCCAGGTATATTGCTGGGGACCCGAGGATGTGCCTTTTCAAGGTTTTAAATTAATCGCAGAAGTAGTTACCGAGCTATGTCCAAAAAACGATTCAACCAATCAGAGAGCAGCGAGCTATCACGTGTGCCGAACGTGGCGAACAGACTCTGCCTCGGATGGCACATTTGAGAGCGTATTCATTTATTTCCCGTCGGCAAACTATGTTGGCGCTATGTTGGCGTTAAACGATGTTTTAAAACTAATTAAAACTAATTTGCGATTCTTTCGCTTTCCTGCGATATGCGACCTTCCGGACAGTCAAATGAGGACGTCACTTCCGGACTTACGTAGCGGCGAGCGGGCGCCATTTGGAGGAGCTGGGAGGACTCAGTTGTGATAGAGTGAGCCTGACTGAGTATATCAAGACAAGAACAAGATCTAGAAGGAGGTATGTACGGTGCGATTCATATAATATATTGTTTAGTTATCGTCGATGAGGAATTTGGGGGCCCGATTAACTGCAGCGCCATCCGAGCTGCGGCGTCGGGACGATACATTCATTGTACGGTAACATCACGCACTTACGGGCACGTCCTATATATATAGTACGGGCATGCCCTAGTACAAATAAATCAAACAATTCCGGAAGTGTACGAATTTGGTAGTATGGCTTCTTCTTCTTCCTGACCGGCATCACACTTAACTCAGAAACGTGAGCCACATTCACTCAGAAACGTGAACCACTCCCCTTCCTCTCCTGCCCCCCTCTCCCCACCCTTCCCCCCTCCCCTTCCCCCTCCTCCCTTCCCTCCCCTCCCCCTACCCCCTCCCCCTCCTCCCCTCCCTTAACCCCCCTCCCCCTTAAGATAAAAAATACTCCGTAAAAGAGCTTCCACTTCTGACTGCTCCCCACCCTCCTCTCCCCACCCTTCACCCCCTTCCCCCCTCCCCTACCCCTCCATTCCCCCCTCCCCTCCCCTTTAAGATATAAATTCTCCGTAAAAGAGCTCCCACTTCTGACTGCTCCCCTTCCCCCCACTCCCCTCCCTCCCCCCCCTTCACCCCCTTCCCCCCTCCCCTACCCCTCCCATTCCCCCCTCCCCTCCCCTTTAAGATATAAATTCTCCGTAAAAGAGCTCCCACTTCTGACTGCTCCCCTTCCCCCCCCTCCCCTCCCCTCCCCCCCTCCCCCCCTCCCCTCCCCTCCCCCCCTCCCCTCCCCTCCCCCCCTCCCCCCTCCCCTCCCCTCCCCTCCCCTCCCCCTCCCCCCTCTCCTCTCCTCCCCCCTCCCCCTCTTTACCCCCCCCCCCGTTCCCCTCCCCTCCCCCTCCCCTCCCCCGTTTCCCTCCCTTCCCCAGCCCGGCAACGCCGGGTACTTCTGCTAGTCTCTCCATGTATCTCAAAGCGCATCGATATGTCAGGTTGTCCATATGGAAGTCTCCCGCCATCATCATCATGCCACACTTTCCTGTCTGTTCTATTTCACCAGCACAAGAGTCATTGAGTGTTTGTTGTGGCGAGGACAGCACAGATTCGAGGAAGTGCGACCGGAAATTGAATAGATGCCAAGTGTCCTTACCTGTCTCTGAAGAAGACTCCAGGTGTGATGGATGGCACATATTGCTCCGGTCCTTCCACACCCAGCACTGTTGATTACACGCACCTAAATTAACTCAATTGTAAGTTGTGCCTTTCGCACACATCGGCAGGTATGTCAAATAACACACCTGTTTGGAGTTGGCTGCTTAGCATTGTCATCTGAGGAGTTCAATTGCTCCACAATCTAGAAAATCTCACGGGCAATGTTAATCCGTACCATGTATCCATGTATCCGTACTGCAAAGGTAACACTAATATTCATTGCCCTATGAGTGATTGATCAACAGGACAAAAGGAACAGTAGCGAGAGAGGGGGTGGGGACACCAAGAGCAGAGTCCAAGGCCAAGATAGAGGCAGACATGGACAAACAATGCAGGTGTGGGGAGGAATGGGGGACAGGAGAGGATGCATGGTGTGGACAAGATGGATACAGAAGGAAACTCTCAGGAGGGAGAAGTGGAAATTTGAAAGGAGGAAGGACTGGGTGGGGGGTTGAAGCGTGGGAGTTAACGAGGGTAGAAAAGATCATCATTTGGGATCGAGGACGATCTGAGATGGTGAATAGTTGTCTTGAAGAATTGGAAGGAAGAATGAGATTGAAGAAAATGGGGAAGTTAGTTCTACAGGAAGGAAAAAATAGGGAACACATGAGTGGATGTGAGCAGTGATTCTGGATTTAGATCGTTTCACTATAAGGGGTTGATGGGAAAAACCTGGTGGGACAAATAACGGAAAGAGCACATGATGCAAGACCAGAAAGGGGGTGGTGGAAGACAGAGGGACCACCGACCTGTCTGCAATGGCTGAGTGATAAGCCCATAGACTCACCTTGATTGCGGGAAATTCCAATAATCTTGAAGGCCTTGGTTGTCATGGCATCCAGATGAGCAAGATGTGAGGCGGGGCGGGGGTGGGGGTGGAGCTCAGAGGGGAGAGCAGTACTCCATAAAGCTGCAGGTGAAGGTCTTGCAGGTGGATATAAGTTCAAGAACGCAATTTGTACGACAGAGGATGCTCAGTCAATGGCTGGCTTTAGAGGCCATCTTTGAAATGTGGTTTGCCCAAGAAAGATCATGGCTGATAGTGAGACCCAGGAGTTTGAATGACTAAACTTCCTCAAGAGGATAATTAAGAAAGGAGATAGCGGTGGAGGGTGAGGGGGGGGGGGGGGTACTAATTTGGTGGAGGTTGCCAGAGTGTCCTTTCGGATAGAGATTCTGAGTGTGAGATTTCTTAGGATTGAAGGACATATTCCAAGTGTTTGACCACCTTGTGATTTTGTGAAGGTATGAAGAGAGGGAAGAGGCTGCAGCCTGCTTGTCTGAATGGTCGAGGATATCACAGCAGGGGATGGAGTCATCAGCAAATAGTTGTTTATGGGGATTTTCCAGAAAGTCGGAGAGGTCATTGATGAAGGTCAGGAATAGGACTGGGCCCACAGCACTGCCTTGAGGATACTCCAGCCTTGACAGGGAGAGGAGATGGAAGGATTCCATTGGGTGCGACATGTCGACTACAAGAGTAGAGGCAGTCAGGAAGCCATATGTGGAGTTGGTTTTGGATGCCATAGGCAGAGAGTTTGGAGAGCAAGGCAGGATGTCAGACTGTATCGAAAGCACAAGATACTGTACGACCAGAGAGACGGCACTGATCTCATGTCTGATATTGAGGGCCTCCATGTCCATGGTGGAGTGACCTGGTCTGAAACCAAGTTGGTGATCTGAGATGAGGTTGTTGGAGAAAAGGAAGAATTTTATATCAACTGTGAAGATGGATTCCATGACCTTGCTGATGATTGGAAGTAAGCTAATTGGTCTGTAGTTAAGGAGATTAGTTTTTGCACCTTTTTATGTAATGCGGTGATATCGGATTTCCAAGCAGATGCAAGATGACCGAGCACAAATCCGAGTCAAAGGGTCAAAAGGGTCAAAGGGTCAAACAAAAGGGTTAAAAAGGGTCAAAGGGCTAAATAACGGTCAGAAGGACAGAGAGAGGATGTGCAAGAGCCGAGCAGTTTTCTAGGACACACCAGCTGATATGGTCCAGTCCAGTTGAATTAATCAGAGTCTAGGGTTGAAAAAAAACCTTCTCCACCTCAGGTGCAAAATAAACAGTCCAGGAGCAGTTGGGAACGACAGGGAAGGATGGGTACCGAGAGCGAGGTGTTGGGGACACAAGTTCTTGAAGCAAACACAGAATTGAGCCATTCGGCCTTCTCACGAGCAGAGTCAGCTGTGGTGCCATTTGAAGAGAGGGAAGGGATGGAGGAGGAGCATGCTCCAGACTTAAGAAGGTGCCACCTGGTTTTAGAGGAGGGAGACAACTTTGAAAGTTCATTCTTGAGGCTGGACAAATATTGTTTTCTGGTTCTCCTGAGAGAGGACACACACTTGTTGCGGGATTTTTGGAATGGGCTGAGATTGCCTTCGGTCAGATTAGCATTCCACGAATAGAAGGCAAGTTGTTTCAGAGCAACTGCCTCACCACAGGATCCAGGGTACCATGGAAAAGAAGAAGGGTAAGATATTGGAAGACGAGATGAATTGAAGCCTGTCGGCATTGGCCAGCAGATGATTCTTGAAATGACCTGAATATCATTTTGATGTGTCCTCAAATTCAAGCGAAGTTTCCCTGAATGTTGAAACTCAGGGAACAGTGATCAAAAGAGGGGAGGGCATATTAAAATCATAAATCATTATATATAATTGATATTTATCTGCATTAAAAAAAAGAAACAACATCTAAATAAAAATGTCGAAACTATAAGGAATTTGTTTATCGATAATGCTCCAAAAGTACGAATCGAATAAGGACACAAGGTCACGTGCCCTCATGAAAACAAAGATGCCATTCACAGCAAAAGACAGTTGGCAGTATGAGTAACCATGATGATCTTACTGTTTTAACAATGTCAGAGGGGCACTGGAACCTTTATTCTATTCGTAAAATAAAGAAGAAAGGCTATCCTTCTTTAAACTATTTGCGGCTGCCATTTTTACCTCCACCATTGAAGGTGGATGGAAGTTATGTTTTCACCCTGTCTGTTTGTCTATTTGTCTGTCTGTGAACACGTTATCTCAAAAAGTTGTCGACGGATTCGAATGAAATTTGGTGCGTATGTGACAATGACGAAATGATTAGATTTTGGTGAAGATCCGGAACCGGCTACTAGAAATTTTAAAGAGATTCTTCACCATTGGGAGATCGGGTCAAAAACGATACATAGCAGGATATCTCAAAAAGTTATCTACGGATTCGGGCAAAACCTGGCGGAGAGGTTGTGTGTGTAACAAGACCGAATCGATTCGATTTTGGTGAAGATCTGAATATGGATTCCGATATGAGAATTATTTGATTTTGTAAGTGATTCTTCACCATTGAGAGATCAGGCTCAAACCGATACATAGAAGGATATCTCAATAAGTTATCGATGGATTTGGACGAAACTTGGTGGAGAGGTTGTGTGTGTGACAAGACCGAATCGATTCGATTTTGGTAAAGATCTGAATATGGATTCCGATATGAGACTTATTTGATTTTGTAAGTGATTCTTCACCAGTGAGAGATCAAGCTAAAACCGATACATAGAAGGATATCTCAAAAAGTTATATATGGATTTGGACGAAGGTTGGTGGAGAGGTTGTGTGTGTGACAAGACCGAATCGATTCGATTTTGGTGAAGATCTGAATATGGATTCCGATATGAGAATTATTTAATTTTTGAAGTGATTCTTCAACATTGTGAGATCGGGCGAAAAGCGATTACATGATATTTTAAAAAGTTGTGGACGAGTTATGACCAAACTTGGTGGATGAGTTGGTTAAGTGACAAGAACAAGCAGATTAGATTTTGGTTCAGGTCCGAATCCAGATCCAGTCTATCAGTGGGATACAAAACAAACTGTACAGCCTGGCGGAGGTATGCGCACTACCGAGTACCATTCTAGTCATGGACTGATTCTGAAAATCTCAGATCGATGAATTGTGTCCACGCAGACTCTGGTTCCATTCTCATGTTCTCCATTATTTTGTATCAAGGTTCTACTTATAGATATTATAGAAGTATTATACATACAAGTTTCTCTGTGGAAAACGAAATGCAGGTAAATGTTTTTTTAAGCTCGTGTAAACCTACCTGCAATGGATGCATAACGGATTATCTGGGGACAGCTCAGGGAGGCTATCGATGAGATCTAGTATTGGTCCAGGAGATTCGGGCACACCATGGTCGGGCCAACCATTGTAGTGATATTGTAGTACACAGCGCATTTCCTGCAAATGGTCAAAGATAAAAAAAACTAACTAAACGCATATACAGTTTGAACAAACTAAACATTTACAGCTTAAACAAATTGTTCATCGACAGCAAAAACAAACTAAACCTCTACAGTAACACCTCGGTTTACGTCGCCCATTTTAATGTCGTTTCACAAATACGTCGTCACGTTATTAATACCACTTGTTTCTTTAATACTCAGGCTAGGCTCATAGTAGAGCTGACATACACACACACACACACACACACACACACACACACACACACACACACGCACACACACATACTGATGAGACAAACACTTAACACAGACATTGAGCTTGGGAGAAGTGTCGTCACTTCCTGGGATACTCTGGGTACCAGTGATGTCACACCAATGGCGCCGCTTTTCTCACGGTACTCAGCGGGGCATTTCCTCAAGAGGAATTTCCTCCTCCTCATAGATGCCAACCGATGGGGATTGTCCATGCTCTCTCCTTTTCAAACAAGGAAGCAGCACGTACCATTTTTAAAGTCTTTGGTATGACATTAACTGGTCTAAACCGGATGGGTGTTTTTTTTAGGAGACACCATCTCCTTACTGCATGGCTGTTGGCTCCTTACGGGGGCTCATCTGCTCTTTGTCAGGTGTTGTTTTTATTTCATTGAAATATGTCTGGTAATTGTTGTACACTGCTCCTTTCCTATGCCATCTCCAGGCGCTGCATGACGTCATTGCCAGGCACCGGAAGGGGCTCGGCAATGACGCACACTGAAAGGGAGTACTCAGTTTTCACTCCGGTTGTTTGTTTGTCAGGGTGATATCTCAGCCATCCTTTGAGCAAGGAAGCTGAAATTTCGGTACAATAGTGACCAAGTGCTTTGGCAAAAACAGTGTTTTTAAAATTGATTAATTAATTGATTCGTTAGTTAATTATTATCGATTCATTAAGTACCTATTTAGCCTGGTGTTGGCTTAGCGGTTAGGGTGCCGGCTTGGGTTCCTAGGATACCTAGGTTCAAATCCCGGTCGATCGCTGAATTAACACCAGGGGGGTTCACTCAGCCTGTCATCCTTCCGAGGTCGGCAAATTGAGTACCAGCTTGCTGGGATGAATGATCACGGTGTATACCCCGATTTAGAATAGGTACACCGTATTCCTGCGCATCGTAAGAGGCGACCAAGGGTTGGCATCAGGAAGGGCATCCAGCCATAAAAACATTGCCTCAAACAGGGAACCATGGTTGTCATGGGGCCCGCAAGGCTAACCCCCACTCTAGCGGGGAAAATGGCCGTAAAACGATCATTCATTCATTCATTTATTTCATTCATTAAGTACCTATTTATTTCCTTTCTCTTCTGGGCATTATCTCAGGCACCTTTTGAGTTAGGAAGCTGATACTTGGACATGACAATGACCAAGTGATTTGGCTGTAAATGGTGTTTTGATTTATCGATTTATTGATTCATCAATTAATTGATTAATTATTTTATTATTCGATTAATGACTTAATTTAAAAATTTTAAGTTACAGATTCGGATGAAATGGTGGTGGTTTATGTATTCTATTTGCCAATTGATTAATTATTTAATTATTTTATGATTATTATTCATTTATTTTCATTATTAATCATTTATTTATTTTCTTTCTCATCTGGACAATATCTCAGGCACCTTTTAAGCTGGGTAACTGATATTTGGACATGACAGTGACCAATATACGTTTTATTAAAAACTAAGATAGTCTAACAGCGGTGTAGCCGAGCTTGTTTGATACTTTAATTGGAGGATAGTATGACCTGAGTGGGGTTACCCTATTAGCAGTTAACAAATAATGTAAGTATGAAATTTTTTTCAATAAATTCCTCATTCCTGTGCCAACTTCAATCGAACGTCAGGCCTTGACAGCAGGTTCATGAAGGATTTGCACAAAAAGCGTACCCAGTCTGAATTTTGCTATATCAAGTCAATGGTGAAACTGCAAATGGGAATCCGCAAATGTCACGGATGAAAACCCTTACTTCATTTCCTCATTCTGCTTTAAACTCAATGTCTCTATATTTTCATTCCAAGCAGCATTATTCATCATTCCAATCACAAATCAATACTATGGTGTTAATATATCAAAATATAATGTTAAATCATGATTGTATTGAGATATTATCAAACCAGCGAAACGTCATCATCTGTTCACTTCCGGATTCGGGAGCAAGGTCCGGGTCGATCGCATTTCAAAATCATACTTGCATTGAGGAATTTCTGAAACCTCCTACCTACCTTACCACACCCGCTGGGACCCCAAAACGTTCCCCAGAAAGTTATTATATTTCCTTTTAGTAAAATATGCAACTGTAATGGTTACTAAATGCTGTCCCCTGTCATGTGACCAGATCCACAGCTCTGATTGGTGGACGTTTGTGGAGACATATGGACAGACAGACATCGCTGTTCTAGATGGGCCCTACGAACTACGTTGTAAAAAGGATAATATTGGAGGTAAAATGCAAAATGCAATACCTGAAGTGGTGATGTAAGGTATGCATCTCCCGCTTATTCCATTAATTGTTATTAGTACCTTATGATCTCATTATCTACAGAAGATGTAGCGTAGCATACCTTTTCCCATGTGAGGTTGAGCTTTCGAACACAGTACTCCGGGGTTTCTTCATGAACAGCTTCCTGTAACAAATATATCCGTAAATATGTCAAAAAAATGTGGATCCAGTGGCTGGTTAAAGGGGGGTAGATTTTCACAACCTGTAGATCCTCTTTTCTAGGCCTGGGGGAGAAAATTCTTCCAAATTTACAATGTTTTGATCTTCAAAATATTTGTGAGTAAGTTGGTTTTCCTGACATCTCAAACTACTCTCAAAGTCCTCGTTCAGTTTTCCTAAATGTTTATTACTGGCATTTTTGTACACCGCTCCTTTCCTATTCCATCTCCAGGCGCTACATGACGCACGCTGAAAGGGAGTACTCAGTTTTCACTCTGGTTTCTTTCTTGTTTGTTTGTCCAGGCAATATCTCAGCCATCCTTTGAGCTAGGAAGTTGAAATTTGGGCACAATAGTGACCACGTGCTTTGGCAAAAATTGTATTTTTTCTTTTGATTAATTAAATTATTATCGATTAATTAAGTTCTTATTTATTTTCTTTCTCATCTGGGCAATATCTCAGGCACCTTTTGAGCGAGGAAGCTGATATTTGGACACAATAGTGACCAAGTGCTTTGCCTATAAAGTATATTTTTGATTTATTGATTAATCAATTAATCAATTAATTATTTCATTTTTAAAATTAATTAGTTATATAATTATTCTTCAAAAAGTTACAGCTTTAAATGAAACACTGGTGATTTAGATATGCTATCAGCCAATTGATTAAGAAATTAATTATCTTACTATTATTATTTATTTATTTCAAATTACACAATTAATCAATCAATTATTGCACACCTCTCCCTCCCAATACCGTCTCTACGTGCCGCACGGTGGCATCGCCAGGCACCGAAGGCTCCCCAGCAATGCCGCGTGCTGGAGGATGTTATTTATTTATTTGGCATGGGGGCGGTGTACTTTAGATATCGCTCTGCTTGTTACTTTTATAACTACTTATGGTAAAATATTATTTGATGATCCATTCAGTCACCACAGAGGTGCCATTTCCAATTATCATGGATATTATACAATTTTTTGTTTGTTTGTTTTTTGTATACAAGATCGAGGCTCATGTAAGAGCTAACATTGATCACAAAAAGACAAAATGACACATAAAACATTAAACATATGATAAAGGGAGCGGGAGAACAGTATGGAGAGCAGGAACATCGGGAGATCTGTGGGAGGGAGAGGGCTTGGGGGATTCATTTGGATTTGGGGGATTTAATGAAACAATGATTTATTTGTCATTGCTTGTGCTGATGATAGTTGGTTTGAGAATCCCTCTTGTGAAAGCGTGTTCTTCAATGCAAAATTTAAATTATTCACAATTTGTATAACATCCTCTGAAAGGGAGAATTGCCATGAATTGAAAAGAAGAGAGAATAGCATACTTACACATGTGATAATAAACTTTCCAAAAGTTTTCGTCTCTTCCATTTCTGCCCAATACTTTTCACATTTCCTCTGCAAATATTAAAAAATGCAAATATGAAGCACAGTGCCAAAGTCTTCAACATGACGCATTAACACCACATGCCAAGGAAGGTAGCTGTTGGTGATGAATAAATGAAAAAGCTATACCTTTCCAAGCTCAATCTCTTTGCAGGCCATGATAACCATCTGCAACAATAAAGCACTCATGACACAAGGTAAAACAAATAATTCTTACATGTGTAGGTAAGTACCAGCACGTATTGAACGAAGATGTGGAGTGGCTTTACAACAATGTTTTATACAATTCATTATAACTCACCATCCAATCCCTCGACAAATTCCATGCACCCCCCCCCCCCCTCATTATCCTAACCAAAAGCGTTGCACCTAATCCCAGAGTTCTGTTGTATCACCTGAACGTTGTAATCCCAAATCATTTGCCAGAAGTCGGAGATGGTGTGAGGTAAGGGTCCTTGTGTGGCGATGTATGTCTGAGGTCCGTTAACACCCTGAAATCCACAAACGCCAATTTTATTTGTAAAGCAAAATAATAAAATATCTTGAATAACAGATATCCTCGACACTTGTGTCATTACACATGAATGGTAAAATATATGTTATTAAAGGTGTTTGAGCTCCATAAGTCATCTAGGTATCTGACAGATCATGAAACAAAAACTGTTAAAGTCTTACAATAATGGTTGCCATTCATATTTTTATGTGGTCACCTGGGCACATTTATTTGTTTATAGTGTATGAGATGGTGCCCACACGTTGCGACCACACTCTGATATAGCGAGTTACCCGACCCTCAACTTCATGCAAAATTTTGTAATTACCCTGCGCTCGCGAAGCGAAAAGCGGGGTTAAGCATTCAGTTGCGTACGTGTGCCGTGTGCCGTACGTGTCTGCATTTTAAAAATTCATTTTCTTGGCAACCGTTGGTCCGATTGACACGAAATTTTTACCATAGAAGCGCCTCCGCCTGTAGGATTTTTATTATTCATAATTATGACGTCATGTCACGTGGTACTGACGCCATCTTGGAAAAACGTTACGCCTCTATATCTCCCAAACCGCTCCATGGAATAAAATGAAACATGGCTCATTGTCAAGTACTCCCCTTGTACTCAAGGGAATAAGATATGTTGATGATGATGTCATAAGTGCCCCCATTATGACGTCATAATTTGACAAGTACAAAACTTCATCCGATCAAGATGAAATTTCTTGAGCATAATCTAGGAATAAATTAGTGGAGAAAAAGAAATGATGACATCATCTGACACGTTGTTTGGCCACCATATTTGTTTCAACACAAAAGCCTTACAAACCACACTGAAAATACATCCTGACGAGGTTTTGCAATCTCTGATTGCTCTTTCTTGTTTGTCTTGTACTGTAGTTTTTCCTAAACCCTAACTCCACCAAATCTATTTACAGATTTCTGTATTTCTATGTTTCCTTCCCCTCTTCTCTCTCTCCTCCTGTTTCCACATCCCGGCCAAGTTGCATCCACTCACTTCTTATACCAAACTCCAACTGCCAGTGTGTTGCCTCCCACATTTTGTCGCCGTGCATTTTCCATGAAAAAGGACTTTGTACACAAAATAAAACAAAAAATTCTAGAATATTTCCAGTTGTAAGGATGAACAACTTACAAAGATGAAGCTTGCATTGATGTAGGTGTTTGCAGTGTCGCCGTTGCTTTGTTGTAGGATAACTCTGGAGCTGTTATCTGTTGCACACAACAAATGATGATGCGCATTAAGGTTTTCAGTGTTTTTCTTTTTCATTTTGGATATATAATGCATTTTGGATATATGGATATATACTGAATATAATAGTATTTGAATTAACGTCGCAAGTACATGAAAAAATTTTGTATGAAAATAAATAAATAAAAATAAGTGCATGAAAAAATATATCAAGTGACAGTATCTGAATTAACATCTTTATAATGACGTACTGTGGGATGGCTCTTCCGGAGCTTCACAGTGAAGGCCGACGTAAGTGGCGGTGTCGTCACGGTGTTCGCTCATTAGGTTGGAGCACTAAATTATATATACTAATATATATATATATATTACTAGAACGGCACTCAGTAGAGCGCATACCTCTGCCAAGCCAGATCTGGATTCGTGCTTGAACAAAAATCGAATCGGCTTTTTCTTGTCACCTAACCAACTCGTCCACCTCATTTTTTCAAAATCTGTCCACAAGTTTATGAAATATAAATATATCCTTTTTGGCCCTATCACGAAGCCTGGTGTTGGCTTAGCGGTTAGGGTGCCGGCTTGGGATCCTAGGATCCTGGGTTCGGATCCCGGTCGATCGCTAAATTAACACCAGGGGGGTTGACTCAGCCTGGCATCCTTCCGAGGTCGGCAAATTGAGTACCAGCTTGCTGGGATGAATGATCCCGGTGTGTACCCCGGCTTAGAATAGGTACACCGCATCCCTGCACATCGCAAGAGGCGACTAATGGTTGGTGCCAGGAAGGGCGTCCGGCCATAAAAACATTGTCTCAAACAGGGAACCATGATTGTCATGGGGCCCACAAGGCTAACCCCTGCTCTAGCGGGGAAAATGGCCTTAAAACGATCATTCATACTCAATGGTGAAGAATCAATCAAAAAATTATAAAATTCTCGTAATCGGATATGTATTCGGATCTTCACCGAAATCGAATCGATTCTTCCTTGTCACACACACAACCTGTCCACCAAGTTTCATCCGAATCCGTCCATAACTTTTTGAGATATCCTGCTATATGTCGGTTTCAGCCATATCACTCAATGGTGAAGAATCACTTAAAATTCTAGTAGCCGGAACTGGATCTGGGTCTTCACCAAAATCTAATCATTTTGTCCATGTCACATACACTACCAACCTATGCACCACATTTCGTCCAAATCCGTCTACAATTTTTTTTGAGATATCCTGTTCACAAACAGACAGACAAACACCCAAATAGACAGACAGACAGACAGACAGGGGTGAAAACACAACTCCCATCCACATTCAGTGACGTAGGTAATAACCCTGCATATTGCCTATCTGTCCCAATACATTAGATGATATAGAATGTGCACATATAACCTCACTGCAAATTCCTCACTGCTCTTGTACAAGTTTTTATACTTTCTCCAGGTTCTCTGCATTCATCGTGAATGATTGTGAAGAACATTAAGCTTCTCTAGAGTTCATAGAATACCTTACCCCATGCAGTATTGAGAAAAAGGACATAACAAGTAAAGATACATTCAAAGTACACCGCCCCCATGCCAAATAATTAAATATCCTCCAGCGTGGCATTGCCGGGGCACCCCTGGCGCCCGGCAATACCACCGTGCAGCTCATAGAGCCTGTATTTGGAGGGAGAGGTGCACCATATTTGATTGATTAATTGCATAAATAAAATCAATAAAAGATTATCATAAAATATTTTCTTAATCAATTGGCTAATAGCATAACTAAACCACTCATGCTTCATCCGAAGCTGTAACCTTTCGAAATTTAATTAAATACGTCATTAATAAAAAATAAAAAAAACTAATTTATTAATCAATAAATAATTAATCGATTAATTGATGAATCAATAAATCAAAAATACCCTTTACAGCCAAATCACTTGGTCATTGTCATGTCCAAATATTAGCTTCCTAGCTCAAAAGGTGCCTGAGATATTGGCCAGAGGAGAAAGAAAATAAATAAATGATTAATAATGAAAATAAATAAATAATAAATTCGTAAAAAAATTATTAATTAATCAAATGCCTAATAAATAATAACCACCTTTAGAGGCCATTTTTCCCCGCAAGCGGGAGTTGGCCTTTTTCGGGAACCGTGGTTGTTGTTGTTTTTTGGTCCCCTTTTTGAAGCAATGTTTTACGGCCGGATGCCCTTCCTGACGCCAACCCTTTTTGCCGCCTTTAACGACAAACAGGGAATTACCAGTGAACTGGTACTCAATTAGCTGACCTCGGAAGGATGACAGGCTGAGTCAACCCCCCTGGCGTTAATTCAGCGATCGACCGGGATTCGAACCCAGGATCCTAGGATCCTAAGCCAGCACCCTAGCCGCTAGCCCAACACCAGGGATTGATCAAGTGCCTAATATAACACATAAAGCACTACCATTTCATCCGAATGTGTAACTTAAAAACAAAAAATTTTTTTGTCATTAATCGAATAATTCATAAATAAAAAATAGCCTTGACAACCAAATCACTTGGTCATTGTCATGTCAAAATATCAGCTTCCTAACTCAAAAGGTGCCTGAGATAATGCCCAGAAGAGAAAGGAAATATATAAGTACTGTACTTAATTAATCACTAATAATTAAATAACTCCTCAATTAATTGATTAATCAAAAAACAAAAAATAAAGTTTTTGAAAAAGGACTTGCTCACAATTGCGCCGAAATTTCAGCTTCCTAGCTCAAAGGATGGCTGAGATATCGCCTGGACAAACAAACAAACAAGAAAACAAACAAACAAACAACCAGAGTGAAAACTGAGTACTCCCTTTCAGCGTGCGTCATTGCCGAGCCCGGCAATGACGTTATGCAACGCCTGGAGATGGCATAGGAAAAGTGCGGTGTACAATGAGGGTTACCTTCCCTTTTAATTTGAACCAAATCAGTTCAGGCGTTGCATCTCAGGACACCACCATTTTGTCTGGATCTCGATGTTCCCTTGCTCTGAGAGCATGCGCAGCAAATTTGATTGGTTGAGGCAATGTACTAATTTTGCCAAAGTACTGCTAACATGAAGGTTTATGGAAGTAAAAACAAGGTGATTTGTGTTGTAGTGTTAAAATATGTAATTCAATTGAAATAAAAGAACTTTTTTAAAGGCCGTAAGGGAAAAAAAAAAACAACAACATTGAATCTGAAGTTTACCGTCCTTGATACACCCTCTTTTACACCACCTTATTTAACAAGGTTAATTGGTTCTTTGTGCCTGTTGTCTGTATCCTTTACACTGCCCCTAAAAACAGCAAGTTTCCTGTTTGGAGTGATTTTCAATTATTTTTTTGGACTGCCAGACATAGGCAGACTGAAGCAATTGTTTTAGCCCACTGTGTGCGTGCACATGCAGGATGAGATTCCGTATGATTTGTCAAATTCAGAGCCAAGATACTGCTAAACTGCAGATTTCTGGAAGTATAGACGAGCCTATTCATGTTTTACCATGTTCAAAATATGAAATTCAATTGAAAAAAAAAATTAAGTAGTAACTAATTCAGAGACAAACTGATAGATACACAGACAGAGTGACCCAACTGCTTTTCCTCACTTTGCGCTGCCCGTGCGGGGTAATAATCAATGTGTGGAATAATATAGTTAAATTGTCATGTTAAAGCTGTCCGTTAACAGTTACTGCCTGGACACGTCAATTATTGGCGGCCTAACACGCGCGGGAGAAATGGAGGAGAGACGCGAGGCTCCTTAGCTCTTTTAAAACAAGCTGGGTTTAGTTCCTGAGACAACAAAACACAAATAACGAGGGGAGATTGAATCCGATGGCGGGGGAATTCGAATATAGGATGGGAGGGAAGAGAAATTAAGTAAATAACTATATATAATGAGGTAAAAACAACCCTGATGAAACATAAGGCACCTCATGCCAGATTACATCACAGACGGAGAAAGGGAAGCAAAAACCAGGCGGGCTTTATCCTGCTGTGGAGACGGAGATGGCGAGCAGTCTCGAACAGAGGACAAAGTATGGGATGAGGCAGAACGAGGAACAGATGGACAGGCAATGAATATGGACGACGAAGCAGCAGGCATACAAAACGAGGAGCAGAGCGAAGGCAGGAACACAGACGGAGCAACAGTTTCTCTGAGATGATCTCATGCTAAAAGCTTTCCTCAGGCAAATTCCTTCTCTCAGGAGCACCAAACCTCCACAATCTCAGCACCAAACTCGAGAGCCTCTCCCTCCTCACTTTGCTCTCCAGACAACACTCTGTCCTCAAAGGCATTCACAACTCCGCTCCCCTCAGGGAGACAAAACTCTACCCT
Source organism: Myxine glutinosa (assembly GCF_964187855.1). NCBI lineage: Eukaryota > Metazoa > Chordata > Myxini > Myxiniformes > Myxinidae > Myxine > Myxine glutinosa. The sequence continues at coordinate 17,793,448 of NC_136264.1, forward strand.
TCCCTCTCTATAGCCACACCCAGTCCCCACCCACGGGATTACAAGAGGCTAGACTATGTTTCCTTAACTCTAAACCCGAGCTATTTATTACAAAGCACCACCCTCCGTATGGTGCACGTTCAAACAAGACAATCCGTAAACTGACGTGTCCCTGCTATTACAACGACATTGGCTAACTACTCGTGCATGGACCATACTACTCTATACAGTTCTATCTGTTGTCAGGTCATCTCTAATCACACCCCCGACACACATAACAATATGAACAGAGGAGGTGATATGTGAGTACGGTGAGAAGAATGCCTGTGAAGGGTAAGGTGTGGAGAGACAATGATCATGAGAAGTAATGTGTGTCCATGGAAAGCTTATTCTTTATAACAAAGCAAGTACAGTAATGTAGAGGAACACAACTCAACTTGTCATCTTAAAGACTTAAACAGTTTCAATGTAGACGACATTGGGATGGAAAATCACAAGATTGCAGCGACGAAATGTGCTGAGCCTGTAATATTTTTTTACGCTGTGTATGAAATGATAGGACGTGTTACATGGAAGGATGTCTTTATAACGGTTCTTCTTGGTGTTCTCTATCTTGCATCCAAAGCTGCAGAGTTGAGGATCACCTCGTTGGGAATGTTTCTTCACTTCCTGTAATGACACATGGAGATGACTGTAGTTTCACTCACATAATGCGTTATGAAAAACACAAACATCAAAAGAAACATTAGAGTTACTGGAAACTATGTCTCTCCACAAAGACAATCTGGCAAACCTTCCCATCGATTTCCTGAACAATTCTTTTGAATAAGTTGTCAGTCAAACTTTTGGGCCTGACTATCAACCACGTTCTTCCTTGGGGCAAATGTTGTGTTTGTAAGAAATCAGATCCGGACGACAGACGTACATATTCTCTCTCCTCATTATTACTTGCAAAATCGAAGATTTTTCAAGTATCTTGGTCGGTGGCGTTTGTTATTCTGTCTGTCTGTTTGTTTTTTTTCTGTTTGTTTTTTGTCTGTTTGTTTGTCTGTCTGTTTGTTTCTGTCTGTGTTTGTTTGTCTGTTTGTTTGTTTGTTTGTCTGTTTGTTTGTCTGTTTGTTTGTTTGTTTGTCTGTCTGTTTTTTTTGTTTGTTTGTCTGTCTTTGTTTGTTTGTCTGTTTGTTTGTTTGTCTGTCTCTTTGTTTGTTTGTTTGTCTGTTTGTTTGTCTGTTTGGCTGTTTGTTTGTCTGTTTGCCACTCGCCTACAGGTCACAATTCCAAACCGATCGTCATGAAACTTCACCAAGCTGTAGAAGTCGTCACAATTGAGAAGCCTATTGATTTTGAGGTCAAAAGTCAAATGTCATCTGGAGGTCTAATTTCTAAAATAAATTTTCATTTGAAAAATCATCAATTTCCATCCGATTGACTTGAAAATAGAATAGCATTTGCATAGTCCCTCACTGAATTGGGAAACCAACTATTTTTAAGGTCAAAAGGTCAAAGGTCAACTCAAGGTCAAACTTCTAAAATCATCAATTTCTATCTGAAAAATAATCACTTTTCATCATATTAACTTAAAAGTTAAACAGCAATTACATAGTGCATCACTGAATTGGGAAACCAACTATTTTTGAGGTCAAAAGGTCAACTCTCGGTCAAACTTCTAAAATAATCAATTTTCATCTGTAAATTTGTCACTTTTCATCCTATTGACCCGAATTTTCATCAAGATCGTCAACTTTAATCTTGATGAAATGGACAATTTGATGGATCAATGGCAACGTTTTTTGGGGGAGGTGGGGAGTGGGTGTGGATTTTATAAGTTTCATGCTCTGCATGACGTCTTCTTGCTTTCTTCTTGTCCCGAATCCGTATCCCATCGTCGAACGCTCTCACGTGTCCAAAGTGGGATTAGCATTTGCCGTGGTAATGCACTAACAGGACACAGCACTTCCCTTTATCTTGAAGACATTTACGTAACGCAGAATTGAACTTGGAAGTGGTAAAAAAGCAACTGGTGGAACAAAACACAAACACAGTAACTATCGTATTACTTGGTACCTTCACACATTAATTCATTCTATCAATGTATCGATCAATTATCATCACGTTGGAGAACACTGCCTACAATCACTCGTAATGATATTAGATGTGAAGAAAGAAAGAAGTTGTAAATTATTCACGTATCCCAGTACATGAACATTGAACATTTATGAGCTTGTTCTCATACGTATGTTACAATCTCTCAAAGTCTTTTAACCCTCTTGCTTCGTGCTGGACTTTGATCCGCATTAGTGCTGCCTCGGGTTAGAGGGTCAGGTGGAATGCGGTCCATTCCATCCCATCGCCGAGTACGTTGGTGCCTGGTTCAATTTTCTCCCGAATCAACAAAAGATTGGTGTATTTTGCAGTCCCTTTACTCACGTGCATGGATTTGTTCATGCACGCATGATCCCTTGGTTGAAATGGTGGAATTCTCCGCTCCCCTTGTTCGGTCGGTGTACTCCTTGCTTTTTGTCTGTCTTTTGAGGACATGGTCTCTCACATTCAGGGGCAGCTTCAGATTGACTGATGACTGGAACTCGACCGGAGATACACCAGTAGTGGCATGTGGTGTAGCCCCGTAGTTCTGAAGGAAGTCAGTCACCGCAGGTTTCCAATGATTCCAAATCCAGATCTGAACTATCAGTGGGATACAAAACGTAAACTGTTCAGCCTGGCGGAGGTATGCGCTCTACCGGGTGCCTTCTAGTTAGTCCGTCCCCCGCTCATGAACCACAAGTTCCCCCACTCAGGAACTTCTAGTCAGCAACCACAAGTCCGATTCAGAAGAAACTTTCAGGGTAGGAGTGAAAACCATGTAGAATGTTTTTTATGATAATTGTGATGTCTTGTGGTATGGCAGCCATCTTGGATTAAACTCAAATAATTAAAAATATATTTCTCGGAAACCGCTGAATGGAAAAATTTGAAACTTAATTGTCAAGTACTCACAATGGGGAACAAAAGCGTGATAATGATGACATCATAGGTGAAGTGGTATACCAGCCAAAAATGTTTAAATCTAATTCCTTATCCTAAATATCTGAAATTGCATGCACATGATCTATGACTCATTTGTATTGAAATATTAAATTTATGACATCATAGGTCACATGGTTTGGCAGCCATATTGGATTTAACCTGAAACATTTAAAAAACATCTCTCAAATCACTGAAGCGATCGACTTGAAACTTAAAAAAAAAGACGATCAACAAAAAGTTGATCGCGAAAACGTCATTGGTCACATGGTGTGGCAGCCATATTGGATTGAAGGAAAATATTAAAAAATTATATATCTGAAACTGCTTACCCTATTGATGCAAAATTTTGCAAATGTTATCTAACACCACTGTTGCATATACAGACTTGGCATTTAATATGGAATATTTTTTTGTGGGGTTTTTTTTTTTTTTTTTTTTTTTTTTTTTTTTTGTATACAAGATCGAGGCTCGTGAAAGAGCGAAAATTAATCACACAGAAAGACAAACAGACACATAAAACAAATAACATCGGGAGCGGTAGACAAGATGGGGAGAGAGGGGGAAGGACACAAACACAACATTTGAGAGCAGGGACCGAGAGACATGGAGACATCGAGAGATCTGTGGGAGGGAGAGGGCTTTGGGGGGGAGGAATGTGAAGGGGGGTGGGGGGTGGGAGAGGTATAAACATATGGACACTGCCAGGATATCCAGGAAATAAGTTGGAATTTCAAACAAGGTGGATCTGGGGTGAATTAGTGGGGGTAGAAAAGATCAAGGTTATGGATGGGGGAAGATAAGAGATGGTGGTGAACAGCTGTTTTAAAGACCTGGAGGGAGGAGAGGGATTGAAGGGAGTGTGGGAGTTTGTTCCACAGGCGGGAGAAAAGAGGAATGAAAGAGTGAAGGTGAGCAGAGAGCCGAGATTTCGGCAGTTTAACCATCAGAGGGTTGCTGGCAGATCTTGTGCGACCTGTAGGAATATTTGGGGGACAGAGCACGGAGAGAGCTGGGGGAGCAAGGCCGGAGAGGAGTCGGTAGAAGACAGAAAGACCACCTACCTGCCTGCGGTGAGTGAGTGAAAGGCCCTCAGAGATAGCTTCATCGCGGGAGATTCCAATGATTTTGAAAGCTTTGGATTCAACAGCGTGAAGCCGAGCCAGGTGTGAGGCAGGAGCACCAGCCCATAGGGGAGAACAGTATTCCATTGAGCTGCGGATGAAAGCCTTGTATGTGGTGAGGAGCTCAGGTGTGCCGAGGAAGGACTTCGCACGACGGAGGATGCCCAGTCGGCGACTGGCTTTGGAGGCCAGCTTGGAAATGTGGTTTTCCCAAGAAAGATCATGGCAGATAGTGAGACCCAAAAGCTTGAGTGACAGAACTTCTTGGAGAGGATTGTTGAGAAAGTAGATGGGAGGGTTGTCCAGTCGATCTTTTCGGAGAGACATAGTAAGAGAGTGAGATTTGGCAGGATTGAAAGACATGTTCCACTTGTTTGACCAGTCTGTGATTTTGTCCAGGTCTTCAGAGAGTGAGGAGGCTGCAGACTGCCTATCTGATGGAAGAGGAATGGAGCGGCAGAGAGTGGAGTCATCAGCAAAGAGATAGAGAGGATTTTCCAGAGAGTCAGAGAGATCATTGATAAAGACCAGAAAAAGCACAGGGCCCAGCACACTTCCTTGGGGAACTCCAGCCTGAACAGGAAGGGGAGATGAGAGAAATCCATTCAGGGCCACACGTTGACTACGACCAGAGAGGAAGTCCGCAAGCCATGCATGGAGATTTCCATGGATACCATAGGAGGAGAGTTTGGTGAGCAGAGCTGGGTGCCAGACCGTATCAAAGGCCCTTGATATGTCAAGGGAGACAGCTCTGATTTCCTGTTTGGCATTCAGGACCTCCATCCATTGTTGAGACAGCAGAAGCAGCATGTCCAGAGTAGAGTGACCTGGTCTGAAACCAAATTGATGATCAGAGATCAAGCCATTGGAGAAGAGGAAAGATTTCATATCCGAAGCAATGAGTGAACTTACATTTCAGTTCAAGGGTGAACTGGCGATCATTTCGATCAGCTGGCGATCATTTCGTAGTTCAAGGGTGAACTTACATTTCAAGATGTCTTAGAACCAAAAGTTCATTGGAATTATGTTGAAATTATTCTAGATTTTGTTAATGTGACCTTCAAAAGAAACAAAAAACATATTTGACATTTCGAAGCAAATAAATTGATCCTTGAAAGTGATGGAAACTGATATCGATCTCAATTCACGGACTCAATTCGTGTTAAACTTCTGTATGTTTTCCAGAAGTATCTCTTTATTTTGCACATTAGCCAAAAATTTTTTTAACAAAAACGAAAGTTAAATTACGACTGGGATTACAGACAGTAAAATTACAGTTCAGTACTTCGTGTAACCCCCACAAGCATTCAGGAGAGCACGTACACGTTGAGGCATGCTGTTCATGAGATTTGCCAAGGTTTGGACAGGAATCGCTTGCCATGCAGTTACAATAGCCTACTGCAATTCACGCACAGAGGTCGGCTGCTGGTCCAAGTTGTCGATTTGACGCGTTAATTCTGCCCACAAGCTCTCTATCGGATTCATATCCGGGGACATGGCAGGCCACTCCATATGCTCTTCACCACGGTCAGCAAGAAAGTGTTGGATCATGCGAGCACGATGAGGCCGTGCATTGTCATCTTGGAAGACAAAGTTTCCTCGAAAGGCTGCATGAGCAAATGGAGCAATGTTTCTTCCAGAATGGCCCTGTACTTGAACTGGTTCAGGTTTCCATTCAGAACAACCAGGTCAGTTTTGCCCCCTGCATGAAAAGCAGCCCAAACGGTCACCCCACCACCTCCAGCTTGGACTCTTGGCACTATACAATCTTCGGTGTAGGCTTCACGCATTTGTCTGCGCACTCGGGCACGGCCATCTTGACGATAGACCAGAAATCTAGACTCGTCACTGACGATCACGTGATTCCAGTGTCCTGGCTGGCATTGACGGTGCTCTCTGGCCCACTGCAATCGGCGCTGGCGGTGCTGTCTGGTCAGGCGTGGCTTTCTCAGGGGACGCCTGGCACGATAGCCTGCTTGAACCAGCCGTTGGTTGACTAGCCTTCTGGATACAGGCACATTTGTCAGTTACTGCCACTCAGCCCTAAGCCGATTAGCTGACTTGGAACGGCCATTGCGGACTAACCGGTGCAGCTGGCGATCATCCCTCCTTGTGGTTCTGCGGGGACGTCCTGGCCTCGGTATTGGAGTAGGGACACCCCTCTGAGCATTTCGTTTCAAGATCTTTGACACCTGACCTTGAGTGATGCCATGCTGCCGAGCAATAGCACGCTGTTTCATGCCGGAATTTCGTAAAGCCACCACTCCTTGACAAATAGCATTGTCGAGTTGACGGACCTTCTCCAGAGGAAGCGGCAATAACTTTTGTAGACGTGCAGCAGTTGTTTTCCACTAATACAGAACGCAACAACCCTTATATACCCTATTGTGAAGTCAATAGTCAAATGTACCTGTCCGTACATTTTGCCACGCCACCTGTGATATAATCCTGTTAATGACTTCTTGCTGCGACAGACAATCAGTGACATAGTTCTTTTAACAAATAAATCACCAAAGCGTAAAAGTAACTCACCAGATTGATATACTGAGTTAAGAAAGTAAACCCAAGTCAAGAAAAAAAAATATTCCATATTAAATGCCAAGTCTGTAGTTTGAAAATGATGACGTCGCAGGTTACGTGGTTTGGCAGCCATCTTGGATAGAAAAACAAACCTTATCCGATCAACACGAAACTTCACAGACGTGATCCCATACCAAAAACATAAGCAGAGTGTACATTTTGTTAAGGTCATATGTCACATGATATGGCAGCTATATTAGCTTGAAAGTCGATATTTTAAAAAATCCCTTCTCCGAAACAGTTTCACTGATCGATGTGAAACCTGTCATGGCTGGTGAAAATGTGATACTTGAATACAGCTGAAGGGATTTAAATCAAACTTGTATATTTTTAGGACAGTCAATGAGGGCATCTACCCATTGTGGGACGATGCGGAGGCATATTGGTGACACAGTCACATTGCTCTCGTTTGCCAACTGGTATCTCCACCCAAGTCATACTATCCTCTTCAGCTAAAGTATCAAACAAGCCTAGAGACGATCGGTCTTGTTTATATTTGAAATTGTCTTCTTTTGTTTTGTTGAAAATTATTGTGGAAAATTATTGTCTTGTTTTGAAAGTAAGATATCGTGAGAAGTTTATCTTCAGCAGGAAGAATGCATCATGAGATTTTGCTATCCAAGTTAAATATTGTTATAAATTTTGGGTAGGGCATATATACTAGATACAGGTAGATCTGCATAGGTAGGTGCTCCGATGATCGTGAAGAAGAAGAACCATTTCGATGTACAGTAAGTCAGGAACCTGTCTAGCCCAGTTTGTCGGATTAAGTGTATATCTGTGATCATACAAGGATGATCGTGTGATAGGTAGAGTAGGGATTATGCTAGTTCCCCTGTGTGTCAGACCTGGTTATCATTCCATTTGTCCCGTATGGCAATGCACTA